>NC_061107.1:126174309-126184309 GCF_015104395.2 Macrobrachium nipponense
CTCCACTGAATTCTTTCCCTTAAATTTTCTCTCCACAGAATGCTCTCCCTTAAATTTTCTCGCCACAGAATGCTCTCCCTTAAATTCTCTCTCCACAGTATGCTCTCCCTTAAACTTTCTCTCCACAGCATGCTCTCCCTTAAATGTTCTCTCCACAACATGCTTCCCAGAGCCCGACCTCTTCTTTGCACATTCACTCATTTGTATGTTATTCATAAGGCCACTTCTTGCTTCTCTGTTTGGTGCCAAAAAGGAAAATAAATTGGCAGAGGCATCACATATTCAGAACAGAACCGTCTCTTGGTAGCTTGTTTATTAGTCTTCGCTTGAGGAATTTTTCTTAGCATCAAGTGCAAGTTAAGGTCTCGCTAAAGATTAGTCATCGCTAAAGCGAACAGGTTTCTAAGGCGATGGCTGTGGGTGGTCTGTCATCGTGTCTCGTTCTCGGGCATCGTAAACAATTTCCGATATGTTCTTGCTTATCTAAGAAATCTCAAAGCCGCAAAATCACTCATGACGATAGTTTTGTTTAGCTCTAATAAGAAATAGAGAGAGAAATGTAGCATAAAAGTACATAATCGAACAAACCAATCTATTCACCAACTCCGGCCCCCCAGCCCCGCCCCCCTTCTCAGATAAAGTTGATAGCTACGCCAGTCTTTCGGGTTTACCATAAACGAAACCTATATCATTTTGTATGATGGCATGCAAAGTATTCATGGAGGGCCACGGCTAATAAATTCACTACACTTGGCAATCATATATTTATATACTTCCAACACAAACAAGGGATCTGAGTCTGTCTTTGTATGCGAACAAGAATACTTCACTTGGCATTTCAAGTTAATCACTTTAAAGTCACAGAATATGATCATTATTATGGAAAGTAAATAGTATGAAATGTTTTGCTGGCCGGTTGAGGAAAATATAAGACAATAATAAAACCCATTTCGTAGAATCATGCATGATTAGATTTGCCTTATGGCAATACCAAGATATTTCAAGGGCAATCTCATGGCACGTAAAACCCCTGTATCCTACAGCATATCCTGATCTGACACCTGGGTGAAGGCTGAAGATCCTCCGAGTTTAGAGGACCACAATTAAAGAAATTCAATACTTTTTTTTCTTGTCTAGAATATGTTTTGAGAGAATCCGAAGATTACCTTGTAATATAAATTGGTTCTGCTGCATTTAACCTGACATTTATTACATACTCCTGTTGAAAAAGTAGAGATCCAAAGGTCATTTAAAAAAAAAAGAAAGTGATCAAAGAAATGCCGAAAAGTTACGCCTCACCGGGAGGCAAAGTTTCTGCTCTGCGGACTGTAAATCTCGATTCCAGGCTGACAGTCGGAAATAGTTTCAGCGAAACTGGAAGAGTCTGGTACTCCTACCCAACCCCCCCAGTAAACTTCAGGAGTGAGGAAGGTGTGGACAACATCACCCCTCCCCCCTTCCCAGACAAAATGAAAGAAAGTATCGAGATGGCAGTGGAAGGGCGGATCAATTTTTACACCCACGTTGGGAAAATCCAAAAGGGGTGAACTGGTTTAGTAGGGCTCCTCGATCCTTTATATCACACGTAATTCGAAAGAGGATCTTGACGCACGCCTTCACTCGCCCCGCGACACCTGGAGCCCTCAATGTCCTTTGGAGTCGAAAAGGTTAGATATAATGACCACCTGGAGATAAGATAGATAAGGGGTATTTTGGCAACTTCGGATTACCACAGGAAATGACGAGAAAGAGAAAGACAATGGAATGTGTTATTTTCTCTCGCTGGTTGGTCAAACGAGGAGCATTTTGTTGCACCAGGCGTCATTCTTTTGTTTTAGGTGACCATCAAATTTGTCGAACGTTATTCAATCATGTATATTAATCAATGTGATCGTCTCCTCCAGTTCTGCGATTCCAAAGAAATTTCTTTCATTTACTTCATTCAATACTTTCTAACATATCGTTATATTGCCAGTAATTTTACAATAAGCGTTGTTCTTAGTTGATTATAAAGTGAGAAGATAGGAGATTGTTCATTTAGTTAATAATTATTTCATTAATTTACTCATATGTGAATTTACTTGTACGTGACCTTGACATTTCTTATGTTGTTGATATTTTTTATAATCGAATAAAGTTGTGTAAGTGTTCTGTCTTAATAAGATTATTGCCTTTTCTCTCTCTCTTCATTTACTATGAAGGACAAAATAAATCCATGAACTATTTTATCAAGTAGCTATGTTTCCCTTCACCAAGCTGCCTTCCTTTGAACGTAACACTCCTTCTTCTAAAAACGTAACTGTGTCTAGCCTCGTTTTCTTTCCTCCTAAGGCGAGAGTTAGGTGGGAATATGAAATCTTCATCGTGCAGATCGCATAAAGTAAACAAGCATAAAATGCTCTGTGTGTAACGACTAAGAAAAGAAAAAAGATTTCGGGTTGGATTTATGAGGTAAATATTTCCCTTGGAGTCATCATTGCAGCGTTCAACAATCTCCCAGGAATTCTTTAATGATGTAAACACTTTATCTTATCTAGAACTAACTGGCATTTCTTCTTTTTTTTCATCGTTTTAGCAATAGCATCTGAAATCACAGCTAACTTTTAATCGTTACATTAATTATCAATGTTGTTTACTGACAGATTTTGCAAAAGACAAACCAGGAGCAAGATTGTTATTTATGTTCAAGCTTTTTTTTTTTTTACATATTAACACAATGAGCAAATATCAGTATTCACAGAATCTTTACCCGTTTCCCCCGAAAACTACAGTCTTCGAATTATCATTTCAATAACAGCAAATCAACAAAATAATCTAAATCTGAAGATGACTATGAGATAAATAGGCAGCAAACTGATGCTGCACATTATTGGTATTTCAGATTACATTTATGGTATTGTGCATGTTTATTTATAACAAAATCGTATTATTTTCACTTTCAAATAGTATCATTGGAGTAATAGTAACTATTATGACTAACAGTGCTATTATCGTTCAGTACAAGTGTTACGGTCTGAAAAAAATATTTCCTTTCCTGTTGGAAGAGACAAATGCGATTGAAGCAATATTCTGTCTTTATGGAAATATACCCAAGTATATCTTATAGTAATAAATAAGTACATGTCTTCTTCTACGCACGTACCAGTTAGTAATTGCTGTTATACAGTGATCTTTAAATTATTGTTTAAAGAAATATTACAACACTAATCAGGAGGTTACTGATAACATTGGGGTGATAAAGAAAGCGATATTAATAACAAACACCTTGCTTGATGCTTTTGACAATTATAACGAAAATTGCTGTCGTGATATTGAATTTCAGATAATTCTGTGATGATAATTAAAACTGTTGAAATTATAATGATAATGAAGCTATCATGATAAAATAAGATTTTTTTTCTGCAAGTAAAGCCTCGTAAAAGCAATTATTTTCTCGCAGATTTCAACAATCGAATAAGTTTGATTCTCGTCGACAAAGCATTTTTGGAGGGAGTATTTACTTACAGGATGGAGAAGAGGAAACTCGACATATTACCTGAGAAGTAGAATGCAGATTTACCACGTCTAACTTAATGCAAAGACATTAGAATAAGCTTAAAATGAACGAGCTACTTAACATTTGAAGGCGGCAATCAAACTTTCATACTACCTTGTAAAAAGATAATCTTTTCAGTACTGGTAAGGAGATAAGATGCTGAGGATTATCTCCTATTCGCTCTACCATGATTTATATATGCGGCCTATCTAAAATATGCAAAGTAAGCGTCCCAGTAAAACCCATTATTACTTTATTAAGATCCCCCGCTTATAATTTATCAGCATGGATAACGAAAGCCATTGGTGATCAGATGGGTTTGGCTTCCCGAGTTTATTCGACACACTCCTCTGACTTGTTTAGACCAGGGGTTCTCAAAGTGGTCGATATCGTCCCCCAGGGGTCAATAGGATCATCCACGGGGTCTATAAATAGTCAGGAGGTCAAAAGGGGGTCGAAGAATAACTGAGTCAGGAATTTTAGCTTGATTAAAAGCTTTCATTGTGATATCATTCACCTTCATCCCATTAGATAAAGTCCTCGAACTCATTAGATTGAAAAGGAATGAAAATGTTCATAGCTTCCCCATACCAGTGAGTAAAATAAACAAATGAATCAAATTGTCACTAATGTAGTTTTTTTAGCTTTGATGGCAAAAAATACATGTAGCACTGAGTTCATCTCTCTCTCCCCTATGTTAGGTAATCTGCATATGGAAATTGGAAATTTTCTTTACTGCCAGACATTATTACAGCAGGGATCAAATTCATATTATGGAACCGGTATGTTTAGATGATGTTTTTCCCTAACTCGAGGTAGATAGGGAAGGCTCTCTCGTTTCATTCTCAGATAACCTGAGCTGTAAAGCACCGTCCATGAAATTCACTTTGGAAATGAGCCAAAACAACATCCTTCCCCTTTTTGGATGTTTCAGGAGGAAAATCCCAGACAGGTTTCAAGACTTTTTTCGTACAGTCACTACTTTTCATGACATAATTCAAGTATGAAAGAAGGTATAGAAGCTGTAAGTTTCTTTTCTTTTTGTTTTTAAGAGCATGTAGACACTGATATCTTTCACAAAAACTTGTTTTCTTGATTTAGAGCATCAACATGGTTTCTTGACATTACTCTAGATAAAAGCAAGCAGCATTTACCATGCCAATAACTAAAAAAGAAATTGGCTAACGAAAAGAGAGAAAATAGCATTTACCTTAACGCAATAAATTAGAAGTCACCAAAAATCTGGTGCTTAAATTTTAAATTCATAAATTTATACATTATTTAATTTTGCCAGTACTATAAAAAAATCCATTTTATAAAAAAAATTGAGAAAAGAGAAAATATACGAAGCAGGGGTACACGTTATCGAAGAAATCTAGATAAACGCATCGGGGAGCACAAAAGAGCCATCAAGGTAATTGAGAGCAATAATGCAACAGCCACATAATGTTGAGATCTTAACAAATAATTACACTTTAAGGATAGTAAACTTTTACATAAAGCAATAGCATAACTCTCCTAAGCCTGTGGAAGGGGTCCTATAGTAGATTCACATCAACCGTGTATTTGATGTCTAGGCCAGTACCTTACGACGATCCTGATTGGCTGTTGATAAGCTAATCACAGGGCTCGAACTCTCAGGCTCTCTTGAGAGTTCACATAGGCAGGATGTATGTTTAACCTCTCCTGAACAATACATCTCTCCCTGTGATTGGCTTATGTTTCACCTCTCCCGAGGGATACTTTTGAAAGAGGTATTCCTCAGGAGAGGTGGAAAATAGATCGTACCCATGTGAATTCTCGAGAGAGACTGAGAGTTTCCAGCCCTGTGACTGGCTTATCAACAGCCAATCAGGAGGAGCGTCGTAGGGGACTAGCCTAGACATCAAATGCACGTTGATGTGAATCTACTATGCTTATCTCAACACCAACGGTGCCTAGAAACAAATATTTGAATACTTTAGAAGAGAAAAAATGGCCAGCAGTGTTCTTAGAGAAACTAAACTCTCCAACTTCGTCAGGGAGGCTTACGAATCCTGACTTATTCCTCGGACTGATGGAAAGCCAAACCCCTGACCCGCGTGACCCACACCCATGATGAACGCCCACGCTGGGCAGCAGATAGGCAGCATAACCGCAACGAACCAGAATGTCCAAGTATTCAGAAGATCCGGCAAGAACCAGAAATAGATGGTCGGTGCGCGGAGAATTTTAACCGAGCTTCATTCCCTCTGACGATGATAGTTGTCCAAGTTAAGCTTATGAGTTTCGAGTGTATTTTCTGCTTGTCAGGAAAAAGAGTCTTTCGTTAGCCTCTTCTTTCAAGAACGTGATTTTCCTTCATTGTCTTAACATAAAGATATTTATCATTGCTGTAACGAAAATTGAATTGATGATAATAAACGTGATAAGAATAGAAACGGTGACAGCACTAGCTCACTTGTTTACGTGTAAATGATTTAGTTGACAGTAATAATGCAACAAAGTGTTTATGAAAGGATAATTGACGCTACGAGAGAACTAACTGACGTTGGTGATTATCAAAACGATATTAGTAAATATTACTAAAGTGATAATTTTTGTTATGGTAAAGAAAACGATAACGTTTATCATGAAAAACAGGAAACAGAGAAGGGAGACACAAACAAAAACCAAGGGAGCGCCTCAGTGGCGTGGTTGATATGGTGTTTGCATTCCACCTCGGTGGTCGCGGGTTCGATTCTCGGCCATTCCACTAAGGTGTGAGGGATGTGTATTTCTGGTGATAGAAGTTCACTTTCGACGTGGTTCGGAAGTCAAGTAAAGCCGTTGGTCCCGTTGCTGAATAATCAATGGCTCCATGCAGCGTAAAAGCACCATACAAACAAACAAAAAAACCAAAGGAAAAAATGAAGGAGCTTCAAGCAAAACTCACCCCCCCCCAACGCGCACACAGACACAACCAACTAACTCTTTTAGCTTTAACACTACACCAGAGATATATTGATTTTATGACTCTGATTTCCATCCTCTACTATAATTAATGGAAACGGAATAATTACAAGTTGTAAAGACATAAAATATAACAACATCTTACTTCAGCCCCTGAGAATCATGTCAAGGAAATCTCTCTCTCTCTCTCTCTCTCTCTCTCTCTCTCTCTCTCTCTCAACTTAAAGCTAACCTCGCCTTGGCAAAAACCAGAACAAGAAAATTCTGAACCCGCTAGTATAATGACAGTCATAAAGTATATGAAATGAATACTTGCATTTGATGTATAATGTTTTATCGAATGTCATATCACGTGCACACATGATCAAGCAATCTATACTGATTCAGAAAACATATCGGAAATGTATTATTAAGTGATCTTCTAGTTTAGCAACGCTGTTAAATGCATCTTATATCATTATGATGTACGGCATGATGCTATCCAATATGACAGCGGGTTTAAAGTTATACTGCAGACGACCACTGTAGTTCCTATTAAGCTTTAAACTATTCACTTCTGCCATTTTACACCTTTCTCCTTTCCTACCATGAACTACACACATGCACGCTCGCCCACACACATACACACACACACACACACACACACACACACACATATATATATATATATATATATATATATATATATATATATATGTGTGTGTGTGTGTGTGTGCGTGTGTATGTGTGTGCGCGCGCGCGCATGGTGAGTATCTTTATTCCAAGTACATTCATGGTTTTCAATTACAAGTTTTAATGTCTGTTTTTCTAAATCTGAAATTTCAAGCTATTCTGATCCGTTATTGGTCTGCAATTGTATAACTGATTTCTTAGGTGGGAAATCATTGAAGATTTGATATATATTAGTAAATTCCCTTATATGCGCATTTTTGTGGTGTGAATGAGCCTCAGAAATTCCATCGCTGAACCTGAAACCACGAGCCACAAGAAAATTGCATGCAAGAGAGTACTTCATCAGCTGCAACGTCCCACAGTCACGCAATGCTTAGGACACTATTGCTCTGCAAGGTCGAGAAATGTATCGAAACAGACTTAGTTTAATTTGGTATCATTTTTTATATTTTCAGTCTTTCTGTCTCTGATGAAAATATTGAATCATGCTAGCACAGTATGATTACGATTAGGGTAGGGAGTAACAATGGTCTAAGCTACGTTTTGCATTTCATAATTTCGCTTATACTTCATTTTTGTATAATCCTACTTTGGTTTGACTGATCAACAGCCATCATTTTTATACTTCACCTAAATCCAACCTTTTATAATTTTCTTATATGTTCTTCACGGAAGTCAATGACCATAAGAATTAAGATTTCTGAAAAGATGAAGTAGGTATCGAATTAGTTTCCAAAAAGGGCAATTAGTCAATCAAAATTAGTAAAACGTTTGGTAGTCAGTCAGTTCAATGTTATTGAAAAAAGATCAAATAACCGAGTCAAAGATTTCAGAAAAATGAACAGAATTCCGTGTCAGGTGATGAACAGGAGAATTAAATCTCACAGACTCTCGATCAAGTTGAGAAGTCCCTAGATGCGAACAGACCCTCGGGTAAAGTAAGTCCCAAATGTCAATAGACGATTATAATAACCCAGGAATCGTAAGGCAAAAAAAAAAAAAAAAAAAAAAAAAAAAAAAAAAAAAAAAAAGGATCTCCTAATTGCGAATAAGTCATAATAACTAAGGGACCATAAAGCAAAAAAAAAAAAAAAAAGGATGCCCCAAATGCGAATAAATCATAATAACCAAGGAATCCTAAAGCAAAAAATGGATGCCCAAAATGTGAATCGACGATCATAATAACTAAGGAATCCTAACGCAAAAAAGGATGCATCTAATGTAAATAGAAGATAATAATAACCAAGGATACCCAAAATGCGAATAGAAGATCATAAAAACCAAGGGATCCTAAAGTAAAAAAGGGATGCCCAAAATGTGAATAGACGATCATAATAACCAAGGAATCTTAAAGCAAAAAAGGATGCCCCAAATGGTAACAGAAGAACATAATAACTAAGGAATCTTAAAGAAAAGAAACAGCCAAGTCTGGGATATCTTAATCCGAATAACTCGTTGGGCCAAGAATAAACTAAAGGCGAAGTTTCTTAAAATGTGGACAAATAATCAGTTTAACAGATAATTATTACTGCATAAGTAAGTCTAATATTTACATGATATCCATAAACTCTGAAGCCATGAATGCCTGAAATTCACATTGGAGATCGACTTAAAGAATCTAAATAGGAACAGGTATTCAACTTAATAGGCAAACATAAATTTGGATCAAGCATTTTCAAAACACGAACAGATGTAAGTAAAATGGAGTCTCTGAATACAAACGTAGTCGAATCAAGAGTAAGAGACTGACCAAGGGACAATACTGTTGAACATGAGAAACATTTAAAGGTGATGAGGCTAGAAAGGGATATTCAAGAATTCCCCAAAGCCAACAGATAACCTACTCAAGTGTTCCAGAAAAACAAGCTGACAGTTATCGTTGCCTGTAATAGATCCTCCAATGAGCCCACAGGATTTCAACAGAAGTCCTGCTGGTAAGGTACTTCTCACCATTGGTGTCTGCTGTTTGAGGGTTATTGACTTCAATAGATTCCAGATTGAGATTTCCTCAGTTTATCCCAAGGGGGCTCGCTGGCGTTTTCCTGGGTTATTCACAGGTGCTCGTCAGAAGGGCTCATAACGTCTGTCAGTAGTTATTATTGTTATAGGATATCATCATTATATCCTACAATGACGCCATGAAGTCCTGTAATAACTGCCACGGTAGAGCACATAATTTCTGGCTTATATCCTTTAATGACAGGGTAATCGAAAACTGTATCTAGTATTGCCCCAGGAAGACGACTCTGACCTTTTTCCTGGAGAGTTCAGAAGAAGAAGAAGAAGAAGGAAGCCCAGAATGACACCCATTTCGTCGAACCAACGAACCGCATAGGTTCTGAGTCACAGAGCTTCCCAAGGGCACAAGAGTGCCCGTTGCTTCGACGCAATTAGGTGATAATTCTATAGGCGGAAGCTGTAGAGGTTGCTGAGTCAATGAAAGCGTCAAAATATAATTGTCACTGGAATGTCATTGAGAAAGAGGAAATGGTTGCAGCCTCCGCTCGACAGGTTATTTGTTAACGGAAAACTTCAGGTATTTGTAAAAATAAACAGAAAAATATAATGATTTTGGGAATATAACAGAAAAAGTTCTAAATTGTTTCCAGCGTTAGGGAATTAAATCATAAAATAAGAGAATGTAACGAAAACATTACATACTCATATTGCGTATCTTATCAATTTTCTACATCAATTCTTTTAAAGTACTAAAGGTAATCAGCTAGCCATGAACGCATGAACAGATACAAATTATCCAGCAAATAGTATCTAAACAAATATACCTTCAGGTAACGCAAATAAGAAACGTCCTCTGGAGGAAGAGTTGGTTGAAGGCCATATGTAGATGGCGAAAGGTGGTTC
>NC_061107.1:126186809-126240903 GCF_015104395.2 Macrobrachium nipponense
CGTGTGACCGCCCAATGTCCGACAAGAGAAATGTCGGGACTAGCGACGGATTGGCCAGACAAGGGATTACTAAGAATCACCCGAATCGATTGCTTATAGTGAGGCATGGCCATTAATTTGCTGGCTGTAAATCCGGGACAGCTAAACATTGAGTACGATTGTGCATATACATAGGCTACTTGAGGACAAATATCTTTTCATTTATTGAATGTCTAAGTTCTGAGTAATTCTTCATTACACTTTACGTCAAAATATTGTTTAATAAAATAGAAATACAGTTCTACCATCGTTATCGATAGAAAAATTAACTTGCAGTTGTGACATATAAGGCCATATTTCTAACAAAATAACTGACACGGATAAAAAATTAGGTTACTATACTCTGTTTTTTTCTATCTGACCATCCGCCTGTGGTGGTCGCGCATGGTAACACTGCGTTCCGGGCTTTAAATATTTACGCTATGTGTAAATTTTAGGTAAATAAAAGGATATCTTGGTGTACATTTGCAACTGAAAAGTGTTTTAATAGTTTACTGTATGCGAATTACACCGTTAATATACGAAATAGGATATTATTTAAAGCCCAGGACGCAGTGTTACCATGCGAAAACACCACAGGCAGATGGACAGATGGAAAAAAACAGAGTATAGTTAACTACCATTAAAAGAAAATTGATACAAAACTGAAACTATTTATGCAAAGACGAAGGATGGTCAAATGTTCTGCGTATCGACGGGCTAGTAGTGGGTCTTGCCCGCAATAAGCCCGTGTAACGTCGTTGTCTGGTCGACCCGTGTTAGCGGGTCCTAGTCACGATCAAGGCCTTGGTCACGATAGTCTAATTTCCCTTCAGCAGGAGAGTGTGGGCCGTCTTTCGAGAATATGACAGTAATATTGCAGTGTGCTAAGTTCTGATTTATAGTTTCTCGCGCAAATGACGAGAGTTATTTTCTGTTAATCTTTTTACCTAATTACATATTTTATTTTGTTGTTTCATTATGATCGCGTTTAATCTTTATAAGATTAAACGCGCATAAGAATATTTGCCTGACTGAAGCTTAAGCTTGGATAACTTTTTTTCACTTACTTACCATTGTAGTTTACGTAATAACACGTTTTGTTTCATCATGACACATTCTGGGCTTTACTTGACTTTGGCGTGCATCCAAGAGTATTTAGTCTGATAGAAGCTTATGCTGTGTTACGTCTTTTTCTGTTATTCATCATTTGTAATTTACAATACCGGGCAGGAATAATGCTCCCGCACGCAGACATAATATCTTACTGGCTTCTGCAACAAACATTTTAGATATGGCTACTACATAACTGTTACCGTGCTCATGTTTTTAAAATCTATATAGTTTTTCAATATCTGCCTTACAGACTTTTATAAAATGCTAATCAGGTATATATATATATGTATATATACTATATATATATATATATATATATATATATATATATATATATATATATATATGTATGATATATATATATATATATATATATATATATATATATATATATAAATACGAGTGTGGGAGTGTGTGTGTGTATGTGTGTGTGCGTGTGTGTACGCGTGAGTGTGTTAACTAATATGTCAGAATATGATCAGTACCTTGAAGTTTACGCGGAAAAGTCTCAATTTGCCAAAGTTTTCTGCTTGCGAAAATTAATAGCCATCACAAAATCGATTTTATGCCGGATCCTACAGATTCTTCTTAATTTATGCCAACTTCATTTGGAGCGAAGAGTTCTAAGTGTCTCGCAACCAAACGAATAAATATGGGGATTTCTTTCCGGGTAATATTTTACTTAAAATTACACGTTTTATACCACGTCAACATTCATAAGAATACGAAAAGCTCTCTGACGTTGTACACCTTGCTCTAAGGAAAACATTTCTTTTGCGTCTCAACTACAGAATTAATTTCTAAATCACGTTGTATTACCGCAGCAACATATTATAGGAAGAGTAAGTAAAGGGGGGCGGGGGAGAATCACTGCTAGTTCTTTGTGGTTTTGGCTACTCTAAAGACATCCTGCATGCCGCTCTGTGCATGACTGAGGCGCAAGCAGTTCTCGAATCATTTTACCATCAAACCATTCTCCAGCCCGTGACATTCTATAATGCATCTGAAGCATTGGGCGCATGGTGGTTCTTGTACCTTTTATTCATGCGGTATGAATCCAGCAACTGGCCCAGCAACTCCTCTTTGTTCCTTGAAATTACCGGGGGAAAAAATAAGATAAAGGCACCAGGGAAAAGATTAATCGCACATGAGCATTTTCCTCCTGTTGGCACGCAATTCGACTATCAGCTTAGATGGTGCACCGAGGGATTGTTGGTGGTTAATCACGGCAAGGTTGTTTTGGTATTATTTTGGGATTCAGATAGAAGAATTGTCTTGGATTTATAGGTAATGGTGCGCCTTTACAAATTTACTTATTCGTCCTTTCTTTGATTTTTTTATTGCCTGTGTCTCTACCAATGAAATCCTTATGTCTGCTTTCAAAGTCCTTTTTAAACTACGCAAGAATTATGTTTGTTGTTTTACTCAAGTAGCTATTGCGGTGTCGTTCAAAGGCCTAAATGAAAAGAAAGCATGATGACACAGTATGTTGGTAATTATTATTAAGGATTTTAGTCTAAAGACGGTATTGTTGGATAAGTTATAAATCAAAGAGAAACTGATGAAAATTAAAGGTCAGGAAATAACTATCAGGCATACGAAGGAACACCAAAGGAAACTGTTGGTAAGTCTGTCTCGCGATAAACATCACTGTTCATGGAACTTCTCAACCGTGGCAACTTTAAGGGAAAATGATGACATAGTCTAGATACAGCCGCCATAGCTGCATTCCAGAAAATGATGACATAGTCTGGAAACAGCCACAATAACTGCATTCCAGAAAATGATGACATAGTCTGGAAACAGCCACAATAACTGCATTCCAGAAAATGATGACATAGTCCTGGAAACGGCGCACTAAGCTTGCATTCACTAATGACTGACATATCCTGAGCAGCACAAATAACTGCATTCCAGAAAATGATGAAACATAGCTGAGCTACAAATAACTGCATTCCAAAAGATGATGGGAAACAGTCTGACAGCACCAAAATAAACTCACCAGAAAAATGATTGAAAACTCGGTCATTGAAAACAGCCAAACTACGTCAGATGTACAGAGGTCTGCAAACAGCAAACAAATACTGCATTCCAGAAAATGATGCATCTTGAAACGCCACATTATGCATCAAAAAGAAAATGATGACAAATAAAGTCTGGTTAACAGCCAAACATAACTGATTCCGAGATGACCGAGATCTGACAGCCAAACATACTGCATTCCAAAAGATGGAATAAAGTCTGGAAACAGCCACAATAACTGCATTCCTGAAAATGATGACATAGCCTAGAAACAGCATTGCATAAAGCTGCATTGATCACGGTAATGACCAGAAAAGAGGGATAAATCAGAGCTGTCAGAAATCGTAAAAGAAAGGATAATCGATGACAGCTGGAAAGTAAGCTGAAAGCCACTCAGTAGCAGCTGCATGACATCTAGCCTCTGCATCCTGAAAACATAGCCTGGAAATAACAAAATGATCCAGTCGCATCTCCAAAGACATAGTTCCAGGAAACAGCAAACAGGCCCATAACTGCATTCCAGAAAATGATGACATAGCCTGGAAACAGCCACAATAACTGCATTCCTGAAAATGAGACTAAATGTTCCGTGGGACAGCTGGCCTATGCTTGCTGGAAATCACCGAAAATTGGACAGAAGAAAGATTCAGAGCTTTGTCCACATGCGTAGAGAGAAATGATTCCAGAATGACAGCCTTGGAAAGTAGCTTGAAAAGCACCTTTCAGTTATGCAGCTAAGCTGACATTCTGTTCTGTACTGGGCCTTTCATTGCATCGTTTGTCATTCTTATTGTTTCCATCTAAGATTAAAGATTCGACACCTGCGCAGCCAAATAATTCCTTCCATCTCCAGAATTATCTCTTAGTTACTTGCTAGTTATTCGTTGGTCTGCAAGTCACGGACGGCAAATTTGGACCTAATGCATTTCTCAGACAATGAATTCGAAAAATTGAAAATAGGTATCTTAATTTTTTACAAATCCGGTCGAGTTTTTTGCTGATTGTTTATAATGTCCTTGTTATTTTTCGTTAATTTCTTAAATGTACTTCCATCTCGACAAAATTCTTAGATATAAATTATCTAGAGACAAGAAGTGGAGTTTCAATTGCACTGTGATTAAGCACTCATATCCTCCATTAATCACAAGCATTGGCCGACTGAGTAAGGCACATTTGGCGTCGTCATTGTCGATAACAATGATGACGATGGTTTGTGACGACGTCACTAGCAATATGCTAAGTGAATATACAAAGGGAACATTACGCAGTTGACTTGTTGGGTATCGTCAGTGCGCTATAGAGAGACAATTAACGAAAGGGCACTGAAGTGGGCTGAGTGTTGACCTGGTTGTTGAGAGCACTCCAGGATGCATGCAGCGATGTACCATATGGCGTCATGCAGTGTCTAGCCAATTGCGACTGTCCGTCCGAAATGTTTCTTTGGTATGACCTGCGCACTTCAACGATGTACCGAGTGACGCCATGCAGTGTCTAGCCAGTTGCGGCTGTCTGAAATGTTTCTTTGGTTACGGTATAATCTGGACATTTGAGTTGTATAGCCGTACACTGGAGTACCATTTTCCTGCGTCAATACGCACTTGCGTATTTGTAGGGCCAAATGGCAGCCTGGGGAAGGTCCTTACCTGACCTACTCTCGCAGAGAGACGAATTTGGAATGCGAAGAAGGAAAGGGCGTCCGAGTTCCGGAATCGCAAGGAATTCGACAACTTGATGATAGAGAGAAAGTAGGAATTACCATACCGAAAAAAATTTATGTATTGATGACCTCCACAGAGTAAATGCGAGATGTCGGGACTTAGCGGTTGTTACGAATCAACCCAAATGGAACAGATGAGAAAGGTACTTCCAAAAAGAAAAAGAGGAAGAAAGAAAGCGATAAAATACTGGCGATGGCATCTTGTAGCAACAAAAAGATAAATTATAGCTTAGACCGCGGTTGTTCTAAAAATCTTCAGGTGTTTGCTTGTAAAGCTTTATTGCAACTTATTCTTTGCGGAAGTCAGTTGTCAAATAGTTTTTTCGTCCATTCTTTCATATTTGTGAAGGTCAGAGGTAATCAAAGAAGCCCAGATCTAGAGCGATCAGTACGGAAAGGAATAGAAAGAGATCGATCATATAGATATTCTTAATAGCTCTACCTTGCCTGCATGAAAGCATCTAGCCAGCCATTCCATCAAGCCGAGTCTGTCTTTGTTTTGAGTACCACTGCATTCTTAATCGTTTCCCTTTTTGGCGCTCAAAGTAGCTTTGTTTTACCGGAACTAATTAACTGTTTATTTCCATGAAAGTGTGCTCATTTTATATAAGAGTTCCAGATGATATGTTTATCTTTCGCACTGATCTGACAAAAATAAAAACTACCTCACATTTGAGAAGCAGAAAATTATTGAACTGGATAAAAATTTGTTAGGAACTGTAATTTCACACCGCGATAAATTCTAAAAATAGGGATTTTGTATGGTCAGTAAACAGCTATCACCATTATTGTCCGAGCTTTATATGTTGGTATTTCGGGTAAACACTAAAATTAATGTCAGTAGAAATGTGTACAAAAGAAGGAGATCATTCTGCTGTCCCAGACCGTGAAATCATTTCCTTCGTTCAATGGAATTGTCGCCACAAAACCTCTTGCTATGAATAAAGCTCCTGTCATCTAGGGGATAGACAGACACACACGCAGACAGAAATTACGGCTCTCGCATAGTAAGAGAATTACTGCATGAAAGTAAAAATCGTGTGTCATATCACACACACGCGTAGACATATTTGTATAATATATATATATATATATATTATATATATATATATATATTATATATAATATATATATATATATATATATATATATATATATATATATATATATATATATATATATATATATATATATATAAATGGCTGCATGTGTATGTGTTTGTGTGTGTTTACAGTACGTATATACAACGTTCCTAGAACAACAAGAATTTTTACTTAATAGTCCTCATTCAATTTTTGAGTGGTGTACATTTACCAGAAATGAATTGTACGGATTACATCTCTAAGGTAATTGCAAATATGACAACTCCATAAAAGGAAAAAAAAAACGAATAACAAGTTCGAGAAGTGTGACATCCTGACACCAGTGAGATGTGAGATTCTTTTCTATATATATTTGAGAGAGAGAGAGAGAGAGAGAGAGAGAGAGAGAGAATCTTATTGAACCCGGCATATGTGAAACTTATGTAATGACGTCAAGTCATTGTTATAAATAGTTTTGACCTAATCTGGCACATTGGGAAATAGGGACACGTTATTTCCGCCACTTTAATCTGCAAGTTAGTCTGTAATTGTGATATTATTGTGTGTGTATGTATTATTACTGTTTTCATTATCATTATAATGATTTCTGTCATAACTCAAGAATTGCAGTGGGCGTCATCATTACTATTCGGCTATGAAGTGAGGTATTGATGTAGGTGGTGTCCTAATTAATAAGGTCCCCTTACTGTCAAAATGAACGGTGGTAGAGTCTAGGACTGTCAGCCAAAGGGACCTAACGTACTGTACTGGAACTCGGAATCTTCATTCTGCTTTCTCATAAAGTGGAGCCTGTGAAAGAAGCTGCCCAGGTTGGATGCTACACGTAGAAAATATGCAAAGACACATATTTCATAATATTTGTCACCTATTTCCATTTCCATCTCTGATTTTCATCACAGTAAGGAAGAACGTATCTTGGGGGTTAGTAATTACTTTCCTTTTACATTTATATATTTAGATTTTCCTTACCATAGCTATTCTTTTTAAGTTATGCGTCAGTTAAAGGGTCATTATTTCATTTTTGTCTAATATTGATGAAGATTATGACGGTACCTGGGAACTGGTGATTATTTTCCCAGAGAAATTCAACTATAGAATTTTTTCAAGATCACAACTCATCTATTAGTTGTTATGTGGCATTGATGGCACTAGTCGTTTCTTTTCCCAAAAAAAATACTTTTATCTTGGTTTATATTTCATGGTCATAAAGAGATTCAAACGACAAACTTTATGACTTCTAAATAAATGAAATAAAAAAAATTCTGATAGGAAGAAGTCATTGCCCTTTGAATCTTTACTAGGCCAAGTGATACGAAGTTCTGATGTGCAAAAGTAGCTCTTGGAAGGTGACGTATTTCACCTAGTCCAGTTTCCTGAAAAAGTTTGTTTACTAATTCCTCTAAGACACTCTCAGCCTGAATGTCCTCTCTGCTAAATGTCATCATTTTGACATAAAAAAATACTTCTGATTACCTATGAATTTAAAACATTTCCAATGAGTCTTATGCTGCAAATATTACATGTAAATGTAATTGTATAATGTAGAGTCAGTGTCGCATGGTGGTACCTATTCCTCGGAGAAGATACAGTTGAAATAAAAACGAAGATGTAGTTAAATGCCAAAATTTCAAAATATGATGCATAAAGAAATAATTAGTTAACTAAAGAAATGTTTTATACTAATCTTTAACCTTAATTGATTATACAACGTTGTTCAATACTAATCAGTCAGTTGTTAAAATAGTAGTTTTTTTTTTTCACTTGAAAACAAAGCTAATACGAATGTTCTTTAAGGTAAATGATGTGAACTATACTTTTTACCTAAATTTCCTTTCAGTAAGAAACAGCCATGTCTAGTATCATCCTTCGTTAAAGCTTATTATATAAAAAATACAATCGATATACCATCATTCCGCGGAGGCGAACGGAACTCAAAAAGAATTCAAAAAATAAAAAAAGAGGATGGTGAAGTAAATAGGAAACAAAAATGAAAGTTTGCTTTACTTATGCAAAAACGACGTCAGTGAGGTCAGCCGAAAATCGGGTTATGCAGCCACTCCTTTGCAGGTGGCATAAGCCGTTCCCTCTTCTCGGAAAAGGCCGAAAGAAGTCGAGCCACTTGGCTACAGCGGATCTGGCAACGGGGTTACGTTCCGTAATCACGAGACATACAGTATAGAGATCATTAAATCATGAAGATAAATAGCTAATCTAACAGCAATTCTGGTAACAATAAGGATACAAGTAAAAAATGAGCCCAAATCGAGTTTTCTGTACAGCCGCTACAGCGTATAATCAAGGCCGCCGAAAATAGGTCTATCTTTCGTTGGTCTCGGTATAATGCTGTATGAGCCGAGGCCCATGACACTTTAACCACGTTCCCAGATGCAAGATTATGGCTAACTTTAACCTTATATAAAATAAAAACTACTGAGGCTAGAGGGCTGCAATGTGGAATGTTTGATGATTGGAGGGTGGATGATCAACATACCAGGTTGCGACCCTCTACTCTCAGTAGTTTTCAAGATCTGATGGCGGACAGAAAAAAACGGCGGTCAGAAAAAAGTTCGGACAGAATAAAGTTCGGAGGGACAGACGAAGCCGGCACAATAGTATTCTTTTGCAGTAAACTAAAGGGGTTGGAAATAATCGTGCTCTCTTAACAGCAGCCATAAATCTGCTTTTTTAGACCTGGATAAAACCAGTTTGCTAATTAAGCGTCAGAATAATGATCACCTTATATGGCGTTGAACGCTTAATCATAAGTGCCTTCTTGGTATAGTTATATTATTAACAAAAGGGCCGTTGAAATCTTTAAATATACTATAATCACTACCATTTACACACTTACAAGAGCAACGAAGCAAAATAATGGATAAAAAATTACCAATCAAACCTCTAAATTGCATAATCCCAGATATAATAACGTAATAACAATAGAGGTATCTTGGAAAGTGAAGGGCAATTAAAAACAGATAAAGACAATAAAACTTTTTAAAGATTAGCTAAGTAGCAAAGCAATAAGATTAGGAAATTTAAATAAGTGAGAAAAGCCGAAGGAATGGAGCATGGCACTTTCAGAAACTTCCTGGCATTGACATTCAGAACTGCCAGAGAGGCGCGTCAGCCGAATAGGTTTCAGGAAGTTTGGGATAACCCCGCATTAACTAAGAAGGATGTCGGAACGCGCCATGTAAAAGAAGAAGAAAATAAAACCCCGGGGATGATATCGTAGGACACCCACGGACGCTGATCCGGACTATGACTAATATTACCGACGAAAAGGAAACCATCACTTCGGCCGTATTGTCAGAGATATCAAGATCAAAGCAAGCAGTTGACGTCCAGGAAAGAGAATTACAATCTCTCCTAGATAGTGACCCCGGTCACTATCTAGGGGGTCATTATCTTTATGATATTTAGTCTTTTGTTCATGTTTTTACGGTCGTCCCCAACGGGCTGGTACTAAACACTCCAAAAAGTTGGGTACATACCGGGTTAAAACCCTTGGGGTCACTATCTAAGAAAGATCCGAGAAGTTTAGTCCAACCGCGGTTACAAAAAAAAAAAAAAAAAAAAAAAAAACTAAAGCCTGTACCAATAAAGTATCTGTTTTTGAATGCCAAGTAACATAGAGCTATGACTGAAGGTCACATAAATTAGACTACTGTACGTCAAATTTGCAAAATTGTCAAGTACAGTTTTACAAGCAAAAAGAACATTATGCAAGATCGGCTAATCCATAAATTCTTTGCTTTGTTACAGTGTAGCTTTATTCCCTTGCTAACACTAATTAATGAATCTTTTTAGATATCTGTTAATTCCAACAGTCAATTGATGTTTCATAAAGGGAAACAATGATTACAACACCCACATCCGCGTTGCAAAAAAAAAAAAAAAACTTAAAACGCCGAATATTCCAGAACACTATTCTGCATACAGCTAGACATGACAGTTGCAGTGCTAACTGCTATCAACGTCAACCTCCTGCAAGGCTAATGTTATCAAAATTAGCCTCCTGCTGTTGGACACAGCTTACATACTTCCAAACCTAAGCTACGAAGTTTATATGCAAGTACTTTTGGTTAGCATAGCCAAAGTTGTCACTTCAATCTGTGGACATGGATTTGGACCTTTATCCGCTGTCGAGATGAACTATTCACAAAAGTAGGCTGCATCAATTACCTAATTATTCCCCATATGTTTACTGACTATCGGAAACCAGTTTAGTGAGTAAAAACGCACACAGACACAAGCACACACACACATATATATATATATATATATATATATATATATATATATATTATAATATTATATATATATAACAATATATATAATCTATATATATGTGTGTGTGTGTGTGTGTGTGTGTGTGTGTGATGTTACGATAATTGGGACCAGTCAGTCGACTTTCATTCATTTCAGTAAAGTTTTGCACTATTATCATTATAATTACATTACTTCAGCAGATAAAACCTATTCACTTTGAACAAGCACACAGGGGCCATTGACTTGAAATTCAAGCTTAAAAAGAATGCTGGGGTCAACCTCCCACCGCAGATCCCACACCGCAGCAGTAACTGATCGTGATACATAGCCAGTGGTTTTTTATCGCCTTTTAGGGTAGACGCGAACCCGCGACATCTCAGTGGCTGTTGCTGTTGGGTTATCTCAGTTAAGCACATTTATCTTATTGTCCCAGTAAACGAGTTCCTTGATTGTAAGGGCACCCGAGCTCACCTCTCACTTATTGCTTTTGGGTCCATCAATAATTCTGGTATTTTATCCCTTATATACATATATATATATAATATTATATATATATATATAAATTATAATAATCACCCTATTAATTTATTGTTATTATAAATAAAAGAAGGTTCAGGAGGTCCATTGATACTTTCACTTGAAGGACAAGATTTATTATAAACGTTTCACACATCACCTTTGTGCATCTTCAGTCTGTTAAAGAGAAATGCATATATATATATATATATATATATATATATATATATATATATATATATATTATATATATATATATATATATATTAGGGTTTTCTAAAAGAAAAAAAAAAAAAAAAAAAAAAAAAAAAAAAAAAAAAAAAAAAAAAAAAAAAAAAAAAAAAAAAAAAAAAAAAACTTTGCACCTCTTTAATCACAGCAAAATTGTATTTTGTGGAAGAATTTTATAAGGTCAAGTCTTATCAGCATGTTCTGCCGAAACATATAATTATAATAATAATTATAATAATAATAATAATAATAATAGAGCTCACCGGATAGATAGACAGGCTTAGTATCATTCCAATCTGCACTTGCACATTCTGCAACTAGCACAGAATTATGAGGCTTTATGTCATTATTTACGGGGTGTTAGAGTGATAACAGAAAATTTCTTTTGAAAGATAAAGGTGAAAATAACATGAAACCATTTAGTCCAAAATAGATAGGGATAAACGGGGCAAACACCAGCAGAAAACTTAAGAAGAAGAGGAATAAGAAGAAGAGGTAAACAAACTAGCAAACAACCAGCGCAAGCAAATAAAAAATGCATAAGATAAACGTTAGACCTTAACTCTAGATGAAGGTTGGAGAGCGTCACTTGAAGATGGCGTTAACAATGAAAAATTGCTTCCCTGATGGAGACAAAATGATGCTGTTGGGTGACAGATGAGGTGATATATATTTCTGTATCAGGTGAAGTGACAGGATCTTTCATGACTTCATTTCAACCTCCTCCGTTTGGGTAATTCAGAACGCATACGGCACCTTGTTTAAAAAGGGAAGTCCTGCTGCTAGCCAAAAAAAGAAAATAAATAAATAAATAACCTCCATAACAGGACTGGTAAGTGATGTGATTATATATAATTGCCTTGTTAAATATTCAACAAGGGCAGGTTGTGTTTATGTTGATCAAAATGCTTTTGAAAATTAGGAACATCGGATAATAATCGCGTTATGAAAAAATAGTTTCTGTATTAGTAGTCTACCGAAATCGTGCTATTTTTATTTTTTAGAGTTCTCTTTACCAACATGAATTATCAAATTATGGACGATTCATCCAAGGACTGTTAATATTCGGCAAACGAAACTTTACTACAACTCATTTGTCAATCTATACCCGGGAAATAAAACTTACTATATATATATATATATATATATTATATATATAGTATATATAGTATATATATATGTATATAAATATATACATATATATATGTTATATAGTATATATATATATAATATACATATATATATGTATATATATATACTATATATATATGATATATATTTATACATATATATATATACTCACACACACTATATATATATATATATATATATATATATATATATATATATATATATATACTATATATATACATACATATATATATATATATATCTATATATATATATATATATATTATGTATATATAATAACGCAAATGAGTGTTGTTCTTATAAGATCGGGCCTCTTTGTTCTTCTACACCCGGAAAATAAAAGTCAATTATACACACACACACACACACACACACACACACATATATATATATATATATATATATATATATATATATATATATATATATATATATATATAAAGTATGAGATTTTGTTCTACCCAGAAAAGGACAGTTGTTTATAAACATAACGCGAATGAGCGTTGTTCTTATAAGATCGGGGCTCAAGGAACAAATAAACGACACGGAAATCCGATGAATGTTTTCAAAACAGTTGATAATCCAGCCTCTGAAAACAATTTACAGTGTCCAGGTGGCCGCATAAACGTGAGGAAGATTTTGTTGATAACAGAGTCTAGAATTACCGCTTGACAGTAAACGCTGGTTTCAATGATGAACAATCATGTGTGTTTGTCGGTCCGACAACTGAAACGATACATAACGCCTCTTTAATGGAATGATTATATAGACTAAATGCTCTCGTAATATACCTCGAAAAAGCTTAACATGTTTATGAGGATTCTTGTTACATTTTTAAGTTATGTGAACTTTTTATGGCAATACAATATTTTATTTTTTTATCAGGATCTGCAGAGTGGCTACAGATATTGTTATATTCTTGTTATCTTTATCATTTTCACCGCTGTTGCAGTTGTTATATTTAGGTCATGTGCGTATTGACGGAGGGTGTTAAATAGTAATAGTTGTAATAGTAGTAGTGATGGGATTATATGAATTAAACTATATTAAAGTTATCTATCTATCTATCTATCTATCTATCTATCTATCTATCTATCTATCTATATATATATATATATATCTTATATTATATATATATATATATATATATATCTATATATATATTATAAAATCAAATAATTGCAAAGGTCTTATCTAGGACTTGCTTTTATCGGGACTCTCCCCATTGTTTTTTATCAAGTAAGCCATGAACAGGATGATGGAATGAGAAAAACCTTTACGTTCCGTTTATTAAATCTCTCTCTCTCTCTCTCTCTCTCTCTCTCTCTCTCTCTCTCTCTCTCTCTCTCTCTCTCCCTTTCATTAGAGTAAAAGTTCTCAGGAATTGAATAACTAAAGGCTGTAAGATACATGGATACATTTACTCTCTCTCTCTCTCCACAAGAAAATGATTGCGTAGAAAAATCACATATGATTAAAGCCGTAATAATTCAGGGGGAAGGGGTCAACTCGTGATATACCTCAGACGTCGAAGACTTCTACAGGGTTTAGTTGCCACTCCTTCAAAAAAAAAAAAGAAACTATTCTCACTCGCTTCAGCCTCGGTGTTGCTTTAGCCTTGATTCCAAGACTTTTTCCACACTCCCCACTTCGATTTGCTCCGTATAAGGCGGACACTCAGCTTGATATAAAGCAGTTTTTTTCTTCTTCTTCTTCTAATTAAATGCAGGCTAGATCTGCCTTCGTGGTGAGCGGCCTCCCTTACAAGATTGGCCCGCCGTGATCCTGGTTTACGTTTACGACCGAAGCTGTCGTGCATTGCACGATTTTTTTGCAATTGCTTTTGTAATTCCGCATTCGTATGGTGGTACGACCACGAGATAAAAATAAGCGAATAATGAGATGCAACAGACAGAGGAAGATGCTGACCCTCAGCTGCATTCAAGAGTTTAAAGGTTACGTGCTTATTTTATTATCCGTATTTGCGCGATTATTTGACTTGATAAGAAGATAAATACGTTTAGGTACGCATTTGCAAAGTTGAACTGCATTTCACCTTGAGCAGTGACGAATAAGAGTAATAAAGACTGAGCTATTGAAGTAAACAATTAAAATATGCCTCAGCCACGGCCCAAAAACTTTCAGTCTCGGTCCATGAAAGTCAGCCACGGGTGGTCTATGTTGTTGGTACCTATAGAGCTGCCAGCAGAACGATAATACTGACTTTAACATTAAATCAAATAAATAAAAACTACTGAGGATAAAGGGCTGCAATGTGGTATGTTTGATGACTGGAGCGCGGATGATCAACATACCACTTTCTGGCCCTCTAGCCTTAGTGGGTTTTAAGATCTTAAGGCGGACGGACAGAATGAGCCGATACAATAGTTTTCTTTCGCAGGAAACAATATGATATAACTAATGACTTTCTATAGCTGCTGCAAGATGGAAATATGACATCCCGTTCTCAAACTAATGCGATATTCTCCCGGATTCTAATAACTATTCATAAATTTACAAAAGTTTTCCATCGATGAGGAATTCATTTGAGAGTGTTTCATCTTATTAACTGCCTATGCAGGAACAAAGAACGTAATCTTAAAGAAAACTGGCTTTTATTTCGTTCATAAATAACCATAACAGCGTTGGAAAATTCCAGTTGGATTTACCACATTTTTCACAAAATTGAAAACGATTGGATCTGACACACGAAGAAAAATAACTATGGTGCGTTTTGTTTACAATGCATTATGGTTTTTATGCTTGTTTCATTCATTCCATTACAGCATTACCTACCTTGACATGGCGCAAGATGAGTGAAACCAAAAAAAAAAAAAAAAAAAAAAAAAGAAAGAAAGAAAGAAACTCTGGGAAACACATGTGAAGAAAGATGGGCGGAAGCCTTCAGAATTACATGGGAAGAGAGAAAGTGGCTCACAGTAGGAAAAGCATTTTGTAGGACAGTCTGCTATTTATAGTTCGACCAAGACTTCCAGTGTAACGGCTCCCCCAAGAAGTGCTCTGGTTGATTCATTCATTCTTTCTTTCTTCGTCTTCTCTCTACTGATCTTCACTGAACCGTTTCTTCGTTTGTTTCTTTCTGCCGAGCTAGACTGTTCTTTATTTACTTTTTGCACTAAACGTTTTAAAGCCATTTCCTGAGTATCTGCTCATTCTCAACAAATTAATAATTTCATTTAAAAAGGTTCAAATACGTTTTGATGATAAAACAAAGAAATCCAATATCGTAGGTTTCCCTAAATAAGTTCCTAATTTGGGGAGTAGGGTTTAAGTAAGCGCGTGTGTGTGCGTGTGCGTGTGTATGTACGCGTGCGTGTGTGTGTGCGTTTGTGTGCAGGATGTAATTTAATGGACAGGATGACAACAACTATTGCTCATTCTTTCAAGAAAAGATATTTGTTCCCTTTTTTTACTTGTTTTAATCAAATTTTCGTTGCCCAGCGATGCTTCACAGCGAACTTCACAAATTAATTCCCAAGTTGTCCATCGGTATATGCTAATCAACCTTAAGAACGATTGATATACCCTCATGAACACTCACTTTCCTGCAATGTGGCTGTTCTGAATTCTGGACGTGCTAACAAGCAATGTTGCAATCATATGCATGTGCTCACTCAAGCATATATAGTAAAATGTTTCCAACGCTGTTTTCTCTTTAAGATCATTTGCATAACACAAGTTCATTAAAACGTTTAGAGATAAATGAACATTATGAAAAGTATTTTAATGAATTCTCTTCAACACAACTGAATAAGCCGGTGGATATAAAAGGTGAAGACGATAGTCTGAGGGTTAATTATCTTTCTCCTAGGTTTGGTATGAAAAAGACATACTTGAGAAAGCGCGTCTTCTCTTGCATCTAGTTGAGTTTTGTCTAGGTAGCTTCTTATTTAACATTACATCATAGATTCACCTTTGATTAGTGCACATTCCAATTACTTGGGGTTTTATATAAAAGATTCTTCAAAGCGTCATATTCATTGTTTTCCCCTTTCCACCGGACCAAGAGACATCTCTTAATAAGCCTCAGAATGGATGATGTTCTCGGAATGTTTCTCAGTTATTTCCAGCTTTTACAGGGCTGTTTATTGTCTGAGCAGCGTAGGTTTACAGTCCTGCAATTTGTCGCAGCCACCTGCAACCTTTATGGCGCTAATGGCCGATCCTTTGAACCAGTTCCGCGAATTAAATGAACATTAGAGCGGATTTATGTGCTGCATTTGTGTCCGTCCGCTCATTACTTGGCATCTCTTTAAATCTTTTCCCGACCAGTTCAAAGATATTGAACTTGATAACTCTTTTAAGAGGATATTTCTTCAACAATATTTTTCTTTAATTATTTTCACACCTAAGAGTTATTTCTTTCGCATCTTCTAATTCAATATTATTTCTAGAAATTTTATTGCTCCAAGATTTTCACTTCTGTAAAATATGTAGTCATCATCGTCATGATGCATTAACTGCTATTCAGAATGAATAATTTAGTCTTATCCTCACTGTGGCATTTCATAATTAGTTTTTTTTTATTCTTATATAGCTCTTTTACTTTAGTATCATGCTCACATTTTTTTAAGCTTATATAATCTTATATTATTTCACCTCTGAATTAAAGGAGCAGAATTTAAGCAAAGAACTAACAGTATTTGCAAGAAAATTTCCCAACTTGGAAATTCTCAAGATAAGGGATACCATTTTCTCCTAATAAAAGTGTTGCAAAGGTTAATTAAGAGGCAGTTATTAATTATGTTTTATAACACCTTAGAAAGTCGGGTCAAAGTCTCGAAGTAGAAGAACCCAAAAATTGTAGATGTAGATACGTTATTTAATCAGACAGACACTCCCGTTCAACAAGGAGTCTTGTCTGATAACATGACGATGTTTTGTTTCCCGTTTCAAGGAAAGTTTAATAAAGTGAAACCACTTCCGCTTTAGAGGTAAACAACGTTATTCATGATCATAGATTTTAGTCTTCTAAATATTCCTTCAAGGGAAAGCAAATTTGGGAAGATATAGATCGGCATGACAGGTATTAGTTGGAAAATGCCAACTCAAGGATACTAAGCCCTAAAAGATCTTCATCATTTTTCACTAAAGGAGAGAAGCAAAAACTGTAATCGATTCAGAAGCAGAATATTAAACAATCGTTTCCACTAAAGATGAGTCACAGATATTTCTTGCATTTTTTAAATTATGATTATTGTCTCTTAACGAATCTGAATGCACTATTTTTAGTGGGATTGTCAGCAATTCCAACGATATTTGCAGAACTTGCTCCGTTTACCGGAGTGATGTCATCGCCGCTGAACTGGATAAAAATATTTACTTACACACACAGTTTACATCAATGCGTTAGTTGGCTAGCGTTAAGCAGGGCTAAATAGAACTCCTCTCATTGATGAAGTGTTCTTAAGGAACAGCACAATGACACATAATGTGAAACACTTTAGTTATTTAGGCGAGTACGTTCATGTTTCTATTTACTCGCTTACGTTAATTTGAAGCTAACTATCGCACAAACTTTCATTCATACCGATATTACTGCAAGGTAAATTAATTGGCATCGTTTGCGTACATGTGAATCTCTCTCATCCCTCTCTACTCTCTCGTCTCTCTCTCTCTCCTCTCTTTATATAATTATATCCTATTATATATATAATATATATATATATATTAATATATACATTAATATATAATATATGTAATATAATATATTATTAATATACTAACAATATATTCTATACATATATATCTATCTATTATCCATTATGTGTATATATACTTATATATAATCTATTATTCTATATCTATAATCATAACGTCTATCTCTATGATATCATATATAGTGATCTATCTATTATATCTCTTTAGATATATTATATATAATTATCAAGTTCAACGCTACAAATCGTCCTTTAATATCCTAAATTCCTTTACTTTACCTCCCAAATGATAATTTTCTTTTTCATATATGTACCGAAGGGGAATTTTTTTTTTTAGTTAATAATAATTTCGTCCCCCCATGGGATCGAACACCTTCCAAGTGGACGGGGACGAAATCAGGACAGTCAGTGGATAGCGTCACTGACTGTCCTGATTTCGTCCCCGTCCACTTGGACGGTTGGTTCGATCCCATGGGGGGTGGACGAAATTTATTATCAATTAAAAATTCCCCTTCGGTACATATATGAAAATATATCATTGGGAGGTAAGTGAATTTAGATATTAAAGGACATTTGTAGCTTGAATTGATATATAAAATGGATCACGGTTCGATGTGATAATTATTCATATATATATATATATATATATAATATATATGTGTGTGTGTGTGTGTGTGTGGTGTATGTATATATATATATAAATAGTATATATAACTATATATATATATATATGATATATATATATTTACATATATATAATCCATACATACACACACAGACACACATACACACACACACACACACCACACACATATATATATATATATATATATATATATATATATATATATATATATACATTATATGTAATAAAATAAATCATCAGTAAATGCAGTCATCAGACAATGTAGGACAGCGATTACTGAAAGGACGCAGCGCGAACGACAAAAATATGTCAGAGGAAGATGCCAAGGTCAGGGTGTTGGCACCACTTCGTATCGGCAGAACTGGCATCTCAGCAGACACCTTTAGTTGCCATGATTTGACTTTATTTAAGAATGAAATGAGTCAGGGACAAATGTATGCAACTGTCTTCGTCGCAGTCAAGAAGAAGTTTCGTGTCGTGCTTTTCAGATAACACTTTCATGATGAGATTTGAATGTCAAGTACACTGAAATCGACTTATATATCGTTAACATATTCTTAGAAAATCAAAGTTTCGTATCACGATACGGGTCATAGTTATGATAATTACCAGAGATTAAATAGAATGAGGCGAGCGAAATAAAAGAAAGGAGAGTGAGGAAATGCGAACAGCTGCATTTAAGATTTTTCCCTCATTTGAATGAAGATTCGATCAAGGGAGCAATTACCATTCTTTTCTGATGCTGCGACTTTGCTGTTAGTATTATCAGTGGAGCTATCGACACAGTTAATTATAAAAAGAGCACCACATTATATTTTCATAAATTAAGAGAAAAACATAGCTGTGTTTATGCTCCCAGTTACATACGGTAAAAGAAGGCCTTCAATTAAATCACCATAATATGTATAAACCCAATTCTCTATATTATATATATATAATAAAATGTAATTCAAGGTGAGTATCATGATTCCTAAACAAATAAAAAAAGTCGTGAATATGGTGGGGTACATGACAATAACTCAAAGGGTATTGGTAAAATACAAAGAACAAATAGAACTATATGCAATATCGAATTCATTTCTTGAAAGCGCAAAGAATAATTTGATCATCTTTTTCTTCTCTTTAATGATGTCACTCTGACAAAGTGGAACCAGAAGCAGGATCCGTGAGAAGGTTTATGACAAATGTTTAAACAGCATAAATATTATCTGAGGAATTGAGAATGTAACAATACAAATATTGCCAAAATGATTAGGTTTCCGTTAAAGTCTGTAAGTATTTTACATATAAAATTAATAATCTTAAAATCAACTTGAATTCTCTCTCTCTCTCTCTCTCTCTCTCTCGGAAGTATCCCCTCCTACCGGGGGAGGTTTTTTTACATTTTACCAGTGGCGGGAAAGCCAGTGACTTTAGGAATTGGAGGCAGAGAACCACTTTCATTCAACGCTTAAACTCAAGTATAAAATTGCCGGTCTTTTTTTCCTAGAGAGGAATCTTATCATGCATCAGCTGTTCTCAATTATGACACCTACTTGCTGCAGCAAACAGGCAAAATAATTTTGTTTTTCTTAATACTAGGTGATATAACGTGATTCTTGCGTGGAGGCTTAAACGTTTTGTTGACTTATATCAGAATAAGGATTTCCTTATTCGCCTTTGGTCTTTCTGAAACCTTATTTCTGTTACAGTGAAATTTAATAATACTGTGAGACTTGCGGGAACTGGAGGCTTCGCTTTTTGGCGTGGGACAGATTGTGATAAATGTCCACCATCACCATGACGTTTATTTGTGACTGGATTTTCCAGATGACGCTTTGCAGACTTCATTTGTCCCTTTCCGCTTGTGTCGTCCTTAGTCACAGAAAGAAGTTGACAGCCTAAAGTTCTCTGCTTTCCCACAGGAAGCGTAACCGGTGACATACCTAGTTATGAGATCAGACAGGAAGACGAGACAGCCGTGTTATAGATATTTCCCACACGAAATACTTGTGATATAAATGGAAATTCTGATAAAACTTTTTGAAAGACTGTCACAACGCTGGAAGGAAGCCTCTCCTACTTAAAATTACTTATGCTTGAAACTTTAAAAAAGCTCATTTACATCATTAAACATAAATACACACCCAGTGCTCCTAAGCACACACATACATGCACACAAAGACACGCGCAAATATGTGTATATATATATATATATATATATATATATATATATATATATATATATATATATATATATGATGTATATATACGTATATATATATGTATATATATCTATATATATGATATATATATATATATATATATATATATATATATATATACGTATATATATATATATATATATATATATATATATATATATATAGATATATATATATATATATATATATATATATATATATATATATATATATATATTATATATATATATATAATATATATCATATATATATATATATATATATATATATATCTATATATATATATATATATATATATATATATATATATATATATATATATATATGTATATATATATTCATATTATATATATATATATATATATGGAATATATATAATAAATTATATTAGGAATAACTTGATCACGAAGTATATAAAACGTGATGCTATGTATAAATAAAGGTTTTTTGCCACGAAGGAAAAAAATGAAAAAGCGAGATAGCCGAGTACTTTTCTGTCCTGTTCGGACCCTTTACTGAGGGCAAACAGTAAAGGGTCCGAACAGGACCGAAAGTACTCGGCTATCTCGCTTTTTCATTTTTTCCTTCGTGGCAAAAAACCTTATATTTATATATATATATATATATATATATATATATATATATATATATATATATTATATATATATATGTTTATATATATAAATATATATATGCATGTGTGTATATATACATTTATATATAAGTATATAAATATATTATATATATATATATATATATATATATATAATATACATATATATAAATGTATATCTATATAATATCTGGAAATGGACAACTGATAAATACCGATGGCTAAAATCCGAGAGCCCTGCAGGAACGGTGAAAGTCGCCCAATGACCAAGACTTCGATGAAGGTCTTGCGTGGAATGCATGAGGTGGAGCGGAATGAGGAAGGACACCCGTCGAATGAATTAACGAAGCCTCAGGACATTGCATTCATTAAAAGACTCGCCACTAAGGTGAAACTGAACCAATAACGTAACAAAAGCGTTTTCAACTTTACTAGATGAAAACTAAACGAGAACAGTGTACTGCATAACAACTGGTGAATGCAAATTGCTCTTATATAATTTTACCTTACCGACGAAATGCCTAAGTTCCTTAAAATGTATACTTGTTCACTAATACGCTTTGTAAAAAATCTTGTCATACACCTATCATTTCTTTAAGTATGTCAGTGGGTATATGTGCAAATATGAATCTACCACAGACAGTTTACATCTACTTATTCTTGTTTCATGTACACCTATACAAACATTATCCCCTTCTTTCCCACCGTTATCCCTACATTAAGGGGTCGGTTGCCTGATGCGCCTTCTCCACTGCCTTCTATCAAAGGCATCATCCTCCACCAAACCTCTTCTCTGCATGTCTTCCCTCTTTATCTCGCCATCTAATTCTCTGTCTCCCTCTCGATCTTCTTCTTCTAACAGGTTCCTCCCAAGCTCTCTGTTCACTCCCTCATCGTCATCCATCCTCAACACATGCCCATACCATCTCAATCGTGACTCTCTTATGACCTCTGTTATCTATGCTAATCCTGCCCTTCTTATTTCATCATTTTCCAATCTCTCAAGCAGCGATATTCCCATAATCCAACTCAGCATTCTCATCTCTGTTCTCTTAAGCTTCACCTCCTCTTTTCTTCTTAGAGCCCATGTTTCTACATACAGCTTATATATATATATATATATATATATATATATATATATATATATATATATATATATATATATATATATATATAAATTTTATCATACGTATAAACTGTATGTAGTTTGTGTGTTATGTTTATGTATGCATATGTATGAACAGACAGATAGATAGCGGCTTGGATGTTATACATAATCATACCCACTGTAGTTATGATTTATTCTTGACATTGTTCACTGAAACGTGAAAACAAAATGCTGACATCATCACCAATGTTTTCATTCTAGTGGAAGCGGAAACTGAAGGAGTGAAATAGAATATATGAGAGAGAGAGAGAGAGAGAGAGAGAGAGAGAGAGAGAGAGAGAGAGAGATATTGCATTACCATTCGCGGCCACGACAGAGTAACGATGCGTCACTGTGGCGTAAGCGTCTCCAAACACAATCGTGCGTCACTCGCCAAACTATAAATACGTTCAGTGGAGCTAAATAAAGAGCGTGAAAAACTTCCCATCGTCACCAGACAGTCTGGAGGCTTTTTTTTTATTTTTCTTTTTTTCTTTTTTTGTCCTCCAAGCGAGCGAACGAAGCCGTGAATCACGGGAGTTCTCTGAGAAGGGAATTCACCCGAATTCTCTTCATACCCAGATTAAGACTCAGATTCAGTTCCTGTGGAAGTAGTATATAATTCTCCGGGGAGAACACTTTCGATTTTTCAAGATTCCTCCTGCCTAGAGTGCTTCTGCGGGGAATGTCGGGGTTAATTTATTTGTCTAGGCTAAGCTTACTGCTGAGGACAAATTCCCCCGGGGATTAAGTTGCAACTGTACTGTTGGTGGTAGTAATAATAATATAATAATAATGTTTTTATTTCAGCTCGGGGCCATATACATTGAGTATACAAGATACAGACAGTAACATACACAATCTAGATACTAGATTATGATAAAATAGAAAAGAAAATGAATAATCGGCACTTATCCATAATATAGCTGAGGTAGCATAAAAGCTAGTATCATCATACTGGTAATACAGTAATAATATTGGTGAGAAAAAAAAATGCATTGCGAGTAATAACAGTTGGTGCACATATTATATAACTCAAATTTCAACTAGAGACCTTAGGTGGTTACAGTAGTCAGGTCCAGAGGGCTTAATACATAATTAAATGTAATAAAACTTTAACTTGATAGGAATCACAGTAATAATGAAAAATTAAAATATCAGCTATAAATGTAATAATGACAAAAACTGCAGATGACATCTTGCCAATACAGAGATTAAGTCCTTTAGGGGACAAAGGCCTCATTTTCCCATCTTTCCCACAATTTAGATCTTCTTCTTGCTTCACTCCCTTAGGATGCTTTGTATGAGCGAGTTGCTGCTGTTTCTCACTCGGGTTACCAGACTGGACAGTTGTTTCGCCTAACAATGATTTTTAAATTGTCCAGGTGGTTTTCAATGAACATCTGTGTGGCGGAGTGGTAGCGGGGAGTGTTTGTGAGGCGTCTCAGAATGTCATTGGTGCACAACTGATGCGTCTCAAGGTCTCTTGGGTATAGTTCGTCCAGAGGGAACACCCATAGATACTGTAGCAGTACGAGCGGAATAGAAGCAGTTCGTCACGTCTCGGTGACAGAAGGCAGAAACCTCCTTGCAATCATGTTGCCAGCTGCACATAGTTTTACGAGCGCCTCTGTTCATGTCTGCCGTCCGATCTTTTAGGTCGTCGTGATAATGTGACCCAAATACGGAAATTCGTGCACAAATTCCAGCCGATGGTTTCCGAGGAAAATTTGAGGTTCTGCAATATGCTTAAGCGATCTCGGGAGCAGCGACATACACTGGGTCTGGTTTCGTTTGTAGATTATCAAATTCCTCTGCATATTGGCGGCAGGTGTCGATGAGTCGTTGGAGACCTTGCACTGATGGGGAAATCAGAACCATATCGTCGGCGTAACAGAGTTGTTTATAGTTGTTTCATTGACGGTGCATCCGATTGGGAGGCGAGTTCAGTTTGACATTCAAGTCATCTGTGTACGTATTAAACAGGTAAGGAGAGAGAATGCCCCTTGCCGGAGCCCGTTTAGGGAGCCGAAGTTGTAAGATAACACGTTACCCCATTTGATTTGCACAGATTGCTGTGTGGAGAACCAGCAATGTAAAATGCCAATTAGGTCAAAGGGGTGTGCCCCTTTTATGCAGCTTCAGGAAGAGCTTCAGTAGTTTACTCTGTCAAATGCTTTTCTCACATCTACAAAACAAAGGAAAATAGGAGAGGCTGATGATAGGTAGTAATTAAGCAATTCTTTCAGTATGTAGATGCAGGTGTCGGTTGAGTGGTTTGCTTTAAACCCGAAACTGGTTGTCAGTGGTGTGTAAAAAGGGGAGAAAAAGGAGAAGTCTAACTAGAAAGAACAGACTCAAGTATCTTCGATGCGATCGTTGTGATTGCAATCGGCCGGTAGTTGCCAGGGTCAGCTGCATCCTTTAGCTTGTTTTTGATTAATGGTATCAAGTGAACTAAGAGTAGGGAGTCTGGAAGAAACCGGTGAATTATGCACGCATTGAATAGGGCAGCTAGCAAAATGTAAATTATCGGATGGCAGAGTTTGAAGGCCTCTGCAGGAAGACCATCACAGCCGGGCGATTTATTATTAGGTAGGCTGTTTATGGCATCGCTGATGTTACCTGTCGTAATACGGTCTGCAAAATGAAATTGAATGTTGTCAGTAAGGAGGTTATCTACATCCCTTCGGGAATCTTGATCATTTACGCAATTCAGGATATTGTTGAAGTGATCGCCCCACATACTTGCAATAGCTTCGTCTCCGACTGCTTCCCCTACTCTCTGTATAGCTTTTTAGTTTTGGGATTTAAAGACTGGATATCTTTCCAAAGACGAGGATAATCACCAGATTCTAAGTTTCTAGACATTGCATCGGCTCTTAGTTGTTTTTCATTTAGCCTGCAGTGCTTAAGAGCAAGTTTGAACTGCGCTCTCGCCTGTCTCATTAGCAATGCAGTGTGCCCTTCCCTGGGGCTACCATTTTGCCTCCACAGTAAAACATTTCTCGTGAGTATGTATACAGATCTTTAACCAAGTCATTCCATCCAGGTATATTACGAGAATTACCTTGACGAAATCTGTAGCAGTCCTGCCCGAAGCAAGCAAAGCGGAGATTATGTTCGAATAGAATTCATTCAGATCCCTCTTGTGGTGGTCATTTCTACAATTTGTGTTAGTACAAAGTAAGGCGTCTGCCGGTTGAACTATTGACCGCAACCTGGTTTCCGTGGTCGCCCTAAAGTCTCTGGTTTTCTGTTGGTTTTTAAATCCCAGTTTACCGCTGGTGGTCGATCAGTTAGGGGGTTCACGGTAGGGAGGGTTGGGGTACTGAATGACACCTGTAATGGGATGTGATCGTAGCCCGTTGCAAGATCATAGCGAATATTGCAGGTCATAATAGAATCATGAAGTTGTGGAGATGTGATGCAGTGGTCCAGCCAGGAAGTTGTAATAGCGTCCGCTCTTTATTGTTTAACATATGAATAGGAGGAGGGAGGGAGGAGCATTACATCGCTAATTTGGAGAGCATGATTTTGACAGAAGCGAGTAAGTTCATTATAAAATTGTTTTGTGGGGTGAGAATTAAGGTCCCCGATTATACAAATATGATCAGCAGGAGAATCATGAATAATACTGTGTAATTCCCCTAGGATCATGCAGTAATGATCAAATTATTGTTATTTTCCCATGCATATAAACATTAATAATTAGGATAATCGAGTTCCCTACTGTCACTTGAAGCCCCAGCATCTGTCCACTCCTGTAGGTCATCACCTTTTATCGTATTGTCTAACGATTTGTGCCACAGGAAAGAAAGGCCGCCTTCCTTTCGGGCGACCGGCTAGGATTTGATCTGTAACTTGCATCGATGAAGTCGAGAAGGTTCTGTAGTCTTCATGAATTGAATCGCATATGGCAAGGTCATGTGGCCAGAGGAGCGTTTCTTGCAGTGCAATAATGCCTTTGAAGTTTTTGCAGAACATGTTTAGAAGAGGAATGTTCCGCTTGAGGCCAAAGATATTCCAAGAGATTATGTTTAATGTATCCATGACTACTCACGAAGATGGGAGATGAATGCGCTGATCATTTGGTGGATGGGGGGTAGCCAGGGGGAGTGGGGCAGTCACTCGCCGTGGGGGGTTGGCTGGCACTTGCGGTGGAAATGACCCTGGTTGGAGTGGTCAGTAAATCTTTCAAAATAATGCAAACTAAGAAAAGATAGGTTGCCGTAATCTGAATCTGTTCATTCACCGTCCATTATAAATTTGTGCTTTGGACTGAATGCTGCAAATAGCGAAACAAAAATAATCATGAGCGGAAGTATTCACTCAAAAACACGAAAGGACACATGAATAGTCATTTGACAATACCGTAGCTAATCCAGTGGCTATATTGAGCAATGATCCTGAAGCTAATGACGATTTTGATAAAGAGACATATACTATCAGCCATTTTTTTTTTTATTTTTAAAGGCTACAGAAAACTACCGAGAAAATTTAAAGCATTATGATATTATATTACGTAGATTATTACTTGAATTAAATCGTTCTTCGGAATAACTGAAAAGGTTATTTTTGCGCTGGGTCAGGATCATTTAACAATATGTATTCATAAATTATTTTAATTGTAACAGTAACAGAGAGAGAGAGAGAGAGAGAGAGAGAGAGAGAGAGAGAGAGAGAGAGAGAGAGAGAAGGGTGAGGGATCGGGGAAGGAGAGCGAAAGAAAGCTACGGACTTCTAATTAAACTGTTCCCACCTGAAAAACCAATTCAGTTTACCATATGTTAATTCAATCGTTTCTTCTGCGAAGCTCTAAGATATAAATCACTTCGAACTCTGCTATTACAGTCACATCACCTACGCGTCTCCTTTAACTCCGCCATCTTCTAAAATTCTTATTTAGTTCTTTCTCTACCCCACCATGAAACTAGGTTTTAGTAACTCCTTTAAATCTCCTTTCTTTAAGGAGGGATCTCGAAGATTCTCGAAGCCTTTTCTCTCTCTGTTTGCTCCCTTTCATCTCATCTCCCACATAGTGCTCCTCTGACGTCGGTCAGCCAGTGAGTCTTCACAGGTTACGCCCTGTCCGTGCCCGCCTACCAACTATATCATCCTACCTGCGTCTTCAAAGAACGAACGGAAAGAGTCATGTTGCTATAATTAGCACCGATTTGTAGGTGAGCTGCTGCTCATCCCACGCACATCACAGCCATCATTTCATCACCTTACACTGGTCCTCGGCTCGTGTTTTAATACTTTCCTTTCGAGTGTTCGTTAACATCTTTGCCATATTTGTCCATCGGGATGGGTGTATTAACTTTGCCAGTGGGATGGTGTCTACGTTTTTGTACGTACTTGACCGTTGTTTGAGACTTTCAAAAATCTTAGTGGAATACGTATCTACATGTGTATATTACCGTTTTTAAAAGCCATTTGGTAGAGTCCCACACTAAGAGGTTTGAACTGGATGCGAGTCAAGGGAACACCGCAGAAGTATGTGAGGTTAGTCCAAGATATGTATGAAGGAGCAAAAGCGCAGGTTAGAAGCAGTGTTGGGCTAACTGAATGGATACCAGTAAGAGTTGGTTTACATCAGGGATTTGCTTTAGGTCCACATCTTTTTTACCTGATTAAAGTACATGTGCTATCTTAAGGAATATGTGTTCGATCCCCCTGGCGCATGTTATGTTATTTGCTGATGACATTGCATTATGTAGCACCAACGGAGGGGCAATGGAATCTGAATACCTAAGTTTTAATGAAGATCAAGACTCCGAGATTAGTATGGAAGGGAAAAGGCTGAACCGAGTAGAAATATTTAGGTATCTTGATTCATCAGTAGCTGATGATGGAATTCTGGGTGTAAAAATAACACAGTGCAGGCTGGATAAGAAAATTGGAGAAAGATGTCAGATGTTTTGTGCGACCGCAGAATCAACATGAAGGTTAAACGAAAAGTGTATAAGAGCAGTGGTGAGACCAGCTTTGATATATGATGCTCAAACATGGCCGGTCAAGAGAGCGCAAGAGAAGAAACTGGATGCCGTATAAACGAAAATGCTCAGGTGGATGTGTGGAGTAACACAAATGGACAAGATTAAGAATGAAAGAATAAGAGGAACTACTAAAGTCGTAGAACTATTAAAGAAGGTCCAGGAAAGAAGACTGCAGTGGTATGGCCATGTGGTGAGAAGGGATGAGACATTATGCAGGGAGGAGATGGAGGTGTCTGGTGGGAGAGATGGCACGAGGATTACCGAAGAAGCGAAGGTGGATGGATGTAGTTCATTCAAGAAGATCTGAGAGACAAACAGTTATAGCCAGAAGACAATGTGTTTGACCGAGCCAGGTGGAGGAAAGCTGTCAGAAACATCGACATTGCATAAGTGGGAAAAGATGCAGAGAAAGAGAATGCATATTCTACCGTTTTTCAGCACACTTAGTATGTTTTAACAGACGCTTTTCGTTCAAAATAAAAACAAGCATCAGGCTCCCAAGCTCCTTTACACCTTACCACACTTCAGATAAACACTCCCAACCAATCACTGACAATGGCCAAATAAAACTTTGTCAACAAACGGATTACTACAATGAACAAGCGAAACGTCCAACTCACATTCCACGAGACCCACTTTTGGCGCCTACGGATGCAACCCGGATATAGGCATGATACTGACCCCTTCTGAGGTTGTCTAATGAATCGGTATGAGTAACGCATTCCGATGATTGCTGCCGAAAAGATGGACTCTGGGTGACGACAGGTTAGAATGAATGGATGGAAGCTCATGATTATTGCGATACCTTCTCGAACAGAAATGTTTCCACGTTTTTGTGATTAATGATGAATCTTTGTTACGTTAATTTAGAAATGTAATGTGTATTTTGATAATATAGTGTGTAAATGTGCCGATTGTGAAAACAGAATTATTGCAGTTCTATTAATATAGCAGTATAGATTTTATTTAAAATGTACGCTTCTCGGTCGTTTATTATACCTCCAGACTAATTAAGTGGCATTAGACTACCAGACTCACTTCCATTCTGACTGCCACCGCATTATTCCTATTTAATAATTTGAGAACAGTACGGGATTTCACTACTTTCGGCGCAGCAGCGATTGAGACAACAAAGAATCCACACAGCATCATTGAAGTGCAATAGGTTTGGGGAGATCAGCCGCGAAATTCGAAACTTCATTCCTCCGAAAACGATGACCCACTTGATAGTGGCGGTGACGTCGTCGCCGCCAGTGCCTCATGGGTATGCGGTACCTGAGGGCACTACACTTTCCTTTTCAACAACAACGGTAGCAAAGACCTTCAGGCTGTGTGAGGAGGCGTCAGACCCTCACATGATCTGTTCCAAGTCTATGGATGTCGTCTGGGTTAGGGCTGGTTTCTGGTAATAAGGATCTTAATTGTCATACGAGATGCGCACGGGATACATTTCTTTCAAAAGTTAAAGTTTTACCAGACCACTGAGCTGATTAACAGCTCTCCTAAGGCTGGCCCGAAGGATTACATATTTTTACGCGGCTAGGAACCAGTTGGTCACCTACAACTTATTGAGGGATCCGAATCACATTATATCGAGTAATGAATTTCTATCACCAGAAACGAATTCCTCTGATTCCGCGTTGGCCGAGCTGGGAATCGTACTTCGGACCACTGGGTTGGTAGTCAAGCGCGAAAACCATTCGTCCAACGAGGAACTACATTTTTCAAATCATACAGAGCCGAAGATTTCGTGCAAATAATATTCATAAATAAATTACCGCTTAAAACCAATAAGGACTATGCTTAAGTTGTGTCCCCATCTTTTAGAATACTAATAACGTTTTATTAGCAGTAATCGTGGCACGAGTAAGATTATAGTAGCAGTATCAGATACTGCTATAGGTATTTTGTTGTGAATTGCGATCACTAAGAGTAAAAGAAATTACTCTACGTTTCTCTTACTGACAGTTCTCCGTAGAGCATTTTTAGTTTTCTGTAAAAGAAAACTATTGAGATGGCTGTTTGTTCGTTCGCACTTTTTCTGTCCGCCCTTACATCCTCAAAACTACTGAGACTAGAGGGCTGCAAATTGGTATGTTCATCATCCACCCTCCAGTCATTAATCTTAGCAAATTGCAGCCCTCTAGCCTCAGTATGTTTATCTTATTCAAGGTTAAAGTGACCCATGACCATGCGTCTGGCACCGCTTTAGGTGTCAACAACATAGGCCACAACAGGGCCGTGGTTAAAAGTTTCATGGGCCACGGCTAAGAGTTTCATACAGCATTATACGCTGTACAGAAAACTTGATTGCACGGAAGAAACTTGGGCGCATTTTTACTGTTTTTTATTGCATTTATTCAATATAAATTTCATATGCTGTCGTCCTGCAACCTATCGTCTTTCTAGGTTGTACTCGACAGTCTGATATCTTAACGAGTCTTTTTTTTTTTTTTCTGGGGGGGGAGGGGGCTGGTGTGATGTGTGTTGGGTTAAAAGGGTAAAAGGCTGAATTTCTAAGACAAAAATTTAGCTTACCCTTGGCTTGTAGTCAATATATTTGAAATTTTGGGTAACGTTTTATCATTGTTTCTCCAAATGACATGTACTACTTTGAAATAATTTTTCCTTTATCAATTAATCACTCTTCATCCTTTGTTATTATCATTATATTATATATATATATATATATATATATATATATATATATATATATATATATATATATATATATATATATATGTATGATTATATATATATATATATATATATATATATATATATATATATATATATATATATATATATATATAAAGACGTTCAGGCCCAACAGATATATATCTATGTATATATATATATATATATATATATATATTATATATATATATATATATATATATACAGATATATATCTTTTGGGTTGGGCCTGAACGTCTTTTCCTCATTTATTTCGCTATTACGATCAGATGAATAAATTTGTCTCGTGATTACCGTCATATGAATCAACACTTGAATTTGTATGTATGAAGCGTATGGCCTCTCCTTTGTGACTAAAAGGCCAGAAAAAAATTACCGCGCCCACTCTCTCTCTCTCTCTCTCTCTCTCTCTCTCTCTCTCTCTCTCTCTCTGTACTTGACCAACATCACGTCTTTTTACAACGTTTCATGAGTCACTACTACGTATGCCGCAGCCAAATCCTGTGGAGCAGAAGAAGAATACAAATGTAAACACACCTCATCCGGTGGAATAGTTTTCTCTTTAGGTTCTTGGACCCTCACATTGTGGGGAATGTTTCTTGTCTTTCTCTGGCGCGGTTGTGGGCGCAGTTCTGCTGAATTCTCAAGCAGGGGATTTGGAAAAGTTAAAAATTTGGGGGATGTACTTGGTTTATCTCATTCTTGTACTTGATTTTCCTTCTCTTTGTTTCAACTGTCTATGAAGACATAACTTTTCAACGGAATTTTCCAATAAGAAGAAACTCTCATGCTTATGACGTCATAGGCATGAAAGTTATGTGCTTGGTTTACATATTCATTATATAGGTTTTGTATAACACTACAAACCTTTTTTTATACTATGAACTATAATGTTTTCTACTGATATCTAATCATGAAAGGAATATTTACATAAAAAAATAAACATACTCTTTCATCCCAGCTCCTTCGTGTAGGCTGGCTCTCTCTCTCTCTCTCTCTCTCTCTCTTCTCTCTTCTCTCTCTCTCGGTGTCATTAACCTCACTTAACAACTTCTATGAATCCAAAGTAGGAACCCTTTAATTATCCATTTGGTCGAGACGGACAATGGCGTCACTAGCGTACGTCAGCGACCGCCAGTCTTCCTAACTTTGTCACCTCAATTAATTCTATGCCGGCTGCTGCCCTAACAGAAAATGTTAACTCTTTTCTTTCGGGAAAAATAATGTTTAATGATTAATTGTATTTATAGCGCACGTCAAAATCGTGCCAGTTTCCAACCCAAAATCCAAAAGAGCATAACAAAAATTAGGACATCCTCAACTATAGGAGAACTCTCTATCGGAAATGGAGTCGCCGGTCTGAATAAATGTTGTTCGTTCCGCTATAACCTTTGATACAACTGAGTCACTCTCTCTCTCTCTCTCTCTCTCTCTCTCTCTCTCCTCTCTCTCTCTGACACACCATTTCACACACTTTCTGTGTTTGCAAGCGAGCGCGATGGAGTGTACGTGAATTCATATGCACATGTACTAAATAACTTCCGTTCGATATTTTTCCGTCTCAGAACATGAGAGGTCATTACCCTTCCTCTCTTCCTGTCTTAACCGTAAACATGACAGGAAGTGAAGGGTATACCGGAGAAAAGTTTTCTCTGTCTCTCTCTCAAGCAATGGTCTGTTTTAGTGTGCAGTTCATAAACTGAGAGGCCATTGACCGATTTTCGAACTGAAAGAAACACGAATTTGGACCTTCTTTAAACTTCAGTGTACCTTAGGTGCCCTTGTCAGAGATTTAGTGCTGCTTGTGAGTCGACTAGTGTGGGTCGAAGCTGCGGTGCGGAGAAAACAAAGAGAGAAGAAAAATACTCATGTATGTCATCAAAACGGAGGGCCTCGGTGAGGAAATCCTCATTCTACTAAAGTTAAATTATTCGTAAGATACTCGTAATCCTCTCTCTCTCTCTCTCTCTCTCTCTCTCTCTCTCTCTCTCTCTCACATACACCAGATATCGTGCAAGATTTCCTGAAGTTTATTCTAATAGCATTAATCATAATTATCTCGGAACGAATTGGAAATAATAGAAAAATCAACATTTACATCGTATAAATACTTCTGTAATGGTACATTATGGAAGCTGAAGCACAGTCCTGATACACGAAAAGTAAAACAGAAGTAATTAAACAAAAAAATGGAGAAGAGAAAATAAACGTGGGGAAGGTACCTCGTCTGCAATACATGAAGCACAAGAAATTTATTTTGATTAAGGATGACGTTTAATGCTTGCAAAATTTTACGATTCTGAAGTCGGTCTATTCTGAGCTTATGTGTCCATACCTGTCTTGTTAGTCAGGCACTGTTTTACCTTACGAGTGACTGGAAATGTTTCATACTTGCGAGTTACATCAGCTGTAGTCTATATTAAAAAAATTTTGGAAATTGCTGGTGAATAGAGAAATGCATTTTGACAATTTGAAGTCAATACCAGTGCTTTTCGGAAAAAAATTAGTACATTAAACATAACATCTGCGAAAATCAGGAACTGTTCGATTGAGGAATCCAGATGGAAAAGATATATTTTGGGCTATTCTTAGGGAATTAAAGTTTTATTAGGGTTTCAACTTTTGTGTACTTTTCCCATGAATAAGAAAAAAATAAAGTAGCAAGGTATGACGCAGAATGGTTTTCATATAGTAGAGAGCTTTACACCCCATGTTTTATGCAAAATCCCAGATTTCTTCTTCTTCTTCTTCTTCTTATTATTATTATTATTATTATTATTATTATTATTATTATTATTATTATTATTATTTTAAAAGTAATGGCTACTTCAGCAGCACTACGATTGTAGAGATATACACTGATCTTGACCCTGCATTTGAAATTGACCTCCATAGGCGTTCTACCAGCCTGTTTATGTAGTATAGTACTGAAAAGGCCGCTATTCGAAAAATAGCGTAATGCTGCTGAAGTAGCCATTACTTTTAATATATGCTTTAGAGAGGGTCTGCTTCCTAAGTATTATTATTATTATTATTATTATTATTATTATTATTATTATTATTATTATTATTATTATTATTATTATTATTATAACTCTAAAAAAATATCTTCTTGTTCCATTTTATACGTATATACATTTCTTAAAATTCGTCCAATTTTTACCAGTATTGCAGACATAAAAATTACGAATAGATTTGTCTTTATTAATAACTGTGTGGGTGCGAAGGAGAAAGTCCGTGCACATTTGAAGGAAGTTTAATCTGGATAAAAACGAAACTATCTTAAGCTTGAGGAAATTGCTCATAAATGTCAGCTGAATAAACAGAACCAGTGACAAAATGAAATAATGACCAAAAGTATTTGTGGGAACGATTTTAACGGATAAGGGATTGGCTCATTAATGAACAGATGTTTCCTCAGTAATCCTTGAAACAGGACAATTAAATCTGTAACTGACATAATGAGAATTTTGTGATTATGAATCATGTGCCGTTACTCAGAGGCAACCTTGGACTTTCGTCTCGAAACGGAAGTTAACAAGACGTGATCCGACCTCCAGCTTTCTTGGGACGCGTGCAAGATTTAAAACGTGCTAAAATCTACGGTCAAATGCAATGTTTCACTAACGAAAATGAAAATAAACACGCTATATTTTATTAGAAATAATTTTTCTGTACTGTTTAACATGCAAATTAATTGTCTTTTACATTTTCATTCGAATACATAAATCTTAACTATCCTATCCTAATTCCAGTGTCTTTAACTCAACGCGAAATACCTTTTCCAGACCAAAATTTTCTAACACCCAGCAAGAGCAACAACAAGAAAGTCGTTTTTAGGCTTACTCCCCGAGTAAGCGAAATGGCGAGTACTCGTAGAGCGAAAATGCCGAGTAATTTTTCGTATCCACACTAAGGAACGAGATGCAAGTTTCGTGATGTTAATATGATAGTTTTTGTCTTTGATTATAACAACTGTCGTTTTTGTTGTTATTTTTATTTTTTCCCCCACTGGCACAGGATTTCGAAACATGGAGAGCAATATTGATAGATTTCGATTTCCCGACAAGAATGGACACATAACGGAGTAGTCCTATGAGTTGAGTTGAGTTGAATATAGAATTTAGGCCAGAGGCCAAACAAGCACTGCGCTGGGACCTATGAAGTCATTCAGCGCTGAAATGGATTGACAGTAAAAGGTTTGAAAAATGTAGCAGGAGGAAAACTTCGCAGTCCCACTATGAATCAAATGTTAGGAGCGGGTGGAAAGTTAAGATGAAGAGAGAGAATATGACAGGAGGTACGGCAAAAGGAACGAAAGTGGTTGCAGCTAGGGCCGAAGGGACTTTTTAAAGAACCTTAAGTAATGCCTACAGGGCACCGCATGAGGTCTACTGACGGGGGAGCAGTCCTATGATTGTGGCCTGACCGGTATCATCGGCCTACCTGAATGAGTAAGTGCTATCACCAGCTCAACAGAACTTTGGGCGCGTTGTCCACAAAGCAAGAGCGAAAGTTAAGTAACCTTACAATGGCTACAGAAAGGGCATCTGGAAAAGAGGTCCGGATTGTTCGTCAAGGAAATTAATGTTTATGTTTCTTTTTTATTGAGAAAGGAACAACAGGAAGAAACGACTAAAATATGAGAGTCATATTCCACTTATGGATGAAACCAATATTTGACTGTATCACGATCAAGAAAAAACTTGAGTTGTTCTTGTTGTTTTAGATTTAGCTGACCTTATGCCAGCACGGGCTCTTGCTTATAGAGCATTGAAACATGATGATAATTTCTGCATAAGAAAGCATGAGCTCTCCAGTTTTTTGGTTTTTCCAGTAAAATTTCCAGTAGCATGAGTACTCAAAATCTCTAATGAGAGATGCGTAATCATTTCATTGTCGTCGAGAAAAAATTCTATTGGAACTGCGGCTATTTTTGCAATGTTCAAAAATTTCCTTGGAATCACCTGTTAAGCCTCAAGACCTAGAAAAAAAGTTATATATCTTAGTTTTACCAGACCACTGAGCTGACTAACAGCTCTCCTAGGGCTGACCCGGAGGATTAGATATTTTTACGTGGCTAGGAACCAATTGGTTTCCTAGCAACGGGACCTACAGCGTATTGTGGGATCCGAACCACATTATATAGAGATATGAATTTCTATCACCAGAAATAAATTCCTCTGATTGGCCGAGTCAAGAATCGAACTTTGGGCCACCGGACTGGTAGCAGAGTGCGAAAACCACTCGTCCAACGAGGAACTTCAAGACTTAGAAGAAGCACCAAACGAACTCTATAGATCCTGTCATAAGAAAGACATCGCCGAGAACCTTGCTGCTATTGTCATCACAAACACAGTTAAGGTTCTCTTAACATTTTCTGTTAGGCACTTCGCGCTGCAGAAGTAACGCTTAGCTTAAATATTCCGAAATATCAAGATATTTAGTAGTACCTGGATGAAAATTCCCGAAATGTAGTATACTAACTATAAAAAAACTTTTTTTTTTTCATCTGTCCATCCGCCTGTGGTGTTTGCGCATGGTAACACTCCGTCCCGGGCTATAAATAATATCCTATTTCGAATATTAACGGTGTAATTCACATACAGTAAATTATTAAAACACTTTTCAGTTGCAAATCTACACCCAGAATTCCCTTTTATTTACCTAAAACTTACACATAGCGTAACTTTTTAAAGCTCCGGACGCAGTGTTACCATGCGAAAACACCACAGGCAGATGGACAGATGGAAAAAACAGAGTATAGTATTGCACCAGCTCCGGTTTTTTTTGCCACGCCCCCAGGTTAGTTTATGTTAGGTTGGGTTAGGAAAGGTTAGATCGTAAGTGACACCTGGGTAAATATAATGACATTATTTGCAAAAAGATTCTACGTTTAATTTTTAAGATATGGCGTCCGCCTTTTTCGGGGGAAGGGCTGGGAGTTCGGGAATATGCTACCGGTAGCTGTTGTCTAAAGAAAGGTTCATGCACCGCCATCTTGAATTCAAGATGGCGGTGGTTCATGTCGCTACAAGTTATGTCATTCTAGTTTCCTCGGCTGAGTTGCTAATGATGATTGATTAATGTCAACTAACGACATTATTATACAAAAGAAACTATATATTATAAAAACCTTCAAGACTGTAAGAGGTCGTTACTTTGCTATGGGAAATATTGAATCCGTAGGCTAAAAGATTGAAGGAGAAAATACATTTTCTATGACTTCTGCCATAATTCGGGGAACAAACAGGAAAGAAAACTCGTAATGATAAATACTTTTATTTAAGGACATTAGATCTGTTACGTATTATCTCTCATGCAATTGCTCAAACAGCTAAGGAAGTTGTTGGCTGCAGAGGACGAGAACAATGAGACTAAAAGAAGACGAAGAAAACCTATTGAAGTTTAGATGTAACTGAAATTATTACCTTATTCCAGCTGACATACATTGCCAGAAGTATCGCAAATGTTTCTTCATGGTTAAAGATAGTAATTCACTGCTTTATGTTTTTTTTTATAACTTCTTTCGTCATTATTGAGAACAAATACGGAAACCAGTAATTACCGAGTCGGATTCCGGGTTAAGGTCAAGGTAAAAGATAACCTGAAAAAAACAGTAATTGCTAGGCGTAGCAACAGTTGTTGAGGAAAAGTTCAAGATCTACAGAACATAAGGACAAGTAGATGAAAGAGATCTGGAATAGATCTGGGGTAACATTATTAAAGTAATATGCTTTATAGAGAACAAAAATTACAGGACGGCTGACGGATGATTGGTGTTCCTCAGAAGAACGTTATGGAACGAAATTTCAAAATTAGTCAATAACCAAGTCCTAGGGGTTATGAATGCCTAGGAGTGGAACAATACTACCATTCGACAAGTTCAGTCGACATTCCTGACACTTTTTCTTACCGAAAATGAAATTTGAAACAACATACTTAAGACGCTAACTTGAAAATACATGATTTTTTCAAGTATCCTAAGCGACGATGTTCTTATAAATATAACTTATTTTCTCAGAGAATATCCAGCATATGATGTATTTAATGTTGTAACACCAAATGGTTAAACAAGGTAATCGTCAAATTCATTATATCTTGTAAATTGTGAAAAGTTGACGGGTTAGACGTTCATATGAAAAGTTAGCAACTATTATGGTGATTTTTTTTGATGAATAAATATTGCTAGATTTGCATAGTAAAATATCCATATGATGGCAAGTCTAAATTCTATTTGAGAAAATATTTCTAGATCCATCTCTTAGACTTTATTTACATCATCGTGTCTAAATTTGCTATGAGTAAAGATGGTTAAAGAAAATGTCAAGGCTTAATCATTTACTTTGTACACATTATACCTGTCAAATATTTGAAGATTTGTCTAGTAAAGCCCCATTTAGATCAACCTCGTCGCTCTCAACCTTTCTCAAATAACGTTTTCTTACCAAGCCGGACAACCTTGCGAACAAACAGGTTGACTGCATTTGTTCTTTTGGGCGTTGGCCTTTTATCCCGCCCACCTCCCTTTTGGCAGCTTGCAGATCATTCCTTCTTACATCTACTTTTTCGCTGGTTTTCTCTGTCTGCCCTCTTTCTTTATTTATTTATGTTTGATTTTAAATCTCGAAGAAATAAACACGGGGTTGATAAACGAACAAAGTTACAGCCACGAAGGAAAATTGAAACACAGTAACTAAAGTTGCACAGAAACAAGGGCCTGTATGAATGGTGGGTACAAGTCATAAGGGAAGACAAAAAGGTCGGGAGGTCACAGAACGGTCAAACAGACTAAAATCTAAATCTACTTATTGGTAATCCTCTTTATTCTATCTTTCAATTCCTTCTCTAGTTAGGTTTCAAGGTGTCAAAACGCATATTCTGGTGAACGAAGGGAATGCGTGGTCAAGTTGCCAAAGTTAGGTCATGAATTGACAAAACCACAATGTTAGTTAGACCGTTATCTTGTTTTTTTTTTACTCCGTTAATATGGAGAGTACCACACTAGACGTAAATATTGGGAATATTCAAAAGCTGCAATTTTTTTGGCCATTAATAAACGCGAACTTGCTATGATTAAAGGGACTATAGCCGGGAGTTTGCGAACAGCTTTTTCTTGGCTAAATCATAAATGTGTAATAGTTTACCTTGTATTGCTGTAAAATCTTTTGCTCTCCAAATATTCATATAATGGAGGCGCAAATGGAGCAAATGCATTCCATACTCTTTTTTTACGTCTCCAGAATTTCGGAGGTATATTGGTTTTGTTTTCTATATATCCCCATAGTTATTTATTTATCACCTTTTCCTATGATTTGTCTCTCTTCGAAGGTTGATTTCTCTTTGAAGCATTCATGGGTTTATGGTTTATTGTTCTGTCCTCAAGGATTTTCAGCTGAAGATTTAAAAGAAGGAAAGTAAGACGAGAAATTGATAAAAAGAAACAGTCATTAGATATATATAGGATATATAGATATAACTAAGGTTAAAATCGAGACAAATATAGAAAGGCTTATCTTTAGAAAGTTAAGACTGATAATAGACGTTGTAGATTTCATCACTTTTTTTTGGAAATATATTCACTGTCACTTCGCTCGTTAATCTTGTAACTCTTGAACAAAAAACTCGGTCATCAACGAACGAGAAAGTAAAAAACTAGAAATATGGGAGGAACGATAAAATGAGCAAAGTAAGAAATTAATTTCGGCAAAAAAAAAAATCGCCAGAATGAGAAGATTTAATAACATTTTTTTTATTGTAAGCATGCCCAGGAAAGAAGAAAAATTTTATCGTCCAGTTTAGCACTTTCGAGATAATGGTTAAATCATCTCAACGCTTTCCCTGATTCTTTTCAAGTTTTTCTGTTTGTTATTGCAAAAAAATAATAAATAAATAAATAATAGGCTTCTAAAGTTATTATTCCAAACTATTTTCACTCCATTCAGCCTAAAGTTTATAGATTTCTTTTCATTATGTAACCATTTAAAGTTACAGTTCTTGGTAACAACTTTCTCTCTCTCTCTCTCTCTCTCTCTCTCTCTCTCTCTCTCTCATCTGTAATTTTGCAATGTTTCCTCGATTATGTTATTTTCAATTGTAGCCACGAGAGTGAAAAAAAGATTTCTGGAATTGAGTTCAATTTCAATAAAAATGCCACAGCGTCTAATTTCTTTAGCGTCAACGAATGCAGATTACTATAGGAAAGTAATAGTAAAATTACGGAACAGAAAGGAAAAGGAAGCAATGCAGCAAAAACTTTGATAAATACAGGGTTACGCATGCAAGAGACAGAGAGAGAGAGAGAGAGAGAGAGATATCATCGCTGGATAACTATGATGAGAAATTAGATTTCTGTCAAGAAAGGCTTTACATGACAAAAAAAAAAAAAAAAAAAAAAAAACTCAGAAAATAGGAGACAGAGAAGTTCGAGATGTGTCAACAATCTGATAATTAAAAAAAAAAAAAAAAAAAAAAAAAAAGCGAGTACGGAATAGGACTCGGATAATCATGATGGTAACTTCGAAGAAAGGAAAACTTGTAAATAACAATGAAACAATGATAAAAAAATCTAAAGGGTTAAACCATCCAATAAAAGAAGGAAATCAAAAGTGGAAGTATGAAATCCGAATAATCGCGTTCATAGGAAACGAGAAAAAATAAGAAAAAGATAAATAAATTTCTGATGAAGAAGAGGAACAATAAAGCATTCAAATAAATCACTGAAAGATAAGAGCACTCGAATACCGCAAACAAGGAAAAGGGCCATTCTCCCCAAAAGCTGCATTCCTTTATCTCGTGGGATCCAGCCATCGTTGCCAGTCACGCCTAGCTCCTTCTTTGCAGGAGTGAAAATCCGCTCATAAATATTTTGAGCCATCCTGCTTAGAAACAGGAAAGGAAACAGACCAACAAACAAACCAAGGTAAAGCCATCACCGCCTTGTTGAAGGTAAAGACAGGACGAAACCTCTGCCTTCGGGAAAACCCTTTCCTTGTTACGAAACCAAAAAAAGGAAACACACGTTGTGACGTCAATGAAAGTTCTGGGTGACCATCTGAACGCGTCCTCCGCACTCACGTGATCAAGGCTGGTGATCTTCATCGCTTCATGGGCTGGGGACTCTTGCATCTTTACCCACCTGTTTTTCATCAAGTAGTATATTTTATTATTATTATTATTATTATTATTATTATTATTATTTGCAGGGAGCAGACCTTGTCTCTTATGCATGTTGTTTAAAAACTAATGGCAGTTATTAACGAAATAGTTCTTTCTGATAATTCGTTTTTCTGACTCAGCTAGCCTGTTGAGTAGAATTCCAATATTCATATTCGTCATAATTAGGATATTTGTCAAAATTATCTTATAAAAAAAAAAATATTAATATTTACCTTATAGAATGGGTATATATAGAAACCAAGGCCAGTGACTTCTTTAGAAAGCAACCGCAGTATCATCCAATCGTTTTACAAAATATTTCACGTCTTCACATACGGTACGTACACATTTATTATTTTATTATTACATACGAAAGAATTTAACATGACTTTTATCAAGAGGTTATCAGTAACAACTAAATACTCATGATGATTTCACTGCGAAGTACGCAAAGGTATTCAACAACCTTGTCACATCAGTAACAGGCTCGGCAATCACTTACTTTGCATTTTGCATAAATGCTAAAAGTATCCATGTTCATCTCTGTCAATCTCAATCCTTTATTCTTTTTATTGGTAAGTTCTTGCTTTCAAATTGGAATACACATGTCTACTCATTATTGGACAGCTCTAACGCTTATGTTTTATTGCAGTTATACTGCCTGTCTGTCCAGCTATTAGCTTCAGTGTGTGATTATGTTATATGTCATTTCTTTCCTTCTTGTTCTTTCTTAAACAGCCGCCAACGCTCCGGAATTTGCACGCAACCGATTCCACGAATCTGTTCCGGAGGAGAATTTCTTTTTTCTGTGAAGGCCATTAACTCGCGCATGCGTTTGAACACCTTCAGGGCGGTTTTCCATTCCCGTTGCAATAAACAGTGCATGAATGCGTCCGGGAAAGCATGGAAAATGCCGTTGAAAAGGATACAGCTAAAATCAAACCAATTTAATGCTGAATGTTTAGTGAGGTCTGCAATAATGAATTATTATATTAGGTACAAACAATGCTCCCTGAAATGGGGTTAGATGCAAAGAGAGAGGAAAAATATAAACGATAAAACAATCACGGTCACAACATTCGATATTTTACTAAGTAAAGGGCAGAGGCTTTGTTAAAAGAAACTCACAGACTCACTGCTACGACACAACTTTTCAGCACTCATTTATTGACTGCTCCAAGTACCTACACCTGATGCACCTTTTACATAGATCTGCTGTTGCAGTCATACAGCCTATATGTATAATTACAAGGGTAAATTTGGTCAACTATAGCATTACATAATTCAAAAATACCTTTTAGCTAATAATTTAGACAAATTGCTTAATAAAAGCTCCTTCTGAATAACATTTGCATAGAAGGAAAAGAGTCAGCAATACAGGGAAAGTTGAGTGACTAAGTAAACCCACGAAACAAAATTAATAATCATCATGCAAATAATATGAACCAATTTTTATACATCAGTGGTAAAAAGAGGTTAAGAGAACAAATTAAAAACAATGTTAAGAAATGGCACCGATTCGTACTGACTTTATCTGCACCTCAAAATCTATCAAGAATCAGTATCAAGGAAAAACGGGAGTAAGGAAACATTGTTATAAAATGTGTCAACACACTTCTGTAGTTTGTAGGCTACTACACCGTGCCCATCTTAATAAGAGAAGACAGCGAAAGTCATATGAAAACCAGTGGAATTGACACTTTCTTGGATCTTTCCTAAATAGTCACCCCCAAGGGTTTTTAGGGGCCGTTATCTAGAACTAGTAATAATAATAATAATTTAATTATTATTATTATTATCATTATTATTATTATTATTTACAGTCGTTTATTTATGTTTTTACGGAACCAGAGGAATTTATTTCTAGTGATAGAAATTTATTTCTCGATATAATGTGGTTCGGATCCCCACTAAAACTGTAGGTCCCGTTGCTAGGTAACCAATTGGTTCCTAGTTACGTAAAAATATCTAATCCTTCGGGCCCCCAAGCCCTAGGAGAGCTGTTAACCAGCTTAGTGGTCTGGTAAAACTAAGATATACTTAACTTTACGGTCATCCCAACGGGCTTGTACTAAACACGCCGCAAAGGTGGATACATACCAGGTTGAAACCCTTTGAGGCACTAAGTCACTCTCTATGAAAAGATCCCTTTTCTTTAAACACAATGTACTGTTAGTAATCCGTCCAGAAAAGATGGTAAGGCACCTCGTCAAGCGCGTTTCACAGTTATATTTACCTAACATCAATTAATTTCTCTGTCTTCTTTCATTCTCAATTTCTCGTCCTCCGTTACCCGCCTCTTCCTCACCCTCTTGACACCCATTGCATCAGAAATAATTGTCACACGGCACATAGAGCTGATGCAATGAAGGACGTCTTTCCTTATATAAAGCCTATCTCTCTCTCTCTCTCTCTCTCTCTCTCTCTCTCTCTCTCTCTCTCTCTCTCTCTCTCAGTTTGTTTGTCTGTTCCTCGGTCTTCCTATCACTGCTATGAAGGTAATTATCATTCCAAGCTGACGACATTTGTTCCCTGAATTATGGCAGCAGTCATACAAAACTGCATTTTCCACCAGTAATTAATTCTGTGGCCCCTGAATATTTCTTAATCAACAAAGTATGATGTGACCTCTTGCTAAAATGCATCATCTTCCAGTAGAGTCGCGCTATGATAAAGATAATTCCTTTTTTTTATGGTAATGACATCAACAATTCATTACTTGGCATCTTACCTGGGCGATGCTGGAGTCAACTAACCTGTTGCATCACCAACCTCCTTCTAGAAAACAGTTGCCAGGTACTACCAAGTGATATGATATTCCGAGATATTTCACTAAAAGTTATTTTTTCACGTTAAAAGAAAATTAACTGTTAGTGATGACAAAATAAATAAGTAGTCGTAGGCAATGTCTTTATTATGACTGCAGGTCTGGTCATTCCGAATTGCAAGAGATGACGCAATCTTATTGGTAAGACATACAATGTTCTAGAATAATTCTTCTTGCTTCTCTTATTGTCTTGGGGTATCATTATAGAACTCTTGAGTTATAGTCGTTTTCTTTGACAGCATTCGATTTTTATGAAATAATTCCGAAACTGTTTTTTTGTACCCTGGATAATTAAAATAATTTTATCAATACTGCTGTTTATCGAAAGGTTAGTAGTAGCACTATTCTGTTCCCAACGTCAATTACTTACTGTCATCGCCACTAATTAACGAGTTCCTTTTCCATCATTAGCTCTTGAATCAGGCAGCTCAAAAGGAAAATGGATGCAAAGGAGCCCCAGTATAATAATAACAATAATAATCAATATAGTAATTTCAGGAAGTGACACATTTATCTCATCTAGATGAAACCAACAAGGCAAATACATTACTTTTTTCTAACGATAAAGGGGTGGGGAAAAAACATACCGACAGTATTTAAGACAACAATCTGCCAATTGATATCTGCAAAAAATATTTAAAATAAAACATTAAAAGAAGTGCAGTAATGTATGAGATAATTCAGTTTTTTCAGAATATAAGCTTAGTCTCATCTCTCTCTCTCTCTCTCTCTCTCTCTCTCTCTCTCTCTCTCCAAAAGAGTTTTCGTAAACGCCAAAAGGAGTGAGTTTCGTACTCGATAACTTTGTGTGTCTTGCCATATCGGAGAAAGTGGGCAGGTTAGACACCATTGCATCACAGTGGCATTGCACCAAAGTCAGCTAACAACGGCTGCACAGACATAAGAGAGAGAGAGAGAGAGAGAGAGAGAGAGAGAGAGAGAGAGAGAGAGAGTTGAGAATACATACGCGGTAAAAACTGGACGGCGAGAGAAAGTGGGAGAGGAAAGTGATTGCGTAGTGAGTGGGGGCGGGGGGGGGTGGGGAAGCTACGCGCAAAGTCCCGGTAAAAAAAATATAAAACAGTCAAATTAAATTAAACAGAGGGAGAGACGTACTACATGCAGTTAATAGCATGATACAAATTTAGAGAGAGAGAGAGAGAGAGAGAGAGAGAGATAAAATGGAGAAACAAATGAGAGAAAACACGCCACGTAAGAAACGACGATACCGAGATTTACGTGTCATTCCTAAGATAGCCTGTGCATTGGCATGTGTTATTTAATGCCCCATCATATTTGGCCCCGTAATCACATTCTCTTTATGACATAACTCTATCCTCTCTATAGACCTATAGTACTATGCATTCCAGAGGCCATGAAAGAGTGTTTTTTCGTAAACAACTTTTAAACCGACAGATGGATTTCCATGCTACTAAAGCAATGAGTGATTCTAACTTTGTCCCAGATTATGGTCGGACACTGAATTGATAGATGTACATAATTAAACCGTTTCACTGGAAAAAAAAAAGAGACTTCTTGCCTTTCCTCAGACCGTTTCGAACGAGTGGAGATTTATAACGTATCTGTGACGGAGAGCCATCCCCAATACCTAATTATTTCAAGAAATTAATCGTATCATACAATATATTAGTTTGCTTTTAAAACATTCGTTATGGCCGCAGGATAAGTCAAATGACATTTAACCCATAGGTCAAATAACCATTTGAAAAAGGGTAGTGGAGGATACGCTATACCAACGTCATGATAAAAGTCACCAATTTTGCGGATAATTTGGTGGCTAAGTGCAGCTTTAACCTCGTTTTCTAAAGGGAAAAAGTTAATGACACTAATATGACAATGAACAATACCTCCGAAAATTAGGACGGTTTGAAAACACTCAGTGCTCAGTGGCATGGAATCCATTTCTGTTAAAAAAGTTGTTAATGAAAAAAAACACTATGTCGTGGCACCTGAAATGCATTTTTAAGTAGTCAATCTGATGCTTCAATTCTGCTTTGTTTTGTTTGTTGTTGTTGTTGTTGTTGTCCTCTCCTCCAAAAGTAGCCACACCACCTTCAAGATCCTTAAAAAATCCTGAAACTCGTTTTACCAGTAACAGGAAAATATTGTCACAATTTTTCCCAGTTTTAATAATTTTCTTTCTTGTAACAAACGCTACCTAGTACCGTATCAGCTCTGACGAACGACTTTTTTTTTTTCCTAGAAATCAAGAGGGTGGAAAAGGTTGTTTTATAATACTGCAGCAAATGTCATTCGCTATAGAGGTCTTTCCCCTTTTACGCATACTGCATCTAGGTTGCCCTGTCGTACTGTATTTTGTAAATTTTTTGCACAATATTTTTTTTTATATGTCGCGATGAAACCTGTATAGATGTAATTGTTCTCTCATTTTTTCCGTGCTTTATTTTTTTCTTTAGTCTTGTGAAGTAAGTCTATTCAGCCGTTGCTTTCATGTGGCATGGGATGAAAATAAATGAAATAAAAATTGAACAAATATCTTTATTTTCCGCCTTTCTGTTGGTTTGTCTGTAGTAATTTAATATTTAAAAAATTTGCCGTGATAAAACACGTACTCATCCTAATTAATCGTGAATTATAATTTGCAAAGATAGGAACTCGTCGTTTTACAAATAGTTTTCATTGGTCTACGGAATTTATAGCTGTTTCTCGTACCCGACAACCTGCTCTTCAGACCATCTGCGCACTACATATATGAATAGCGCATACGTTATCTGATATAGAAAGAAATATTTCTTGAGATTCAAATCAAAAACATAAATGAGTAGGAAAAAAAATAAATTGTCCATTTTTTACATATTTGATATTTCTTTTACTTTTTCTTACAAACTGACACTTAATATTCAACTCTCAAGGCCATAGCCTCTGCACCAAGGACTTCAAGGCCTTCCAGTCTGTGGTGGAATTTCTTTGCTTGAGGTCACGCTCACGCGCGCTTCTCCTGCTTGTCTGTTTGTTCATCCATTGTTTTATTTTACACGGCAGCTCTTGTGCATTGTGTCAAGTGCTTGTCTTTAGTTATACTTGTTTACATCGTTCTTGTTTTCCCCTTTTTAGCATACATGCTGTTCTTGATAGGTTTGCTTGGCTTGTTCTAGAATAATAATAATAATAATAATAATAATGATGATAATGATGATGATGATGATGATGATGATGAAGAAGAAATCCACAATGGTATAAATGTAAAAATTAGTAATATGAATACAAACGTTTGCATATATAGTTCGAATAAATATTTACACATTTATACCACTGAATTTCTTCCCCATGTTAGTGACTCATGCTATTATGAGACTTTTACGAATGATGATGATGATAATAATAATAATAATGATGATAATAATAATAATAATAATAATAATAATAATAATAATATATTATTATCTTTTAAATTTTTCTTATTACTCGCTTTTCTGGCTCAGCAATACTTCCTAATAATTGACCAATATTCATATTGGGAATAATGCTGAAAGTGGTATTTTATTTAGAACAGGATTTATTATCAAAAACTGTTCTAAATAAAATACCACTTTCACATTATTCCCAATATGAACATTGGCCAATTATTAAGAAGTATCGCTGAACCAGAAAAGCGAGTAATAATAATAATAATAATAATAATAATAATAATAATAATAATAACAATAATAATAGTAATAATAATAATAAATTAAACGACAGAAATCCCTGTTTTGGAAAAGCGGTTTAGGGAACAGCCCCCAGAAGGAAGAAGGAGAAAGTGCATCAGAAGGAAGTATGAGGAAGTGGTCAAACTCAAGGGACACTTCACTTGTTCCGATAACGATTCAGAAATGCCATGATTGTTTTAAAATTTAGATTTACGCTTTGTTTTATAATCAACATTTATGCTTTCCAGAACCTCAACCTTCGTTCGCAAGTCAAAATACTTTTCTCTAAATGTTATCTCAGTCGATTCATGTTACTGAAGTTCAGGATTATGAAGATTTTTATTTGTCAAAAATCACTCCAAAACTTTTTTATTATGGGTTCTGTTTTTTTAATGAAAGGATGTGTATGTGATTCATGCATTTGTGTTATGATCATAGAAAGGCAGATATCAAAACTGCTTAACTGAAATAGAAATTTCGGTTATTATAAGGCAGTTAGACTAGAGAAAAGCAAGTTACAGTTTCTTGGCCAACCGTGATCAGGGCGCAGGCTTACAGCCCCTGAGTTGTTCAGTCAAAAAAAAAAAAAAACAAAAAAAAAAAAAGAAATAAATATATACTAAAAAAAACCTTTGTTTTGCAGTTTTTACAAGATCACAGAAAACAAAACCAAAAGAAAATGGTAAGAGGATACACAATAACACATACAAAGTGAAACTAGGAAAACTACAAAAGCTGTCACAACAACGAGACAAGAGCCACGCCCAACACGTTGATTCTTAGGTTATAATATATGGGTTATATATATTATATATATATATTATATATATACTTTATATATATTATATGATATATATATATATATATATATATATATTAGATATATATATATATATATATATTTATTTTATTGATATACATATATATACTTATATCAATATATAATATATATATAGATATATATATATATATATATATATATATTCTATATATATATATATATATATATATTTATATATATATACATATATATATATATATATATATATATATATATATATATATATACATATATATATATATATATATATAGGTATTATATATATAGATATACCATACATATATATATAGTATATATATATATATATACTATATATATATATCCTATATATATATATGTATGTATATATATAGATATATATATCATATATATATATATATATATATATATATAGATATATATATATATATAAATAAGTAGATGAAGGCAGGCAGGAACACGCAGGGGTTTGACATTTTGACATTTATTCCGACGTTTCGCAATACATTATTGCAGCCTCAAGGAATTCTACAATAGATGCAAATAAAATAATTTTTAAGAAATTTTTAAGAAATTATGAAATTAAAACAATAGTTATCTGTAATTCAATTTAAAAGGAGATCATATTTAAAAAACACAATAAGTTAAGTTTTAAAACACAAGTTAAAAAAAAAAAACCACCATGAAATTGAACATTAATCTACAAGGATTTGATTTAAAAAATTATATAATAATAATAATAATAATAATAATATAATAATAAATGATAATAATAATAATATTTTAAATAACTAAATACTAAATAATAAACTAACTAAAGGAGTGCAGCTAAAAACTGCCAGAGCAAAGTCAAGTGTAAAACTGAAGGCAGAACGAAAAGTGAACAATAACAGGCGTTAAGAACAACAACAAAGTCCAAGATAAAAAAAGTTGAACACTGAGGACTGAGTATTTAAAACCGGAACAAGTTGTTTAATTTTCAACGTCTCTAGAATAAATAGATCTTTAGAGTTGTTGACCTGTCCAATTATAGAGAAATCTTTGTATTGGATGTTAGTTTTACATCGTAAAGAATGATTTCTAATGTTAGATGCATCTGGGTTGGACAGGCGACATCCCGTTCTGTGACTAACCCCCCTATGAGAATCGACTCGTACCCTGAGAAGACGCTTCGTGGATCCCACATAATTTCCCATATCACATCTGGGACAAATATACTTTTATACTACATTAGACGTCATCAAAGGGCAGAGTCGGTCTTTTAATCTGAAAAGGGAGCCAATTGTAAGGGGGTTTTTCGGAATCAAATTTACGTCAAGGACAGTTAAAATGTTCATTGATTTATTTTAGTAAACACTGTACGGAAGTTGTCAGATTCTATGTACGAAAAGGATGCTTAGAATTTTTTCTTTGGAACTTTAAAATACAAAGGGCTGTTAGAGAACTTTTTGCTGAGTAATTTCTGTATGATCTTGTTAATGATCTTGGTAGGGAAACAGTATCGTTAAATATTTGTAAAGGAAGGTAATTTCGTTATGGAAAAGTTGCCAGTCTGAAGTGAGTAATCCTGCCCGATGAAATAAGTGTATAAACAGAATTTAACTAAAAGTTATAAAAACAAAAACTATAAAAATTGGAGCCCAGACCTGTAAAGGTTTTCTTCCTAAAAATGGTGATGTTAAAACAGTTATAACCCTAGATACCAAAACGTCTAAAAATGGTAAGCGACACTCCTGCTCATTTTCGATAGTAAACGTGATGTTAGGGTGGCGTGAGTTAGCAAATTCAAGGAAAGACTCGGATGTGAAACTCACGCCTGAAAAGGGCAAAAAGTGTCGTCCACGTATCGAGCATAAAACAGGGGGCGGAAAGATAATGGGCAATCATCAAGCATGGATTCCCTAGTGGCTTTTGCCTCATTTATGTATTCATCACCTTCCAAATTTTCGTGATTCAGTTAACACACACAAATATACGCACACACACACTCACACACACACACATATACTATATTATATATATCTTTAGCCCTGCTCAGTACACCTGGGTCTGACCTTAGCACGCTATAAGTTCGTTAACTTCTAAATATCTGGAACTTCCTGATAACTTCCTACCTTACAGTGCCAATGTAAGGTGTAGTGGGTTATTTTGAGATCGCTCTTGTCTCTTCGTTATAGGGCCTAAAGTTGCATTCGGGTCTGTGAGACCCAGGTATATTCCTGAGGAGGGGGGTGGTGTACCTAAAAGGGGGGGTGGGGGGGGGGGGGGGGGGTCTTTGAGAAAACCAAGGTGTACCCAAGGACTGCTGTTATGATGAGCCTCATTCTGTCAAAGTATGACACAAGTATCTTTAGTTTATTCAGATTTATTGCGGTGTATGTCTAATCTCAAAAAATCACTAATTTTTCATTGTAATTTTCTTTGATTCAAACTAGTATATAAATATTTTTTTTATTTATACCCCAATAACTGCATTACATTTCATTATTGTTATAAACCCATACCAACTGTAGATACTAAAGGAATTCATTCAATGAAACACCTTTTGCAATATACAGCCCTTGATTATATACGGGTCTTGGACAGACCCGGGTGTCCCCAAGGCGTTTGTAAACTTGATGTGTATATACCATGACCAGGGTGTAAAGTCCCAGATGTTATTTTAGCAGGTGACGTGGCACGCAATCATCCTTGGAGATGACAATATTATTTCATGATTGTCGGTTTACTCAGCAATTCAGTTCTTCTTTAGAGGGGTGACATGGCAACGCTGCAGTCCACAGCTACGATTAATAACAGTGATCAGACGTGATTTATATATTTAAAAAAAGATTGAGAAGTATTCATATATATATAATATATATATATATATATATATATATATATATATATATATATATATTTGGCAAGTGCCTCCTTTTAGTTTTAGAACTGGAGTCTCACTCATTCTGCATTTACGATCATAAGAATTGTGAAAGATAATAAACCAACTAAATATTGTGACTAAAAATGGGAAAAAAATCTTTCTTTAATAGAATACTGATGCCCAAAATTACGTATTGTAGAGTTACTAAATTAAAAGTTGATAAAGAATTCATTGTCATTATTGCCATAGGCTTATGAATTGCAGACAACTTTTCGCTACAGTCATTGCTGGATCAATGGATTTACTATTGACCCTAGATTCAAGCAACGATAGTTGGAAGATACATTCATAAAAGCTGTAATAGAATAGAATACAATATAGAATTAAGGCCTAAGGCCAAGCACTGAGACCTATGAGGTCATTCAACGCTGAAACAGAATTTGACAGTTAAAGGTTTGAAAGGCGAAGCAGGAAAGAGAGTATGAACGGAGGTACAGTAAAAGGAATGAAAGATGTTGTAGCTTAAGGTCGAAGGGAAACTGCAAAGGCCCTCAAGTAATGCCTACAGAGCGCCACGTGAGGTGCACTGACGGCTCTACAGCATAGGTACGACAGTTGTAATAAAAAAAAATAAATGAAAGATGAAAAAACCACTATATCAACTTCTGACGCTGTAAGTTTTAACTCAACATTAACTGGTTAAATTTCATTATTTGTCGGCTGCGGAAGCCCGAGACAAAATCTGTCGGGGAAATGATGGAAATGTCTATAACTAGGGTAACTTTGGGTTCAAAACGTTCAAGAATAACCGGTTAGTAATCGGTTTAAGTATTTTGTTCACAACCGGTTACAAGACCTTTTTAACCGGTTAATCGTTTATCGTTCATTTCAGACAATTAAAACAACTAGCGCTGAGGCTGAGAGAGCTTTTTTCAGCTGCTGGTTTATTTATTACCAAAAATAAGATCAAAATATTCCTGACAAATCAATTGATTCATTATGTTTTTGAAGCGTCTTTCCAGAAAAAGGACTGATTCTCTTGTGGTGTGTGTGTGTGTGTGTGTGTGTGTGTGTGTGTGTGTGTCAGAATCTAAAATATCTTTTTTCGTTTATAAGATAACTCATTTTTGTTCTTCAAGATAGAATCTTGATTAAATAGCAGGTATTATTATAAGTAAAACATACAATATTTTATGTTTCTTTATATCATTCTCAATAATAAACTCTTTATCATAAAAAGGAATATTTTCTTTTATATGAATAAATAGAATGAAACTCAACATTTTCGTTTTCTTTGCCCTTCATCCAGTTTTGGTTTGCAATTTATAATCGGTCAATAACCGGTTATGAAATTTCAGACGATTATTTACCGGTTTTGTATTTTCGGTTAAGTTGAACCTAACAAAGGTTCAATAGTGCCTGAAATGAAGCCTCGAAGATACGTCGTCTGGCTCTCAAGATAATATACGAGAGTTAACTCATCCCTCATTCAGCATCATATGAAGACAAGAGTAAAACTGAACAACCGTCCTAAGCTGCATCTTTTAGAGATGGATACTGCTGAACTGATATAGGAGCGGGCTGCAGTGGATGGTGTGATCTCCTTGTTGGTAAGACATGCAACGAAAGAGAAATATCTATATATTCCTTTTGTTGTTTTTTTCTGCCCTCTATAAGATTTTGGAATAAGAGATGAATTTTTAAAAATAATTCGAACATTGTTAATTATTCACTAAATAAGTTTCTTTTTTTCTTTATTGCAAATCGAGCAGATCAAAAGTACAGTTGAATAAAATAAATACTACTATGAGATTCAGGGCCTCTGTAACAACGGTTTTTTCGCAATAACTTTTTATCTATGCATTTCATAAATATAACGCTTATTCAGAATACATATTATAGCAACACATAAATTTTGAGTGTATTCTGCACTACGTAGGTTGAATAAATTTGGTACTTATGATGTAAAAGTGACTTTTTTGAAGACGGGCCACTTACTCAGAGAAAAGGTTTCGAACGCACTCGTTACGTAACTTATGACATCATTTCTTCCCTCTTTCTCGATGGATGATTGGCTATAAGTAACGAAGGTTAAAACCTCTGGCAACAATGACATACAAATTTAAATGCAAGCAAAGCAGTACACCTTTATGAACTCTTGAACCTCTCCACTGATAATTGTCATAATGAACAAACCAACAAAATATGTTAATAAATACAAAAACACTTCGATTATTAGTCTAACTCCCAAAATAAGTTTCCAAAGAAATTACAGTCTACTTTATAGGTCACAATCAGATTGACAAGATGTAGGGAATAGTTGGTAACTACCAAAAACATAGTAGACAAGCTGATTTGATAACTGCTATATCCAATGTCAAGCAATTTTTATTTATTGGCTATCTACCTATTTACTGAAAAAAAATAGCCGGTACCGTATATTGGCTTTAAACCTTCACCAATAATTATCGTCAGAATGGTGACTCATGAGGCTCCACCCCACTTTCGCCTCGTTATAATTCTGGATAACACTGAAGGCTACCATGGCATTGTTTGATTAGAAAATTTAACTTCTGGCTGTAAAAAACTCATTTCTCGAGTAGTTGTAAGAAGTG
>NC_061107.1:126243903-126276403 GCF_015104395.2 Macrobrachium nipponense
AGAAATTTATTTTGATTAAGGATGACGTTTAATGCTTGCAAAATTTTACGATTCTGATGCCGGTCTATTCTGAGCTTATGTGTATCCATACTTGTCTTGTTAGTCAGGCACTGTTTTACCTTACGAGTGACTGGAAATGTTTTATAACTTGCGAGTTACATCAGCTGTAGTCTAGAGTATTAAAAAATTTTTGGAAATTGCTGGTGAATAGAGAAATGTATTTTGACAATTTGAAGTCAATACCAGTGCTTTTCGGAAAAAAATGAGTACATTAAACATAACATCTGCGAAAATCAGGAACTGTTTTTGATTGAGGAATCCAGATGGAAAGGATATTATTTTGGGCTATTCTTAGGGATTAAAGTTTTATTAGGGGTTTCAACTTTTTGTGTACTTTTCCCATGAGTAAGAAAAAAATAAAGTAGCAAGGGTTTGACGCAGAATGGTTTCATATAGAGAGAGCCTTTACACCCCATGTTTCATGCAAATCCCAGATTTCTTCTTCTTCTTATTATTATTATTATTATTATCATTATTATTATTATTATTATTATTATTTGATTTAGGTAGGAGACCCTCTCTTAAACATGTTTGTTAAAGATGATGGCAGCATCAGTGGAATTGATTTTATATATGGTCTTTTCAATTCTTCTTATTATTCTCTTCTCATCAGGGCTGATATTTGCTAATAGCTGGCCGATGTTCATATCTTGGTTAAAGAAATGTTTTCTAAAATACTAATTTATTGTTATGATAACAAAAGTGATTAACAAATCTTAGTAATGGAATTCCAACGTTTCCAACCGTATCATCGGTTCATTTTCAAGGAAAGGTGAGCGTGAACTGATTGGAATGGGTTGTTGTTTGTTGTTGTTTAAGATTAAGCTGGCTTTATGCCAGCACGAGCTCTTGCTCATAGAGCAGCCCGTAGGTCATTTGAATTTTGGATGTGGAAAGGTGATTTTTAAGGATATGAGGTGAGCCTTTATTTATGATTCTATGGGTTATGCAGGTGAAATGGTATGATTTGAAAAGGAAAGGAAAGGTGAACAGGCAAGGTTACAAACCCTTTACCAAACCCTAAGGTACCCATTAGTAGGAGATAAAGATCGATAGTAGTCGAGTCTGGCGAGTCAGAGATAGCCAGTAAGGAAATCGAAAAATTTATAGTCGTAGAAAAACGGAAAAAAAAGCACAAAACTCTATGGAGTTCAATTACCATATTTCACTTTACGTTAATGGAAAGAGAAAAAGGAATCGCCGATCGATAGCAATAGAGATTCGACGAGAGAAAAAACGAAATATTATAAGTTTTAGAGAAAGCAAAAACAAAAGTAAACAACAGCTTAAGCGGTAGTTAGAGTGACAGTTGAAATATTCGGTCGTTAGACGTGAGGCGGCCGAAAAACGGAGGGGAAAGGAGATTGTTTAGTAAAAGAAAAAGCAGTTAATGCTATAAACAGCACTTTTCTCGAAGGAGGTCATCTGGAACTGATCTCTAGGTCCAACAGAACGTGGACGAGCTCAGAGCCAAGTTGATGGTCGTTCTATTGCAGAATTGGTATTTGTCTTTGAGGGTTCTGAATCGAAATTCAGATTGGAGGAAGTCATCTGGGAGGGAGATCTCAAAGTTGAGGGCTTCCTGGAAGATCTCTGTAAACAGTCGTTCGTTGAAAGTGTAATGTTTGTCAGATAGGGCTCGATGAACGAAGGCATTGAATTCGTCATAGGTCATCAGGAGCTTGTTTATCCCTTGCTCTCCTACGAAGCGGAATTCACTCCCAGAGGAGACAGATTTGAGTTCTTTCTTAGGTGTGAAGTCCTCTGTTTGCGTTCCAGCCTCGGCATACAAAACGGGAGCTTCAGTAGTTGTCTCGAACTGCATATCTTCAACTGGTTGTTCTGGTTGTTCTGTCTGAGTTCCTGCTTCGACACGAGCAGGAGTCGGCGTCTTCGGCGATGCAAAGGCTGGAGGAGTAACCTGAGGGGTGGGGGAATAAACTAGAGGGGTTAGAGGGAAAAACCTTAGGGGTCGGGGGGGTTGGAAGGGGTTTTGGGAATTGGAGTTGGAGGGAAGGAAAGGATGAGGGGTTTTGGGATATAATGACGTGGTTTTTGGTTAGAAGGATGAGGAGTTTGAGGAGTTTGAGGTGGAGGAGGTAGGTTGGTCCTGGATCAATCCTTGGTTGGCTTGGAGGTCGTCTTGGGGGCGGCTGGCGGTCTTGAGGTCTTGCAGTGGTGGAGTTATGCCCTTTATCCTCCAGATCTTCTCCAGTCTGACAGGGCATCCTCTGAACCATGCATGGTGCGACTGGTGACAGTTGGGCATCGGCAACAGTGTGGCCCTTTGATTTGAATTTCTGGAGGCAGAGACGTGCAGTTTCATGTTTCATGCTGCATATTCCGCAGACGTGGTGGGAAAGTACATTCTCTCCTGTGGTGGTCGTACTTCTGGCACTTGAAACATCGAAGTGGCTCAGGAACAACAGGCTTCTGTGTGGTAGGTGCCGAGGATTCCGAGATCGATGAAGGGAGGGATATTGCCCTTAAATGTTTGCCTCCCCACCTTCAGGGTTTCCTCTGTGGTGTTGTGTCCTTCTTAACTGTGGCATCTTGTTGCACTCAGGATATTTGGTTAGCTGGAGATTCTTTCTATGGGTATGGATTTCGGGACTTTACAAATCATCCCTTTTGTGATTTTATCTGCAGGATCTAGCAGAAGGCAGGAGGGTCGTTGCTGAGGAGGTCCGCTGAATGCTGGTCTTTAGGGGAAATTATAAATTCCCCTTTCAGATTAGGTCTGGCATGTAGTTTTTGCTTCAGGATGTTTTTTTTCCAATAGTAAAACAGCTGCATATGACGATTGGCCTTGCGATGCTATTGCCTTGAACTTGGGCGTGTGGAGGAGGAGTTTGCAGGGGTCGAAGTTTGAGATGGTGTCGAAGGCCCAGGGACGTTGATGATGGTCTTCAAAGCTTTCTTTCGCTTCTTCTGTACCATCTGGAAGCCCTGCTCGTCAGGGGAGGGCAGGTCCACCAGCGAGGGGTCAGGAGACGATGGACGCTTCTCTGCCATGAGAGAAGAGCTCAAAAAATACGTTCTCAAAAGTCTATAAATAACCACAAAAGTGTTACGTCGCCCTTGAAGACGTCACTCTCTTTTACAAGGGAGTATTTCACAAGAAATACAAAGAGGATGAACGAGCCCTTCGTAACATCATCGAAAGGAATGTCCTCCCCACCGGCCCCTGCGAAAAAATAAAATTGATCATTTACTATAAAAGCAAGAAGACCAGTGGCCTGATTATGAAAACAACCCAGCCCCTGTGATGCAGGACCCTCTCAAGAAAACTAACGTTGTCTACCAATACAAATGCCCTGTCCGGGAATGCCCCGGCGCCTACATTGGTATGACAACGATGCGATTTTCCAAGAGGATATCCTGCCACGCTCAGGAAGGCGCCATCCATAATCATGCAAAAAACGTCCACAATACCAGGATAACTCGGAAGGACATTATTCCTAATATTGGTATTATCGATAAGGCAGCAGACCACCGTCGCCTCCGCCTCTTAGAGGCCCTACACATCGGGAAGGAGACCCGACCATAACTTACCACTCAAGAGACTTCACTCCTTCCGACGGTGGCACGTAGGGCGCTGCCCGCCGGCACCATAGAGCCGATCGAACGGACCAATCAGGTGCCCCTGCCCAATACTATGCTCCCAGTCTCCAGCGTCCGCACGCGAAGAGCAGTGCGAGCTTCCACCTCTGCAAGACGGCTTGACTCAGGGACTTAATCCTCTGTTCAGCCAATGAAAACGCAGCGCCCATCAGACAGAGCACCTGGGACACAATAAATACCGCCGAACGACCCCATTCCAATTTACGGGCTGCTCTGTGAGCAAGAGCCCGTGCTGGCACAAGGCCAGCTTAATCTTAAACAACAACAACCCATTCCAATCAGTTCACGCTCACCTTTCCTTGAAAATGACCCGATGATACGGTTGGAAACGTTGGAATTCCATTACTAAGATTTGTTAATCACTTTTGTTATCATAACAATAAATTAGTATTTTTAGAAAACATTTCTTTAACCAAGATATGAACATCGCCCAGCTATTAGCAAATATCAGCCCTGATGAGAAAGAGAATAATAAGAAGAATTGAAAAGACATATATAAAAATCCATTCCACTGATGCTGCCATCATCTTTAACAAAATATTATTATTATTATTATTATTATTATTATAAGTATTATTATTATTATTATTATTATTTTAAAAGTAATGGCTACTTCAGCAGCACTACGATTGTAGAGATATACACTGATCTTGACCCTGCATTTGAAATTGACCTCCATAGGCGTTCTACCAGCCTGTTTATGTAGTATATACTGAAAAGGCCGCTATTCGAAAAATAGCGTAATGCTGCTGAAGTAGCCATTACTTTTAATATATGCTTTAGAGAGGGTCTGCTTCCTAAGTTCTTTATTATTATTATTATTATTATAACTCTAAAAATATCTTCTTGTTCCATTTTATACGTATATACATTTCTTGAAATTCGTCCAATTTTTACCAGTATTGCAAACATAAAAAATTACGAATAGATTTTTCTTTATTAAAAAGTGTGTGGGTACGAAGGAGAAAGTCCGGTGCACATTTGAAGGAAAAGTTTAATCTGGATAAAAACGAAACTATCTTAAGCTTGAGGAAATTGCTCATAAATGTCAGCTGAATAAACAGAACCAGTTGAACAAAATGAAAATAATGACCAAAAGTATTTGTGGGAACGATTTTAACGGATAAGGGATTGGCTCATTAATGAACAGATGTTTCCCCAGTAATCCTTGAAACAGGACAATTAAATCTGTAACTGACATAATAAGAATTTTGTGATTATGAATCATGTGCCGTTACTCAGAGCAACTTTGGACTTTCGTCTCGTAACGGAAGTTAATAAGACGTGATCCGACCTCCAGCTTTCTTGGGACGCGTGCAAGATTTAAAACGTGCTAAAATCTACGGGCAAATGCCATGTTTCACCTACGAAAATTAAAATAAACTCCCTATATTTTATTAGAAATAATTTTTCTGTACTGTTTAACATGCACATTAATAAGACCTTTTTAGGCTCTTCTATAGACCTTTCCCAACACCCAGCAAAAGCAACAACAAGAAAATAGTTTTTAGGCCTACTCCCCGAGTAACCGAATTGGCCGAGTAACTTTTTCGTATCCACACTAAGGAACGAGATGCAAGTTTCGTGATGTTAATTTGATAGTTTTTATCTTTGATTATAATGACTGTCGATTTTGTTGTTATTTTTATTTTTTCCCCCACTGGCACAGGAATTCGAAAATCGGAGGAGGCAATATTGTAGAATTTTCGGATTCCCCGAAACACGGAATGGACACGATAACGAGTATGTCCTATGAGTTGAGTTGAGTTGAATATAGAATTTAGGCCAGAGGCCAAGCACTGCACTGGGACCTATGAAGTAATTCCGCCCTGAAATGGATTAACAGTAAAGGGTTTGAAAAGTGTAGCAGGAGGAAAACCTCGCAGTCCCACTATGAATCAAATGTTAGGAGCGGGTGGAAAGTAAGATGAAGAGAGAGAATATGACAGGAGGTACAGCAAAAGGAACGAAAATGTTTGCATCTAAGGGCCAAAGGCACGCTTTAAAGAACATTAAGTAATGCCTACAGGGCGCCGCATGAGGTCCACTCACGGGGGAGCAGTCCTATGATTGTGGCCTGACCGGTATCATCGGCTTATACCTGAATGAGTAAGTGCTGTCACCAGCTCAACAGAACTTTGGGCGCGTTATCCACAAAGGTAGAGCGAAAGTTAAGTAACCTTACAATGGCTACAGAAAGGGCATCTAGAAAAGAGGTCCTGATTGTTCGTCAAGGAAATTAATGTTTATGTTTCTTTTTTATTGAGAAAGGAATAACAGGAAGAAACGACTAAAATATGAGAGTAATATTCCACTTATGGATGAAACCAATATTAGGCCGTATCACGATGAAGAAAAAACTTGGGTTGTTGTTGTTGTTTTAGATTTAGCTGACCTTATGCCAGCACGGGCTCTTGCTTATAGAGCATTGAAACATGATAATAATTTCTGCATAAGAAAGCATGAGCTCTCCAGTTTTTTGGTTTTTCCGGTAAAATTTCCAGTAGCATGAGTACTCAAAATCTCTAATGAGAGATGCGTAATTATTTCATTGTCGTCGAGAAAAAATTCGATTTTGCAATGTTCAAAAATGTCCTTGGAATCACCAGTCAAGCCTCAAGACCTAGAAAAAAAAGTTATATATCTTAGTTTTACCAGACCACTGAGCTGATTAACAGCTCTCCTAGGGCTGACCCGGAGGATTAGATATTTTTACGCTGGCTTAGGGAATCCCAGGTAAGGTTACCTTACATAGCAACGGACCTACAGCGTATTGTGGGATCCGAACCACATTATATAGAGAATGAATTTCTATCACCAGAAATAAATTCCTCTGATTGGCCGAGTCAAGAATCGAACTTTGGGCCACCGGACTGGTAGCCAAGTGCGAAAACCACTCGTCCAACGAGGAACTTTAAGACCTAGAAGAAGCACCAAACGAACACTATAGATCCTGTCATAAGAAAGACATCGCTGAGAACCTTGCTGCTATTGTCATCACAAACACAGTTAAGGTTCTCTTAAAATTTTCTGTTGGGCACTTTTCGCTGCAGAAGTAACGCTTAGCTTGAACATTCCGAAATATCAAGATATTTAGTAGTACCTGGATGAAAATTCCCGAAATGTAGTATACTAACTATAAAAAAACTTTTTTTTTCCATCTGTCCATCCGCCTTTGGTGTTTGCGCATGGTAACACTCCGTCCCGGGCTATAAATAATATCCTATTTCGAATATTAACGGTGTAATTCACATACAGTAAATTATTAAAACACTTTTCAGTTGCAAATCTACACCCAGAATTCCCTTTTATTTACCTAAAACTTACACATAGCGTAACTATTTGAAGCTCCGGACGCAGTGTTACCATGCGAAAACACCACAGGCAGATGGACAGATGGAAAAAACAGAGTATAGTATTGCACCAGCTCCGGTTTTTTTTGCCACCTCCCCAGGTTAGTTTAGGTTAGGTTGGGTTAGGAAAGGTTAGATCGTAAGTAACACCTGGGTAAATATAATGACATTATTTGCAAAAAGATTCTACGTTTAATTTTTAAGATATGGCGTCCGCCTTTTTCGGGGGAAGGGCTGGGAGTTCGGGAATATGCTACCGGTAGCTGTTCTCTAAAGAAAGGTTCATGCACCGCCATCTTGAATTCAAGATGGCGGTGGTTCATGTCGCTACAAGTTATGTCATTCTAGTTTCCTCGGGTAAGTTGCTAATGATGATTGATTAATATCAACTAACGACATTATTATACAAAAGAAACTATATATTATAAAAACCTTCAAGACTGTAAGAGGTCATGTACTTTGCTATTGGGAAATATTGAGAATCCGTAGGCTAAAAGATTGAAGGAGAAATACATTTTTCTATGACTTCTGCCATAATTCAGGGAACAAACAGGAAAGAAAACTCGTAATGATAAATACTTTTATATAAGGACGTTAGATCTGTTACGTGACTATTATCTCTCATGCAATTGCTCAAACAGCTAAGGAATTTGTTGGCTGCAGAGGACGAGAACAATGAGACTAAAAGAAGACGAAGAAAACCTATTGAAGTTTAGGAGATGTAACTGAAATTATTACCTTATTCCAGTCTGACATACATTGCCAGAAGTATCACAAATATTTCTTCATGGTTAAAGATAGTAATTCACTGCTTTATGTTTTTTTTTATAACTTCTTTCGTCATTATTGAGAACAAATACGGAAACCAGTAATTACCGAGTCGGATTCCGGGTTAAGGTCAAGGTAAAAGATAACCTGAAAAAAACAGTAATTGCTAGGCGTAGCAACAGTTGTTGAGGAAAAGTTCAAGATCTACAGAACATAAGGACAAGTAGATGAATGAGATCTGGAATAGATCTGGGGTAACATTATTAAAGTAATATGCTTTAAAGAGAACAAAAAATTACAGGACGGCTGACGGATGATTGGTGTTCCTCAGAAGAACGTTATGGAACGAAATTTCAAAATTAGTCAATAACCAAGTACTAGGGGTTATGAATGCCTAGGAGTGGAACAATACTACCATTCGACAAGTTCAGTCGACATTCCTGACACTTTTTCTTACCGAAAATGAAATTTGAAACAACATACTTAAGACGCTAGCTTGAAAATACATGATTTTTTCAAGTATCCTAAGCGACGATGTTATTATAAATATAACTTATTTTCTCAGAGAATATCCAGCATAAGATGTATTTAATGTTGTAACACCAAATGGTTAAACAAGGTAATCGTCTAACTTATATCTTGTAAACTGTGAAAAGTTGCGGGGTTAGACGTTCATATGAAAAGTTAGCAACTATTATGGTGATTTTTTTATGAATAAATAATGCTAGATTTGCATAGTAAAATATCCATATGATGCATGTCTAAATTCTAAATGAGAAAATATTGCTTAGACTTTATTTACATCATTCGTGTCTAAATTTTCTATGAGTAAAGATGGTTAAAGAAAATGTCAAGGCTTAATCTTTTAGTTTGTACACGTTATAACTATCAAATATTTGAAGATTAGTCTAGCAAAGCCCCATTTAGATCAACCTCGTCGCTCTCAACCTTTCTCAAATATGCTTCCTACCAAGCCGGACAACCTTGCGAACACAGGTTGACTGCATTTGTTCTTTTTGGGCGTTGGCCTTTTATCCCGCCCACCTTCCTTTTGGCAGCTTGCAGATCACTTCCTTCTCACATCTTTTATATTTGATTTTAAATCACGAAGAAATAAAAATGGGATTAATAAACGAACAAAGTTACAGCCACGAAGGAAAATTGAAACACGATAACTAAAGATGCACAGAAACAAGGGCCTGTATGAATGGTGGGTACAAGTCATAAGGGAATACAAAAAGGTCGGGAGGTCACAGAACGGTCAACAGACTAAAATCTAAATGTACTTATTGGTAATCCTCTTTATTCTATCTTTCAATTCCTTCTCTAGTTAGGTTTCAAGGTGTCAAACGCATATTCTGGTGAACGAAGGGAATGCATGGTTAAGTTGCCAAAGTTAGGTCATGAGTTGACAAAACCACAATGTTAGTTATACTGTTATTTTACTTCGTTATATGGAGTACACTAGACGTAAATTTTGGGAACCTTCAAGAGCTGCAATTTTTTGGCCATTAATAAACGCGAACTTGCTATGATTAAAGAGACTATAGCCGGGAGTTTGCGAACAGTTATTTCTTGGCTAAATCATAAATATGTAATAGTTTACCTTGTTTTGCGGTAGAATCTTTTGCTCTCCAAATATTCATATAATGGAGGCGCAAATGGAGCAAATGCATTCCTACTCTTTTTTTACGTCTCCAGAATTTCAGGTATATTGGTTTTTCTTTCTATATATCCCCATAATTATTTATTTATCACCTTTTCCTATGATTTGTCTCTCTTCGAAGGTTGATTTCCCTTTGAAGCATTCATGGGTTTATGTTTTATTGTTCTGTTACACAAGGATTTTCAGCTGATGATTTAAAGAGGGAAAGTAAGACGAGAAATTGATCAGAAAGGAAGTCATTAGATATATATATATATATATATATATATATATATATATATATATATATATATATATATATATATATATATATATATATATATATATATATATATAGATAGATAGATATAACTACGGTTAAAATCGAGACAAATTATAGAAAGGCTTATCTTTAAAAAGTTAAGACTGATAATGGACGCTAGATTTCATCACGTTTTTGGGGGAAATATATTCGCTTTCACTTCGCTCGTTAATCTTGTAACTCTTGAACAACTCGGTCATCAACGAACAAGAAAGTAAAAACTAGAAATATGGAGAAACGATAAAATGAGCAAAGTAACAAATTAATTTCGGCAAAAAAAAATTCGCAGAATGAGAAGATTTAATAAACATTTTTTATTGCACGCATGCCCAGGAAAGAAGAAAAATTTTATCGTCCAGTTTAGCACCTTCCGAAATAATGATTAAATCATCTCAACGCTTTCCACGATTCTTTTCAAGTTTTTCTGTTTGTTATTGCAAAATAAAATAATAATAATGAATAAATGAATAAATGAAAAATAAAACGATAATAAGCTTCTAAAGTTATTACTTCAAACTATTTTCACTCCATTCAGCCCAAAGTTTATTAGATTCTTTTCCTTATATAGCCATTTAAAGTTACAGTTCTTAGTAACAACTTTCTCTCTCTCTCTCTCTCTCTCTCTCTCTCTCTCTCTCTCTCTCTCTCTCTCTCTCTCTCTCTCATCGGTAATTTTGCAATGTTTCCTCCTTTATGTTATTTTCATTTGTAGCCACAAGAGTAAAAAATCAGATTTCTGGAATTTATTTAATTTTAATAGGAATGCCACAGCGTCTAATTGCTTTTGCGTCACCGAATGCAGATTACTATAGGAAAGTAGTAGTAAAATTACGGAACAGAAAGGAAAAGGAAGCAATGCAGCAAAAACTTTGATAAATACAGGGTTGCGCATGCAAGAGAGAGAGAGAGAGAGATCATCGCTGGATAACTATGATGAGAAATTAGATTTGTGTCAAGAAAGGCTTTACATGACAAGAAAAAATAAACTCAGAAAATAGGAGACAGAGAAGTCCGAGATGTGTTAACAATCTGCGTGATTAAAAAAAAAAAAAAAAAAAAAAAAGTTCGGAATAGGACTCGGATAATCATGATGATAACTTCGAAGAAAGGAAAACCTGTAAATAACAAGGAAACAATAACAAAAAATCTAAAGAGTAAAACCATCCAATAAAAGAAGGAAATCAAAAGTAAAAATATGAAATCCGAAGAATAGCGTTCATAGGAAACGAGGAAAAAATAAGAAAAGGATAAATAAATTCTGATGAAGAAGAGGAGCAAGAAAGCATTCAAATAAATCACTGAAAGATAAGAGCACTCGGATAACGCAAAAAAGGAAAAGGGCTCTTCTCCCCAAAAGCTGCATTCCTTCATCTCGTGGGATCCAGCCCATCGTTGCCAGTCACGCCTCGCTCCTTCTTTGCGAGAGTGAAAATCCGCTCATAAATGTTTTGAGCCATCCTGCTTAGAAACAGGAAAGGAAACAGACCAACAAACAAACCAAGGTAAAGCCATCACCGCCTTGTTGAAGGTAAAGACAGGACGAAACCTCTGCCTTCGGGAAAACCCTTTCCTTGTTACGCCAAAAGGAACACACGTTGTGACGTCAATGAAAGTTCTGGGTGACCATCTGAACGTGTCCTCCGCACTCACGTGATCAAGGCTGGTGATCTTCATCGCTTCGTGGGCTGGGACTCTTGCATCTTTACCCACCTATTTTTCATCAATAATATTATTATTATTATTATTATTATTATTATTATTATTATTATTATTATTATTATTTGCAGGGAGCAGACCTTCTCTTATACATGTTTTGTTAAAAATAACGGCAGTTTTTAACGAATTAATCTTATACAGGGTATTTTCAATTCTTCTGATAATTCGTTTTTCTGACTCAGCTAGGCTGTTGAGTAGAATTCCAATAGTCGTATTCGTCATAATTAGGATATTTGTCAAAATTATTTTCTAACAAATATTTTATTACTATTTTGCTTATAGAATGGGTATATATATAGAAACCAAGGCCAGTGACTTCTTTAGAAAGCAACCGCAGCATCATCCAATCGTTTTACAAAATATTTCACGTCTTCACAAACGCTACGTACACACTTATTATTTTCATATTACATGCGAAAGAATTTGACATGCCTTTTATCAAAGAGGTTATCAGTAACAACTAAATATCTCATGATGATTCACTGCGAAGTACGCAAAGGTATTCACAACCTTGTTACATCAGTAACAGGCTCGGCAATCACTTACTTTGCATTTTGCATAAATGCTAAAAGTATCCACGTTCATCTCTGTCAACCTCAATCCTTTATTATTTTTATTGGTAATTTCTTGCTTTCAAATTGGAATACACATGTCTACTCATTATTGGACAGCTCTTAACGCTTATGTTTTATTGCAGTTATACTGCCTGTCTGTCCAGCTATTAGCTTCAGTGTGTGATTATGTTATGTGTCATTTCTTTCCTTCGTTCTTTCTTAAACAGTCGCCAACGCTCCCGGAATTTGCATGCAACCGATTCCACGAATCTGTTCCGGAGGAGAATTTCTTTTTTTCTTTGAAGGCCATTATCTCGAGCTTGCGTTGAACACCTTCTGGGCAGTTTTCGATTCCCGTTGCAATAACAGTGCATGTATGCGTCCGGGAAAGCATGGAAAATGCCGTTGAAAAGGACATAGCTAAAATCAAATCAATTTAATGCTGAATGTTTAGTGATGTCTGCAATAATGAATTATCATATTAGGTACAAACAATGCTCCCTGAAATGGGGTTAGATGCAAAGAGAGAGAGAAAAAAACAATAAAACAACAACGGTCACAACATTCAATATTTTACTAAGTAAAGGGCAAAGGCTCTGTTAAAAGAAACCCTAAGACTCTGCCACGACACAGCTTTTAAGCACTCATATCTTGACTGCTCCAAGTACCCACACCTGATGCACCTTTTACATAGATATACTGTTGCAGTCATACAGCGTATATGTATATTTACAAGGGTAAATTTGGTCAACTATAGCATTACATAATTCAAAAATACCTTTTGGCTAATAATTTAGACAAATTGCTTAATAAAAGCTCATTCTGAATAACATTTGCATAGAAGGAAAAGAGTCAGCAATACAGGGAAAGTTGAGTGACTAGGTAAACCCACGAAACAAAATTAATAATCATCATGCAAATAATATGAACCAATTTATACATCAGTGGTAAAAAGAGGTTAAGAGAAAAAATTAACAATAAGAGATGGCACCGATTCGTACTGACTTTATCTGCACCTTAAAATCTATCAAGAATCAGTATCAAGGTAAACGGGAGTAAGAAAACATTGCTATAAAATGTGTCAACAACAACTTCTGTAGTTTGTAGGTTACTACACCGTGCCCATTATTAATAAGAGAAGACAGTGAAAGTCATATGAAAACCAGTGGAATTGACACTTTTCTTGGATCTTTCCTAAATAGTGACCCCAAGGGTTTTTAGGGGCCGTTATCTAGAACTAGAGTATTTCTTGAGGGTCATTATCCTTATGATATTTACAGTCGTTGATTTATGTTTTTACGGAACCAGAGGAATTTATTTCTGGAGATAGAAATTTATTTCTCGATATAATGTGGTTCGCATCCCACAATAAAACTGTAGGTCCCGTTGCTAGGTAACCAATTGGTTCCTAGTTACGTAAAAATATCTAATCCTTCGGGCCAGCCCTAGGAGAGCTGTTAACCAGCTTAGTGGTCTGGTAAAACTAAGATATACTTAACTTTACGGTCATCCCAACGGGCTTGTACTAAACACGCCGCAAAGGTGGATACATACCAGGTTGAAACCCTTTGAGGCACTAAGTCACTCTCTATGAAAGATCCCTTTTCTTTAAACACAATGTACTGTTAGTAATCCGTCCAGAAAAGATGGTAAGGCACCTCGTCAAGCGCGTTTCACAGTTATATTTACCTAACATCAATTAATTTCTCTGTCTTCTTTCATTCTCAATTTCCTCGTCCTCCGTTACCCGCCTCTTCCTCACCCTCTTGACACCCATTGCATCAGAAATAATTGTCACACGGCACATAGAGCTGATGCAATGAAGGACGTCTTTCCTTATATAAAGCCTATCTCTCTCTCTCTCTCTCTCTCTCTCTCTCTCTCTCTCTCTCTCTCTCTCTCAGTTTGTTTGTCTGTTCCTCGGTCTTCCTATCACTGCTATGAAGGTAATTATCATTCCAAGCTGACGACATTTGTTCCCTGAATTATGGCAGCAGTCATACAAAACTGCATTTTCCACCAGTAATTAATTCTGTGGCCCCTGAATATTTCTTAATCAACAAAGTATGATGTGACCTCTTGCTAAACGGCATTATCTTCCAGTAGAGTCGCGCTATGATAAAGATAATTCCTTTTTTTTATGGTAATGACATCAACAATTCATTACTTGGCATCTTACCTGGGCGATGCTGGAGTCAACTAACCTGTTGCATCACCAACCTCCTTCTAGAAAACAGTTGCCAGGTACTACCAAGTGATATGATATTCCGAGATATTTCACTAAAAGTTATTTTTCACGTTAAAAGAAAATTAACTGTTAGTGATGACAAAATAAATAAGTAGTCGTAGGCGATGTCTTTATTATGACTGCAGGTCTGGTCATTCCGAATTGCAAGAGATGACGCAATCTTATTGGTAAGACATACAATGTTCTAGAATAATTCTCTGTTCCTCTTATTCGTCTTGGGGTATCAGTATAGAACTCTTGAGTTACAGTCGTTTTCTTTTACAGCATTCGATTTTATGAAATAATTCCGAAACTGTTTTTTTTATACCCCTGATAATTAAAATAATTTTATCAATACTGCTGTTTATCGAAAGGTTAGTAGCACTATCCTGTTCCCAACGTGAATTACTTACTGTCATCGTCACTAATTAACGAGTTCCTTTTCCATCATTAGCTCCTGAATCAGGCAGCTCAAAAGGAAAATGGATGCAAAGGAGCCCCAGTATGATAATAACAATAATAACAATTATAGTAATTTCAGGAAGTGACACATTTATCTCATCTAGATGAAACCAACAAGGCAAATACGTTACTTTTTTCTAACAGTAAAAGGGAAAAAAACATACCGACAGTAATAAATTTAAGACAACAATCTGCCAATTGAAATCTGCAAATTTTTTTTATAAATGAACAGTTAAAAGAAGTGCTGTAATGTATGAGATAATTCAGTTTTTTCAGTATATATAATAAGCTTAGTCTCATATCTCTCTCTCGCTCTCTCTCTCTCTCTCTCTCTCTCTCTCTCTCTCTCTCTCTCCAAAAGAGTTTTCGTAAACGGCAAAAGGAGTGAGTTCCGTACTCAATGACTTTGTGTGTCTTGCCAGATCGGAGAAAGTGGGCAGGTTAGACACCATTGCTAGATACCATTGCATCACAGTGGCATTGCACTAAAGTCAGCTAACAACGGCTGCACAGACATGAGAGTGAATGAGAGAGAGAGAGAGAGAGAGAGAGAGAGAGAGAGAGAGTTGAGAATACATACGCGGTAAAAAGTGGACGGCGAGAGAAAGTGGGAGAGGAAAGTGATTGCGTAATGAGAGGGGGCGGGCGGGGGGGGGGGGGGGGGGGGGGGGGGGGGGGGGGGGGGGGGGGGGGTTGGAAGCTACGCGCAAAGTCCCTGTAAAAAAAATAAATAAATAAATAAACAGAGGGAGAGACTTACTACATGCAGTTAATAGCATGATACAAATTTAGGAGAGAGAGAGAGAGAGAGAGAGAGAGAGAGAGAGAGAGATAAAATGGAGAACAAATGAGAAAAAAACGCCACGTAAGAAACGACGATACCGAGATTTACGTATGTCATTCCTAAGACAGCCTGTGCATTGGCATGTGTTATTTAACGCCTATCAAATCTGGCCCCGTAACCACATTCTCTTTATGACATAACTCTATCCCCTCTATAGACCTATAGTACTATGCATTCCAGAGGCCATGAAAGAGTGTTTTTCGTAAACAACTTTTAAACCGACAGATGGATTTCCATGCTACTAAAGCAATGAGTGTTTCTAACTTTGTCCCAGATTATGGTCGGACACTGAATTGACAGATGCACATAATTAAACCGTTTACTCCCGGAAAAAAAAAGAGACTTCTTGCCTTTCCTAAGACCGTTTCGAACGAGTGGAGATTTATAACGTATCTGTGACGGAGAGCCATCCCCAATACCTAATTACTTTAAGAAATTAATAGCATCATACTATATATTAGTTTGCTTTTAAAACATTCGTATGGCCGAGGATAAGTCAAATGACATTTAACCATAGGTCAAATAACCATTTGAAAAAGGGTAGTGGAGGATACGCTATACCAACGTCATGATAAAAGTCACCAATTTTGCGGATAATTTGGTGGCTAAGTGCAGCTTTAACCTCGTTTTCTAGAGGGAGAAAGTTAATGACACTAATATGACAATGAACAATACTTCCGAAAATTAGGACGGTTTGAAACACTCAGTGCTTCAGTGGCATGGTATCCATTTCTGTTAAAAAACTTGCTAATGAAAAAAACACTATGTCGTGGCACCTGAAATGCATTTTTAAGTAGTCATCTGATGCTTCAATTCTGCTTTGTTTTTGTTTTGTTGTTGTTGTTGTTGTTGTTGTCTCCTCTCCAACAGTAGCCACACCACCTTCAAGATCCTTAAAAATCCTGAAACTCGTTTTACCGTAACAGGAAAATATTGTCACAATTTTTCCCAGTTTTAATAATTTCTTTCTTGTAACGCTACCTAGTACCGTATCAGCTCTGACGAACGACTTTTTTTTTTCCTAGAAATCAAGAGGGTGGAAAAGGTGTTTATAATACTGCAGCAAATGTCATTCGCTATAGAGGGCTTTCCCCTTTACGCATACTGCATCTGGGTTGCCCTGTTGTACTGTATTTTTGCAAATTTTTGCACAATATTTTTTTTTTTATATGTCGCGATGAAACCTGTATAGATGTAATTGTTCTCTCATTTTTTCCGTGTTTTATTTTTTTTTCTTTAGTCTTGTGAAGTAATTCTTATTCAGCCGTTGCTTTCAAGTGGCATAGGATGAAAATGTAATAAATTGGACAAATATCTTTATTTTCCGCCTTTCTGTCTGGTTGTCTGTGGTAATTCAATATTTAAACATTTGCCATGACAAAACACGTACTCATCCTAATTAATCCTGAATTATGATTTCATAGATAGGAACTCGTCGTTTACAAATAGTTTCATTGGTCTACGGATTTTATAGCTGTTTCTCTTACCCGCAACCTGCTCTTCAGACCATCTGCGCACTATGTATATGAATGGCGCATACGTTATCTGATATAGAAAGAAATATTTCTTGAGATTCAAGTCAAAACCATAAATGAGTAAAAAAAAAAGGAAATATCCATTTTTTACATATGTTGATATTTTCCTTTTAATTTTTCTTACAAACTGACACTTAATATTCAACTCTCAGGCCATAGCCTCTGCACCAAGGACTTCAAGGCCTTCCAGTCTGTGGTGGAATTTCTTTGCTTGAGGTCACGCTCACGCGCGCTTCTCCTGCTTGTCTATTTGTTCATCCATTGTTTTATTTACACGGCAGCTCTTGTGCATTGTGTCAAGTGCTTGTCTTTAGTTAAACTCTGTTTACTTCGTTCTTGTTTTCCCCTTTTTAGCATACATGCTGTTCTTGATAGGTTTGCTTGGCTTGTTCTAGAATAATAATAATAAATAATAATAATAATAATAATAATAATAATAATAATAATAATAATATACTTTATTAAAAGTAATGGCTACTTCAGCAGCATTACACTTGTAGAGATTCTTCTCTAATAATAATAATGATAATAATGGTGAAGATACACAATGGTATAAATGTAAAAATTAGTAAGTAATATGAATACAAACGTTTGCATATATATAATGATGAAAGTGGTATTTTATTTAGAACAGGATTTATTAGTCAAAAAATGTTCTAAATAAAATACTACTTTCAGCATTATTCCAAATATGAACATTGGCCAATTATTAAGAAGTATCGCTGAACCAGAAAAGCGAGTAATAATAATAATAATAATAATAATAATAATAATAATAATAATAATAATAATAATGATAATAATAATAATAATAATAATAATAATAATAATAATAATAATAATAATAAATCAAACGACAGAAATCCCTGTTTTGGAAAAGCGGTTTAGGGAACAGCCCCCAGGAGGAAGAAGGAGAAAGTGAATCAGAAGGAAGTATGAGGAAGTGGTCAAGCTCAAGGGACACTTCACTTGTTCCGATAACGATTCAGAAATGCCAAGATTGTTTTCAAATTTAGATTTACCATTGTTTTATAATCAACATTTATGCTTTCCAGAACCTCAACCTTCGTTCGCAAAGTCAAAATACTTTTCTCTTAAATGTTATCTCAGTCGATTCATGTTACTGAACTTCAGGATTATGGAGATTTTTATTTGTCAAAAATCACTCCAAAATCTTTTTTTTTTTATGTTTTGTTTTTATGAAAGGATGTGTATGTGATTGATGCATTTGTGTTATGATCATAGAAAGGCAGATATCAAAAATGTTTAACTGAAATAAATGTTCGGTTATTATAAGGCAGTTAGACTAGAGAAAAAGCAAGTTACAGTTTCTTGGCCAACCGTGATCAGGGCGCAGCCTTACAGCCCCTGAGTTGTTCTGTCAAAAAAAAAATAAATAAATAAATAGATAAATATATAACTAAAAAAAACCTGTTTTGCAGTTTTTACAAGATCACAGAAAATAAAAAACCAAAAGAAAATGGTAAGAGGCTACACAATAACACATACAAAGTCAAACTGGGAAAATTAAAAAGCTGTCACAACAACGAGACAAGAGCCACGCCCAACACGTTGATTCGTAGTTTATATATATATATATATATATATATATATATATATATATATATATATATATATATATATATATATTGTAACGAAGTGGCCTAGGGTATCTGGGTTTGGATACCATATTAATACTTGGTGCACGGAGTAGTCAAAGATCTGTGTCTGGACACCATTAATATTTGTTAACCCAAATTGCCAAGTATCTGGTTACTACACTTACCATTTGTACTTCCTAGTACAAGGGACCCTTTTATTCCTGGGTCTGGGACACCCTTTGTACTTAGGGCACAGTTTGTTCAAGTACCTGGTTATTACTTACCTCACTACAGCCAGACACCTGACCCTTCATCACAAATACTAAACGACTGAATACTCTAAAGATAAGAGTGAGCCCTTATATAACTGAACAGTCAAGGAAACAATCAGTCTAAGTTCATGAAAATAGGTGTGAGATAATCTTAATTAAAGGGCATCACTCCTGAAATTTCAAATCTAAGTATTTCCCTGATTCTGTTTTATATGTGGGAAACGTCACAATTATCACTCTATATTTCTACCTAAACAAAAATAAAATGCAATATTGATGGTTACAATGAAATGCTCATATAAATTTTAAATAAAAAATTTTATTTCTAAATTCAAAATTTATAAGTGAAATTCACAATCTCAGGGAAATTGTTATTACTTGAAAACAAAAGTTTAATTAATTCTTGAATTAATTATTAAGCAAGATTAAATCAAAGTTTCTCAAGAAAATTAATTAAATTAAATCATAAAGCAATAATTAAATTTGAAATAAAATTTACTTAACTACAAATTAATTTGCAAGTGTTAAATTCCAACAATTACATAATAGAATATTATTCAAACTAATTAAACAAAATAAAGACAATGCAAAAACATAATGCATAATATGAAAACAATTAAAGCATTGACAGTACAAACATTAAGCATATAAAATTGGATATGTCAAAAGAACAAAGCAAAAGATAAATGTGTTTAAAAATGATAAAACCTCGAAGTGCACTTCAAAACATTTGCAAAAATACCTTATACACAGCTGCAGCTTCAATCAAAAGGCCTGTTACAATTTTACACTTTCGTGGGCGCCTTCACAAAACTAATAGAAATAATACTATGTTCAGATTCCACAAACAACACTTACATTTAGACAGTTACTGAGTGACCTTCTCGAATACAAAAAGAGAGAGACTTTAGAGCAATGCTACACTCTCTAACGCACACCACTACGTCTCAAAAGCGAATGACTCTTTTATATGCGTAACTATGCGTATCAGGGGAATGGGTGTCTAGTTGAGTGTACACGTCCAAGACGAAAACATATTACGTCATCTCTATAGGGGTATTGAGCAGAAAGAACAAGGCCCCTTGTTCGGTTACAGGCCCGATCTGGACGATAAAAAATTAGCTTAACTCATCTATTTTCAAGGGGTTGAATAACAGTGAGGCCTGGGAGGTCTTACGCACGTGTTTGCGTTGATAAAGAAATCAGCTTAGCTAAGACATTCTCAAAGTGTGACAACAACCCTCTTCAAAAGGCTTATGAGCTTTCACTCTCTCTGTCTTACGTTACTTCAAAATGAAAAGTGGGACCACTTAACACATGTTATCTTTAAATTTGGGAATCTGAACACACAAAAACATACATTTCATAACATGATACACAAGTTCTGAGGTGAATTAATCGTATTACCACAATTATAATTGCATTATAAAACCTATTTTATAAGAATATATATAAATATATTTATTTATATACATATATATATATATATATATATATATATATATATATATGCATTGTCTTTATTTTGTTTAATTAGTTTGAATAATATATATATATATATATATATATATATATATATATATATATATATATATATATATATATATATATATATATATATATATAAACTAAGTAGATGAAGGCAGGCAGGGACATGCAGGGGTTTGACATTTTGACATTTATTCCAACGTTTCACAATACATTATTGCATCCTCAAGGAATTCTACAATAGATGCAAATAAAATCATTTTTAAAAAACTTTTAAGAAATTATGTAATTAAAAACAATAGTTATCTATAAGTCAATTTAAAAGGAGACCATATTTAAAACACCTAATAAGTTAAGTTAAAACACAAGTAACAAAAAAAAAACATGAAATTGAACACTAAACTTCAAGGATTTATTAAAAAATATATAATAATAATTATGATAATAATAATAATAATAATAATAATAATAATAATAATAATAATAATAATAATAATAATAATAATAATAATAATAATAATAATAATAATAATAATAATAAGTCAAGGAAGAAGAAACAGGGAGAATAAAACAAAGATTCACAGAGATCACAACAGACGCAGTCAGACACCAACTAAAGAAAATGCCAAACTGGAAAGCCCCAGGTCCCAATGAAGTCCATGGATACTGGCTCAAAAACTTCAAGGCCCTACACCCACGAATAGCAGAACAACTCCAGCATTGTATCTCAAATCTCCACGCACCCAAATGGATGACCACAGGAAGGACATCCTTAGCACAAAAAGACAAGAGTAAGGGAAATATAGCCAGTAACTACAAGCCTACAACCTGCCTACCAATAATGTGGAAGTTACTAACAGGTATCATCAGTGAAAGGCTATACAACTACCTAGAGGAGACAAGCACCATCCCCCACCAACAGAAAGGCTGCAGAAGGAAGTGTAGGGGCACAAAAGACCAGCTCCTGATAGATAAAATGGTAATGAAGAACAGTAGGAGAAGGAAAACCAACCTAAGCATGGCATGGATAGACTATAAGAAAGCCTTCGACATGATACCACACACATAGCTAATAGAATGCCTAAAAATATATGGGGCAGAGGAAAACACCATCAGCTTCCTCAAAAATACAATGCGCAACTGGAATACGATACTTACAAGCTCTGGAATAAGACTAGCAGAGGTTAATATCAGGAGAGGGATCTTCCAGGGAGACTCACTGTCCCCACTACTCTTCGTAGTAGCTATGATTCCCATGACAAAAGTACTACAGAAGATGGATGCCGGGCACCAACTCAAGAAAAGAGGCAACAGAATTAACCATCTGATGTTCATGGACGACATCAAGCTGTATGGTAAGAGCATCAAGGAAATAGATACCCTAATCCAGACTGTAAGGATTGTATCTGGGGATATCAGGATGGAGTTTGGAATAGAAAAATGCCCCTTAGTTAACATACAAAGGGGCAAAGTAACAAGAACTGAAGGGATAAAGCTACCAGATGGGAGCAACATCAAACACATAGATGAGACCGGATACAAATACCTGGGAATAATGGAAGTAGGGGATATAAAACACCAAGAGATGAAGGACACGATCAGGAAAGAATATATGCAGAGACTCAAGGCGATACTCAAGTCAAAACTCAACGGCGGAAATATGATAAAAGCCATAAATACATGGGCAGTGCCAGTAATCAGATACAGCGCAGGAATAGTGGAATGGACGATGGCAGAACTCCGCAGCATAGATCAGAAAACCAGGAAACATATGACAATACACAAAACACTACACCCAAGAGAAAATATGGACAAACTCTACATAACATGAAAGGAAGGAAGGAGAGGACTACTAAGTATAGAGGACTGCGTCAACAGCAAGAACAGAGCACTGGGGCAATATCTGAAAATCAGTGAAGACAAGTGGCTAAAGAGTGCATGGGAAGGACTAATAAAAGTAGACAAAGACCCAGAAATATACAGAGACAGGAGAATGACAAACAGAACAGAGGACTGGCACAACAAACCAATGCATGGACAATACATGAGACAGACTAAAGAACTAGCCAGCGATAACACGTGGCAATGGCTACAGAGGGGAGAGTTAAAGAAGGAAACTGAAGGGATGATAACAGCAGTACAAGATCAGGGCCTAAGAACCAGATATGTTCAAAGAACGATAGACGGAAATAACATCTCTCCCATATGTAGGAAGTGCAATACAAAAAATGAAACCATAAACCACATAGCAAGCGAATATCCAGCACTTGCACAGAACCAGTACAAAAAGAGTCATGATTCAGTGGCAAAAGCCCTCCACTGTAGCCTGTGCAAGAAACATCAGTTACCTTGCAGTAATAAGTGGTACGAGCACCAACCTGAGGGAGTGATAGAAAACGATCAGGCAAAGATCCTCTGGGACTATGGTATCAGAACAGATAGGGTGATACGTGCAAATAGACCAGACGTGACGTTGATTGACAAAGTCAAGAAGAAAGTATCACTCATTGATGTCGCAATACCATGGGACACAAGAGTTGAAGAGAAAGAGAGAGAAAAAATGGATATCAAGATCTAAAAATAGAAATAAGAAGGATATGGGATATGCCAGTGGAAATCGTACCCATAATCATAGGAGCACTAGGCACGATCCCAAGATCCCTGAAAAGGAATCTAGAAAAACTAGAGGCTGAAGTAGTTCCAGGACTCATGCAGAAGAGTGTGATCCTAGAAACGGCGCACATAGTAAGAAAAGTGATGGACTCCTAAGGAGGCAGGATGCAACCCGGAACCCCACACTATAAATACCACCCAGTCGAATTGGAGGACTGTGATAGAGCAAAAAATAATAATAATAATAATAATAATATCTAAATAACTAAATAACTAAAGGAGTGGAGCTAACCTGCCAGAGCAAAGTCAAGAGTAAAACTGAAGGCAGAAAGGAAAAGTAAACAATAACAGGCGTTAAGAACAACAACAAAATCAAGATAAAAAAAAGTTGAACAGCTGAGGACTGAGTATTTAAAACCGGAACAAGTTGTTTAATTTTCAACGTCTCTAGAATAAATAGATCTTCAGAGTTGTTGACCTGTCCAATTATAGAGAAATCTTTGTATTGGATGTTAGTTTTACATCGTAAAGAATTATTTCTAATGTTAGATGCATCTGGGTTGGACAGGCGACATCCCGTTCTATGACTAACCCCTATGAGAATCGACTCGTACCCTGAGAAGACGCTTCGTGGATCCCACATAATTTCCCATATCAAATCTGAGACAAGTATACTTATATACCACATTAGACGTCATCAAAGGGCAGAGTCGGCCTTTTAATCTGAAAAGGGAGCCAATTGTAAGGGGGTTTTCCGGAATCAAATGATCTTGTTAATGATCTTGGTAGGGAAACAGTTATCGTTAAAATATTTGTAAAGGAAGGTAATTTCGTTATGGAAAAGTTGCCAGTCTGAAGTGAGTAATAGTGCCCGATGAATAAGTGTATAAACAGAATTTAACTAAAAGTTATAAAAACAAAAACTATAAAAATTGGAGCCCAGACCTGTAAAGGTTTTCTTGCTAAAAATGGTGATGTTAAAACAGTTACTACCCCTAGATACCAAAACGTCTAAAAATGGTAAGCGACACTCCTGCTCATTTTCGATAGTAAACGTGATGTTAGGGTGGCGTGAGTTAGCAAATTCAAGGAAAGACTCAGAGTGGAACTCACACCTGAAAAGGGCAAAAGTGTTGTCCACGTATCGAGCATAAAACAGGGGGCGGAAAGATAATGGGCAATCATCAAGCATGGATTCCCTAGTGGCTTTTGCCTCTATTTATGTATTCATCACCTTCCAAATTTTCGTGATTCAGTTAAACACACACAAACACATACACACACACACACACTCACACACACACATGCACACACACACACACACACACACATATATATATATATATATATATATATATATATATATATATATATATGTATATATATATATATACCTATATATATATACATATAATATACATACATATATATATATATATATATATATATATATATATAAATATATATCTTTAGCCCTGCTCAGGTACACCAGGGTCTGACCTTAGCACGCTATAGTTCATTAACTTCTAGACATCTGGAACACCTTCTAGATATCTGGAACTTCCTGATAACTTCCTACCTTAATGTGCCAATGTAAGGTGTAGGGGGGGTTATTTTGAGATCGCTCTTGTCTCTTCGTTATAGGGCCCTAAAGTTGCATTCGGGTCTGTGAGACCCATGTATTCCTGAGGAGGGGTGGTGTGCCTAAAAAGGGGGGAAGGGTGTTGTACGTTGGTCTTTGAGACCAAGTTGTGCTCAAGGACTGCTGTTATGATGAGTCTCATTCTGTCAAAGTATGACACAAGTATCTTTAGTTTATTCAGATTTATTGCTGTGTATGTCTAATCTCAAAAAATCACTCATTTTTCATTGTAATTTTCTTTGATTCAAACTAGTATATAAAAGATTTTTTTTATTCATACCCCAATAACTGCATTACATTACATTATTGTTATAAACCCATACCAATTGTAGATACTAAAGGAATTCATTCAATGAAACACCTTTTGCATATACAGCCCTTTATTATATACGGGTCTGACAGACCCGGGTGTCCCCAAGGCGTTTGTAAACTTGATGTGTATATGCCTGACCAAGGTTAAAAGTCCCAGATGTTATTTTAGCAGGTGACGTGGCACGCAATCATCCTTGGAGATGACAATATTATTTCATGATTGTCGGTTTACTCAGCAATTCAGTTCTTTAGAGGGGTGACATGGCAACGCTGCAGTCCACAGCTACGATTAATAACAGTGATCAGGTGTGATTTATAAATTAAAAAAAGATTGAGAAGTATTCATATATATATTTTTTTGGCAAGTGCCTCCTTTTAGTTTTAGAACTGGAGTCTCACTCATTCTGCATTTACGATCATAAAAATTGTGTGAGATAATAAACCAACTAAATATTGTGACTGAAAATGGGAAAAATCTTTAATAGAATACTGATGCCCAAAATTACGTATTGTAGAGTTACTAAATTTAAAAGTTGATAAAGAATTCATTGTCATTATTGCCACAGGCTTATGAATTGCAGACAACCTTTCGCTACAGTCATTGCTGGATCAATGGATTTACTATTGACCCTAGATTCAAGCAATGACAGTTGGAAGATACATTCATAAAAGCTGTAATAGAATGGAATACAATATAGAATTAAGGCCTAAGGCCAAGCACTGAGACCTATGAGGTCATTCAACGCTGAAAGAGAAATTGACAGTAAGTGGAAAGTCAGATGGAAGAAAGAGAGTATGAACGAGGTACAGTAAAAGGAATGAAAGAGGTTGTAGATAAGGGCCTAAGGGAAACTGCAAAGGCCCTCAAGTAATGCCTACAGAGCGCCACGTGAGGTGCACTGACGGCTCTACAACATAGGTACGACAGTTGCAATAAAAAGAAATAAAATGAAAGATGAAAAAACACTATATTAACTTCTGACGCTGGTAACTTTAACTTAACATTAACTGGTTAAATCTCATTATTTGTCGGCTGCGGAAGCCCGAGACAAACTCTGTCGGGGAAATGAGGAACATGTTGTCTATAACTAGGGTTACTTAGGGTTCAAAACCGGTCAAGAATAACCGGTTAGTAATGGGTTAAAATATTTTGTTCACAACAGGTTACAAGACCTTTTTAACTGGTTAATCGTTTATCGTTCATTTCAGACAATTAAAGCACCTAGCGCTGATGCTGAGAGAGCTTTTTCAGCTGCTGGTTTATTTATTACTGAAATAAGATCAAATCTTCCTGACAAATCAATTGATTCATCATGTTTTTTTGGATACGTATTTCCAGAAAAAGGACTGATTTTCTTGTGTGTGTGTGTGTGTGTGTGTGTGTGTGTGTGTGTGTGTGTGTGTGTGTGTCAGAATCTAAAATATCTTTTTTCGTTTATAACTTTATAACTCCTTTTTTTGTTCTTCAAGATAGAATCTTGATTAAATGGCAGGTATTATTAAAAGTAAACATTCAATTTTATGTTTCTTTATATCATTGTGAATAATAAACTCTTTAACATAAAAAGGAAATATTTCTTTTATACTGAATAAATAAATGAATACTCAACATTTTCGTTTTCTTTTCCCTTCATCCAGTTTTGGTTTGCAATTTATTAATCGATCAATAACAGGTTATGAAAATGTCAGACGATTATTAACCGGTTTTGTATTTTCTGGTTGATTTTGAACCCAACTAGGGTTCAATAGTGCATGAAATGAAGCCTCGAAGATACGTCGTCTGGCTCTCAAGATAATATACGAGAGTAAAACTGAACAACCGTCCTAAGCTGCATCTTTTTAGAGATGGATACTGCCGAACTGATATAGGAGCGGGCTGCAGTGGATGGTGTGATCTCCTTTTTGGTAAGAACGAAAGAGAATATCTATATATTCCTTTTGTTGTTTTTTCTGTCCTCTATAAGATTTTGGAATAAGAGATGAATTTTTTAAAATAATTCGAACATTGTTAAATTATTCACTAAATAAGTTTCTTTTTTTCTTTATTGTAAACCGAGCAGATCAAAATTACAGTTGAATAAAATAAATACTAGTGTAATAATAATAATAATAATAATAATAATATAATAATAATAATAATAATAATAATAATATAATAATAATAATAATGATATCCTAGTGGATTTTTTTCTCTATTGTGTTTCGAGCTAATCAAGAGTACAATTGATTAAAATGCGTACTAGTGTAATAATAATAATAATAATAATAATAATAATAATAATAATAATAATAATATCCGAGTGGATTTTTTCTTTATTGTGCATCGAACAGATCCAAAGTACAATTGATTTATATAAGTACTTGTGTAATAATAATAATAATAATAATAATAATAATAATAATAATAATAATAATAATAATAATAATAATAATAATAATGTGTGGCGCCGTGGCAGAGTGGGTTAGGTCGTCAATGGACTGGTTAAGCAACATTGGGGCTGGTCAGTCGTTGGATGGGTGACCGCTCTCCTCGGCGTTGATTCCTTGGGAAAAGACCTTTACCATAATTTCCTCAGTCTACTCAGCTGTAAATGAGTACCTATCCCTGATGGGGTAGGGTCCAGCTATGGGTTAAATAGCAAAACTCAGCAATGATGTTAAGAAATGAAGGAATAAATGACAGGGACGTAAATAGAACCTCTGGCAACAGAGGAGCTTCGTTCGGCAGCCAGGTATTCAACCCAATTGAAGGGGAAGATGGTCAGGTACTTGGAGGTCGTCATCCAGCAACTGACCACCACAACGACAGTAACCAGCAGCCTGAGATTGGAGCTACAGAAGCAAACCAAAGGAAGAAATGGACAAGAGAAGAAAATAAGGAAATATAGAGATGCTACATCAGAAGCCACCCGACGGAGAGAGGATATACAAGAAGGTTGGTCAACATCTGGAATGAGAGGAATAACACCCCCCAAACAGAGCAGAGGCTGGCAGACCAAGTAAGGAACATAAAGAAAAAGAACTGGCTCTCCCCAACAGAAAGAGAAGAACTATAAAGGGAAATGTCACACGACAACGAATTACACGAAGACGAACTGAGGGACGATGCCACAGAAGACGAAAGGGATGATAAGGTATCAAACAACGACACACGAAGAAACACTGACGAAGTAACAGAGAGGACAGAATGGGTAGAAAAGATTAGACAATGAATGGAGCCAGATACAGAGAGAACAAAGATCCCCTCCATGAAAGCCTACAACACCAAGAAATTAAGGGAGAAAACAAGTAAGGTCAATGAAAAATAGGCATAATACACACCACCACCAGTATCACAGAAACAAATAACTTGGCATATGCAGGAGCAAGATTAGTAGCAGAGCTGATGGGGATTCGAACACCAACACCACCAGCACAACCAACCCAACAGAAACCAAAACAGCAACCTCCTTGGAAAAGGCGCCTGGAAAAGTAAATCATGGTGATGAGATCTGACTTGAGTAAACTGAAGGAGATGGCAGAAAAAAGGCTAAGAAGCAAGAAAACAAGGGAGGAACTCAACGAGAAATACAAAGTACAAGAGATGGGACTAAACAACACAATAGAAGATGTAAAACAGAGGCTTAAGGCCAAAGCACATAAGATCCAACGGTACATGAACAGGAATAAGGGATACCGACGAAGTAACAGGGAGGACGGAATGGGTAGAAAAGATTATACAATGGATGGAGCCAGATACAGAGAGAACAAAGATCCCCTCCAAGAAAGCCTACAACACCAAGAAATTAAGGGAGAAAACAAGTGAGGTCAATGAAATAATGGGCATAATACACACCACCACCAGTATCACAGAAACAAATAACTTGGCATATGCAGGAGCAAGATTAGTAGCAGAGCTGATGGGGATTCGAATACCAACACCACCAGCACAACCAACCCAACAGAAACCACAACAGCAACCTCCTTGGAAAAGGCGCCTGGAAAAGCAAATCATGGTGATGAGATCTGACTTGAGTAAACTGAAAGAGATGGCAGAAAAAAGGCTAAGAAGCAAGGAAACAAGGGAGGAACTCAACGAGAAATACAAAGTAAAAGAGAGGGGACTAAACAACACAATAGAAGATGTAAAACAGAGGCTTAAGGCCAAAGCACATAAGATCCAACGGTACATGAACAGGAATAAGGGATACCAACAGAACAAACTATTTGGAACCAACCAGAAAAGACTATACAGCCAACTAAGAGGGGAAGACAACAACCAAGAAATTCCTGAAGCCGAACCAAGTAAGAGACTCTGGGAAAACATATGGAGCAATCCGGTATCACACAACAAACATGCAACATGGCTCCAGGAAGTCAAGGAAGAAGAAACAGGGAGAATAAAACAGTTTCACAGAGATCACAACAGACACAGTCAGACACCAACTAAAGAAAATGCCAAAATGGAAAGCCCCAGGTCCCGATGAAGTCCATGGATACTGGCTCAAAAACTTCAAGGCCCTACACCCACGAATAGCAGAACAACTCCAGCATTGTATCTCTAATCACAATGCACCCAAATGGATGACCACAGGAAGAACATCCTTAGTACAAAAAGACAAGAGTAAGGGAAATATAGCCAGTAACTACAGGCCTATCACCTGCCCATCAATAATGTGGAAGGAACTAACAGGTATCATCAATGAAAGGCTTAACCATCTGATGTTCATGGACGACATCAAACTGTATGGTAAGAGCATCAAGGAAATAGATACCTTAATCCAGACTGTAAGGATTGTATCTGGGGACATCAGGATGGAGTATGGAATAGAAAAATGTGCCTTAGTCAACATACAAAAAGGCAAAGTAACGAGAACTGAAGGGATAAAGCTACCAGATGGGAGCAACATCAAACACATAGATGTGACTGGATACAAATACCTGGGAATAATGGAAGGAGGGGATATAAAACACCAAGAGATGAAGGACACAATCAGGAAAGAATATATGCAAAGACTCAAGGCGATACTCAAGTCTAAACTCAACGCCGGAAATATGATAAAAGCCATAAACACATGGGCAATGCCAGAAATCAGATACAGCGCAGGAATAGTGGAATGGACGAAGGCAGAACTCCGCAGCATAGATCAGAAAACCAGGAAACATATGACAATACACGAAGCACTACACCCAAGAGCAAATACGGACAGACTATACATAACACGAAAGGAAGGAGGGAGAGGACTACTAAGTATAGAGGACTGCGTCAACATCGAGAACAGAGCACTGGGGCAATATCTGAAAACCAGTGAAGACAAGTGGCTAAAAAGTGCATGGGAAGAAGGACTAATAAAAGTAGACGAAGACCCAGAAATATACAGAGACAGGAGAATGACAAACAGAACAGAGGACTGGCACAACAAACCAATGCATGGACAATACATGAGACAGACTAAAGAACTAGCCAGCGATGACACGTGGCAATGGCTACAGAGGAGAGAGCTCAAGAAGGAAACTGAAGGAATGATAACAGCGGCACAAGATCAGGCCCTAAGAACCAGATATGTTCAAAGAACGATAGACGGAAATACCATCTCTCCCATATGTAGGAAGTGCAATACTAAAAATGAAACCATAAACCACATAGCAAGCGAATGTCCGGCACTTACACAGAACCAGTACAAAAAGAGGCATGATTCAGTAGCAAAAGCCCTTCACTGGAGCCTGTGCAAGGAACATCAGCTACCTTGCAGTAATAAGTGGTGGGAGCACCAACCTGAAGGAGTGATAGAAAACGATCAGGCAAAGATCCTCTGGGACTATGGTATCAGAACGGATAGGGTGATACGTGCAAACAGACCAGACGTGACGTTGACTGACAAAATCAAGAAGAAAGTATCACTCATTGATGTCGCAATACCATGGGACACCAGAGTTGAAGAGAAAGAGAGGGAAAAAATGGATAAGTATCAAGATCTAAAAATAGAAATAAGAAGGATAGGGGATATGCCAGTGGAAATTGTACCCATAATCATAGGCACGGTCCCAAGGTCCCTGAAAAGAAATCTAGAAAAACTAGAGACTGAAGTAGCACCAGGACTCATGCAGAAGAGTGTGATCCTAGAAACGGCGCACATAGTAAGAAAAGTGATGGAATCCTAAGGAGGCAGGATGCAACGCGGAACCCCACACTATAAATACCACCCAGCCGAATTGGAGGACTGTGATAGAGCAAAAAAAAAATAATAATAATAATATCCGGTTGGTTTTTTTTCTATTGTGAATCGAGCACATCTAAAGTACAATTGATTAAAATAAGTATTAGTGTAGTGTATTAATAATGATAATATTCGAGAGGATCTTATTTGTCCTCCCACGGGTGACAGTAGGGGAGGCAAGACACAACAACTCGCCCCCTTCCAAACCAGTTTGAACTACCCCGGTAGGTGCGCCATAGGTAGGGGAATGGGATGGTAGGGGAGACGTCCACCCTCCTCCTACAAACCTGTCTGCCTGCCCCGGGTGGGGGCGGGGTAGATAGGGGATCCGATGAGGGTTGGGGAGACAGTAGCGCCAAGTTTCAGCTCTCAATGATAATAATGATGATAATGATAACTCAAGGGAGAAACTAAATATCATCACTTAAAAGAAGTATGTGAGCAGTAATAGGATTTTTTTTAAGAAACCCAGTCATCTCATCTATGCCAAAGCATCTTGTCAAATACATTAATCGTTTTGAGCAATTAATGAAATATAAATATTAAAAACAACTAGCTCTCAATGATAATAATGATGATAATGATAACTCAAGGGAGAAACTAAATATCATCACTTAAAAGAAGCTATGTGAGCAGTAATAGGATTTTTTTTTAAGAAGCCCAGTCATCTCATCTATGCCAAAGCATCTTGTCAAATACATTAATCGTTTTGAGCAATTAATGAAATATAAATATTAAAAACAATATTTAGACAAACACTGACATAGCTTTTGTTCATGTCTTTATTATAATTTCATTATCTCGGAACATAAGCAAATTAATAAATAAACAAATGAAGAAGTGTAAAAATAATGTGGACGACAAAATGTCACTTGTTCGGTATATATATAAGATTAGTTTCGTCTCTCCTCTCTCTCTCTCTCTCTCTCTCTCTCTCTCTCTCTCTCTCTCTTAAAGAGAATTTCTCACAAGGTACCTGTTGCATTTGGCGCCTTTAGAACACTACTCATCACGACAACTTTATTCTATCCTTGTTTTTTTCTTTTTTTTTATGCAGGAGCAGAGTCGTAGTTAAGGCCTTCAACTCTCTCGGTCTCATAGTGGAAAAAAAAAAAAGCTTAAAAATTTTTCGGTGTAGTAATGGAAATAAAATTCTGGTAACGGGCATGGAGCAATGAATATATAATTTTATAGCCATAAAATGCAATGCGTAGCAGAGGCATGCATGAAAAAAATGAGCTGTATTTCTTTATTAAGCTATTTTC
>NC_061107.1:126281403-126288903 GCF_015104395.2 Macrobrachium nipponense
TTTAATGTGACTGGGAGAAAAGGTGCCTAAAAAAAGGGGAAAGGAGGCCAGCTAACCATTTATTAATTTTGTAATTGAAAGCTACGGTACATGAAACGATGGGTCAGAATGGAAGATTGTCTTTGTGAGTTTTGGGAAGGCCATAAAAGTATGGGTAATTTAGGATTAATTACTTTAAATTTCTCTAATAGTTTCATACTCTTTTTTTGTCTTTGCCAATTAATCTTACTTTCCGAAAAAATTATTCCTGGGAACGTTTTGGAGGGGATTTTTCGTCAGTTTTTCGTAAGTATTTGTGTCGCTAAGGAGCTGGTTGATTTTGTCAAGGTAGAAGTCTTTGTCCATTATTACGATTTTGCCGTCTTTGTCGGATCTACTTATTATAACATCTAACTTTTTTAGCGAGTGGATGGCTATCATGAATCTGCGAGGAACAGGATATTTCTTATGTAAGTCAGTTAAAGCATTTAGTAACACTCCTTTTAAACATATCTCTTCACGGTTGTAGTTTTTGTCAGATATGAATTTATCAAAAGCCACTATGAAGTCTAGGTTGTTTTTGCGGTCTGGCATAAGGGCGAAGGATAAGCCTAAATTTAAAACTAAATGTTGATTTACAGTAAGGGGGGTGTTGGATAAGTTTAAAACTTTGTCTTGTTGCTCAAGATTATTCCACGCACTATTGTCTATTACGTTATTTAACTTGCGTAGAAGTCTGTTGGAATGAGTCACGCTATTATAGGCAGCAATGTCGGAACAGAATGAAATCAGATACCTGTATATGTGGTCCGTAGTGAGGAGGCGAAGATTAGACTGGGTTCCATATATCACTCTGCGTAGTACGAAGATGTCGTTTTTCGTATCGGTGATTCTTTCCTCCATATACAGAAAACCAACGTTCTCACTTTCATACATTCACTACTTTAGCTATCACGACAATACTATCAAGATAGGTGTAGCTAGTAACTTGTTCTTAAGAGCCTTACGAATTTGTTCCCCAGAATTCCTGGAAAAAGAATTTGAACTAATTCGCAAGCAACTTTCGTCTTTAAAATATCCTGACCATATAATTGAGAAAAGCAATTCACAAGCAAACGTAATTTTCTACCGACCCCCTAAAGACAAGACCAGAGATACACCCAACAATAAAATAATAATTCCCCACCTGGACACGGTTAAGAGAATAACCAACCCCCTCGGAAAATCGAACCCTTTTGTATTTACTTACCCAAACACCTTAGCCAAATCCCTGATTAACGTCCAACAAAAGACATCTCCAAAGGACTCTGGGGTATACGAAATCCCATGCCAGGACTGTGACCAATCTTACATCGGATTTACAGGTAAATCCCTTCCCCAGAGATTAATACAACACAAACGGTCAGTTAGGTATGGACAACAGAACTCGGCTATTTTCAACCATATAAATGAACATAACCATAGAATAAACTGGAATTTGTCACGTGTAATTTATAGCAGCAACTGCCGGTACAAGAGTCAAATGATGGAATCGGCCCTTAAATAAAAAGAAAGAGGCAGGTAATGAACATCTCAAAAGGAGCATGGATTTCAGATACGATCGACAACGTCTTCATTCAACCAACACTTAAGAAGATTAAAGGAAGATTTTATCAGCGGGGGTGACTTAAATTGGCTTGTTTGTGGATGGACCTCTTGGTATAAATACCACCTTTTCTGTAAACTTTTCTCATTCATCTACCTGAAGAGGGAGACAGCAGTCTCTGAAATATAGTACTTTTTTCTCTATATTTTGGTGTTTTTATGGGCTCCTTTTATTAGATATAATATATATATATATATATATATATATATATATATATATATATATATATATGTGTGTGTGTGTGTGTGTGTGTGTGTGTGTGTGTGTGTGTGTGTTGTGTGTGTGTGTGTGTGTGTTAAGTGATAATTATATCTTACCGTTAGCTCGAAGATAATAATATAAGACCGCAGGGTATGTATCTACGCAGTAAGCTAGACAACGCGCAGAATGCGAAGTTTCAGACGACACCACATGAATGAGATATTATTACATCATGTTATGAGAACCTAACATTTGGACAAACGCATCCAATACCGACAGACCTTTCAGTGTTGAACGCATCTGTAGAACAAATGCGAAACGTAATTTGCAGATCTTGTAATCTACAATATAACAGTATTTAATCCCTGGTAATATGTAACTTAATCTACTGCAGTTTGCATAAATTCTTCCTGTATTGTTAATAAAATATATACTGTCAATAGTACACTTGTTCATATGGCTTATAAGGATTCCATATCTGTAATAAAGAAGAGATTATTATTCACAAATATTGCAGCTTATTGTATTGTATTAGAAACTAGAAAATAAATAAACTAAACCAGAAAAGGAAATTCTGTAACTTTGCTTATAAATTCACATTTAGCATGCTAAATATATTATCAAACAATAACAACTGTAGCTTAATTTTTACTACAGTATTATATCTTATTTTGTCCATAGCAATAAACGTATTTATTTTCTTCGGGTGAAGAGTAATTTCATCATCAGTTTCATTTTCTCTAACAAAGAAGTCGTCAAATCCATTATTGTATTAGCATAATACACAATAGCACAATGCATTTCATTATCTCCTTTTTCATTCTTGTGGACTGAAAGTTGTATCAATGATATATAAAGTATTACGCATTTATTGTTATCATATATACATATACATACATATATATAAATATATATATAGATATAGATATATATATATATATATATATATATATATATATATATATATATATATATATTATATATGCATGTGGAATGCAAAGCGCTATTATATAATAGAGAAAATGTGTCTATATTCGAATTCTGCAAATATATGAATATGTAGGCATGATCTGAATATTTGCTCTTTACTCTACTCCATTGCATAATGTGTTCATTTAAAACTTGTAACGATAAAGGTTTCAAAATACTGAGGAAATGGAGAAGATAAGAGGCTAATGTAACTACTGAAAACACATATATCTGATAAAAGCTACCGGTGGATTCCACATGTATTATTTTTTTTCAACCTTTATCCTTTTCTTCGTTTATGTAAAAGTAACTGATTCATACGCCTACACAGAAGGCTCATCAGCAGCTCACTGAACTCGCATACTTTCTTTATTCACCATCAACATGTACTCGTCACTTTTGTAAAAGAGAGCTGGTGCAATAATCCCTCCATATTGTACAAGTTTCATTTCCATAAACAATGCAACTTTTTCCCAAGTCTTTAGTCCACATATTGCTATCTTCCTTCCTTCACCTATTCTGTGGCTCATTCCTTTTCTTATGTTAAAATCATCCGGTATGTTTACTTCTTGCCTCCATTCATTAATTCGAATTACTGTTGTCCTTCTATTAGTGAATTTTATTTCTTTTTTTAATTGGCGGGATCACCACTTTTTGTATTTCCATTCACCTCCTCTTTCTTCTCCCTAATGAAAACCACATTCTATGTAAACTTGAATTTCAAGTCAATGATCCCTGGAGGCTTATTCCATATGAATAGGTTTCATCTTTGATAAAAAGAAAATACCTGTATAATCTTAGTTTTACTCACTTTACCTGTCAGCTTTACCCTCCTACGAACACTCAGACTCATTAGTTTCTACAATTTATCTTTATCACTTTCATCCAATACTGACGCCATCTGCAAACAACAGACATTCCACACTTATTCGCCTTTGTTTCAAACCTGTCACATATCACCAGTTCATAACAAACAGTTGAACCCATGCGCTCCCACCTTTCTCTAAATTCATAGTGTTCTTCTGTTATTCTTTCTGTCATCTGTGACACTTTCTTAATCCAAATCCTACCAAACAATTCAGTATATTTACTATATTTAGTATTATTATGAACACTACCCATATACAGAGGTACCGTTAACCCTTTCTACACATTTCTTCGAAGCCCCTCTGACTTCCAAACCATTCATACCCATCCAGGTCAGCCGGGCAATCACACTTTCACCGATGCAGCAGCATTTCCTTTATTATTCTATCAACTCTAAGGGTCTTGCAATTCTTTAACATCTTTATTGCACTATCAATGTCCTCACAGTCACTTTCACGGCCATCTGTAAACTTCTACTAATCCTTTCCACTGATGCCTCATTCAGCTCTTTCCGAAGAAATTTCATAGATATTTCCCCCTTTCTCTCTCACTCTCTCTCACTCTCTTACACACACACACACACATATGTATATATTATTATTGGTGTCCGTCATTGGTTTGTTATTTTATTGTGTTTTTAATTTTATTATATACTATATATTTAGCTATATGTATATATATATATATATACATATATATATGTGTGTGTGTGTATGTGTGTGTGTGTGCGTGAATATATCTGAAATCTTTGAAAATGTTCATTATTATGTAAAGGCAAAAACCCTCTCTCAGTATCTCTTAGAAACTCTGACAAGCTTATCGGGAGAATTCCCGAATCTCTCCCGGGGGGGGGGGGGGGGTTCATTCGGCTAAATACAACTCGAACGCGTCCTTCACTACCAAAAAAGGAATTTCATTAAGTTTTCAGGGAATGGCCGGGGCTAGTTGACAGGGCAGGGGTGCGGGGGTGGGAGGGGGGGTGGGAGAATTGGGGGAGGGGGGCACGCGATGTCTGTGTGAGAGACTTCCGGTGACGTCATTATTTTCAAGGGCAACAGGTCTTCATCGAGTGCCAGTGAAAGTTTATAGTACGTTATATTCCATGAGGAGGATTCTCTCTCTCTCTCTCTCTCTTTCTTCTATTCTACTTCCGATGTAGCTGTTTTTCGTATATTGTTCCCTCGAAACCATAGGGGCTAAAAACAAATACATGACTATGACGTATTGTTCGTGATCATTTAGACATATTCTGTCTATCTGACTTTTAGTCGTTTACCCCGGAAGCTGTTCGTATTTACGTAGTCTTCTCCAAAATATATATAAAAAAAAATACAATAAAACAAATCATGACCACACTGCAAATGTTCTTGATATTATACCCACGTCTATGTTTTATATATTTATATATTTATTGATTTTCTTTTAAAAACCTCTCGATACTCTTCTTCTGAAGAAATTCTCTTATATCGAATACTTTATCTTTAGGGTACAGAAAGCGAAACGGGCTATGTTGATAGGTGCGCGGTCTGTTTTGGGGGAAATGTCATTATGTCAGTCAGGTGAAATGAGAACTAAATGCATCAAAGTTTTCTCACCTGAGCTAATCAAGTGTACAAAAACTTTTTGTACACCAGTTTGTCGTCTAGCTAAAGATTACCTGTAGAATGTGTCCTAGTTTCGTCAACAAGTGCAGTAGGTGAGTAAGAGCGTGAAGGGCCATCGACCTCGGCTCCCTGTCAGCGAGTGACGGAGGTTAAATATTTAAGCAGTCAACATTCATTGTTGGGGGGAGGTAGAGTCTTTCAGTCCCTTATTTTCCTACCAACCGAAGGTTAATGCGAAGGAAAAGTAACAGGAAGAAACGAAGAGGGGGAAAAAATAAGAGACCTCTAAACAGGGAAATTGAGTTCCTACGAAAACAAATCTCGTCTTCTTCTGATTGCAGTACTAACTATCTTTAAAGCTTTTTAAACGCTTTTTGAGCAAATCTTGAATGTAAATCCTCAGCATGTTGATGCTTTTCTTTACCGTATCATGATCTGGAAGTTGATTATCTTAAACGTTTATCTAAACCACCATTAAAAAAAATTTACCTAAGATTGTAAACTAATTTTTACTAAAATTATATAAAAATATCCAATAAAACATTATTCACATATGCTATGAGAATACTATCTATTTTTATTTTATTCTGCAAGATTGCCGATCATTCGCAATGCAAGGATTTAGATGATCATATGAATGTAAGATAGCTGGCAGATAGAACCAGTACATAAAATCACTATACTCTGTTTTTTCCATCTGTCCATCCGCCTGTGGTGTTTTTGTATGGTAACACTGCGTCCCGGGCTTTAAATAGTTACGCTAAGTGTAAGTTTTAGGTAAATAAAAGGATATCTGGGTGCACATTTGCAACTGAAAAGTGTTTTAATAATTTACTGTATGCTTATTACACCGTTAATATTCGAAATAGGATATTGTTATTATTGTTGAATGTAAGCTGAATGTAACTCTCTAAAGCTCGGGGCGCAGTGTTACCATACCCAAACACCACAGGCGGATGGACAGATGAAAAAAAAACCGAGTATAGTTAAAATAGTTCGTTTGCAAAAAGATATGACAGTAGCGTGTAATTGTTAACCCTCAACTAACTAAATTTACAACAGGGAAAAGATCGAAATGTTTGAAACACATGTTAATTTAGTCAAGAAGCCGCTGCAATTGCAGTATAGAAAGTCTAACAAAATTCCAGCTTAATCGTGGCTACGACAAAGGAAATCCCTGCGTACTTGTAACCTCGCTTGTGACAAGAATGCTAATCAACTACGTTTTTTTTTTCAGGAGCCGAGTTTGTCGTTTCTTTCTTGTATCCTCTTAGTGTCTGATCAAACGTATCGATTTGCGTCATTTATACGTTGATAGAATAAATAACGGCTGGTGACATCACCCTAAAGAGTTTTATGAAATTTTCCTTTGCCTGTGGACGCGCGAACGCACGATTGCGTTAGATGGGCTTATGCATTCATCAGGTGGCTTTCTAGATATGATCTGCTTTTAAGATAAACTGGCTTCGAATTGACGATTAGTTGCAATGAAAACCATTTTATACTTTTTATACTGACTTTCGCTTGGTGAAAAATGTGCTATAGCCGAAAACATTAATAATAATAATAATTATTATTATTATTATTATTATTATTATTATTATTATTATTATTATTATTATTATTATTATTACCTCAGTATGTGAAACCCATCCACATGGAACAAGCACACAGCGGCCATTGACTTGGAATCCTAGCTTCCAAAGTATGTTGGTTTCAACCTTCCACCGCAGACCCCCACACGGCAGCAGTAACTGATCATGATACAGGGCCAGTGATTTTTCATCGCCCTCGGGAAGACGTGAACCCACGACCTCTGAGGGGCATCCCCGATAGTAACTACTATACCACCGGACCAGCTATTTATGTGGCATCCTTTCCATATTGATGAGTTAGGAAACAATTAAGTTTACCAGACTTTCTCCTCAAGGTCTGTCCACGCTAGGAAACATTGTTTGTAAACAACGTTTCTTAGTAAGTGTGGGCAAGCCTTCAGAGATCGAATTAGGTCATGATTGAGATGACCTAATTCGATCTCTGAAGGCCAATGGCCCCGTTATAGACACAGAAATATGGGAACGGGAAGACCATCACCTACAGATGAGTGGTTTATAGAGTTAAGGTCAGTTAAAGTTAGCCATAATCGTGCATCTGGCAGCAACGCTATAGGACAGGCCAACCCCGGGCCGTGGTTTAAAGTTTTATAAGCCGTGGTTTAATGTTTTATGGGCCGTG
>NC_061107.1:126293903-126296403 GCF_015104395.2 Macrobrachium nipponense
CTACTGAGATATAATTAAGATTATCATAATCAAATAAGTCTTCATAAACATTACCGGTAGATAATCGCTCCTCCTTCATAAGTCAAGTACCCTTTTAATGTATATTTGCTGTCTGAGATATAATTATGATTAATAACATAATCGAAAAAATTCATGAAAATTAAGGGAAGACAGAAAATTACAGAACAGCTATTTTATCGCTTTCCTTTTTGAGACCTCTATCAGATTACAGGAAGCAAGATTAAACTTGAGAATGCGGAATAAGCATAAAATCAAGGAACGAATTTTCGGGAGACAAAAAATGAAGAAGTCGACAACCTTCATGCATCTTATGAAAGTAACCTTTTTTATGTTTTGATCGGTGTTCTCTACCGGAGAGACGGCGTGTGGGGGTTTTTTGAAGGATCTCAAACAATGTGGAAGTTTTCGACACATTGTATTTATTCTGGCTACGGTGGTTTCACGATGAATATAACAGACTACTGCATTCGTCTCTCTCTCTCTCTCTCTCTCTCTCTCTCTCTCTCTCTCTCTCTCTCTCTCTCTCTCTCTCTCTCTCAGAACCCTCTTAATTTTCTGGTAAAAATATTGGCCTTGAAAATTACCTTAGATTTGTGTGTTACAGTATAAAGGTAAACAGATGTTTGATTTTATTAAATGTAGATTTAAAATGTGACAAATGAAGTGTTTAGTGCTTGTTTAACAAACACAGTGTCTTTTATATCGTATGTAAAACAAAACTCCTCTGATGTGGACATTTGTATCAGAGCAAATACAATTATCATTAAACTTTCTCATAAGAGTATTAATCATACTGACACTTGTCTCGTTAAGGTTAGGGAAGAAATAATCTGTAGGAATCAAACAGCCCTCTATGATCCTCTTTGTAGGAATAATAGCATTAAGTATAAATATGAAAATAAAGTATCAGAAGCAAGGATTTAAAGCTATATGTACAATTCGAAGGAAATATTTTAATGCAAGAAAGAAATCGTCACTTCCGTGTATATCGATAAGAATTATTTGCAAATTGATTGTTATTATTAAGCTTTAATGAGACTATAGGGACCTATTTGCCCATGTTCTCTAAATGAATACTTAACCGTAAGAAAATACCTACTTTCCTTTAATCGTCCCAAACTTTGTCAGCTGGGACAAGGATTTCCTTCGACTAAAATAATACGTATCGCAATATAAAGTTAAGAAATGAATTTCCTTCAGATAACTAAGTAAGTCACTGCACCTGCACTGCACTTTATTACGTCATCCAGTTATTCAACCTTTCCAGAAAGTCATACGACCTAGCTCACATGAAACCTGCTCAAAACTCTCTCTCTCTCTCTCTCTCTCTCTCTCTCTCTCTCTCTCTCTCTTCCCGTTAAATAGATCCTTCCAGTAAGTAATGAGAAACCTGCTTCCCTCTTCCATGCCTCATCATAGCTCTCTCTCTCTCTCTCTCTCTCTCTCTCTCTCTACTTACTCGGGTGACACTCGACACACTTCGTAACCATGAAGCCTCAAACTGCGATTTTTCTTCGAATTCCCAACATCGATTTTCTCCTGGAATTCCTTCTTCTTCCGTTGAATTTCTCTAAAGAGAATAAACACAAAAGGCTTCGGTTAATCCGAGTGCAAGTCTGCTAATCCCTGGTAGCGTTTTTCTACGTTTGTATTGTGTTCGTTATTCTCAAGTATCGTTGCGTATCGTGAATTGTAAAACGGATAAAGAATAAAAAATGTATTAGAAACTATTTTGTTTCTTTTCGGTCGATAATGTTTCTTATCATTTACAATTGGAATCAAACTAGGAAATATTAGAATCAACACAAAGAAAATCGTGTTTTATTGGCTGAAAAAATATCGAATAATTGGCAAAACTATCTCAAGTTAAAAATAATAACAACTTAATTTAGTGTTCTGCTCTGGGTATTTACATAGTAACAGTGAAATATTTCGGAACTACGTAGTATATTCTACGACTCCAAGAATGTTCCCAAGTAAAACCATTTCTGTGAATTAAAAATCTCCTGAAAAAAAAGCTTCAACATTCATATTCTCACGATATACTTGAAAATACGCTTTAGTCAAATTTATGTAAGTCCACATACCGGCATGCATAACAAGATATAAATAAGACTTTGAGGGGAAAAGGTTTGTGACGTGCCGTACTTGCTTCTTGATTGGGGGTGGAGAAGAACTTACACAAAAATAAGCACACACAGAAAGACACGCACTTTAATATATATATATATATATATATATATATATATATATATATATATATATATATATATATATATATATATATATACGTATATATATATATATATATATATATATATATAGATATATATATATGATATTATATATATAATATATATCATATATACATATAGCGATATACATCATATAGTATATACATATATATATATATATATATATATATATATATATATATATATATAGTATATATATATATATACATATATATATATATATA
>NC_061107.1:126303903-126318480 GCF_015104395.2 Macrobrachium nipponense
CGAACGTTTGTAGTAGGAAATATTACAAATTCAGACACTAAAATTGGGTAGTTCTTGAATGTCATGTCATCACGATTCAGTCATGGATACGGCAAATATGTAACAAATGGTCCGTCGTATCCTGTGATTCACAAACTGATTCAGTTTGCAAAGATCTGTAAATAGAAACATACAGATACATATCCTTGCTGACATTAGTGACAGTGACTAATTGACTAGGCTATGCTAAGGGTTACGTATCCGAGCGCCTGCCAGTTTTATTACAATCGTTCCACCCGGAAGTTTATATTTCTGCTTTGAATTTCAAATAATATCAGTAAAGTTAGTTACTGTTCCCTTTGGTCCGGTTATTGCTTTTTTTTTTCAATATATGTACCAGTGATGAGAAACATTTCAATTTCACTAGTTACATAAATCGTCTGAGATAGATAGATAGATACATAGAGAGAGAGAGAGAGAGAGAGAGAGGCCAAAGCATACCAAAGAATATGCGAGTTTCAAGTTTTAAACTAATTCTGATCATTCTGCAAAAATTAATACAAGAATCTACTTCGGCATAACTGTTGACTTTGCATAACATTTGTATCCCTCAAGTGAGGCTCCTACTATGCTGGGTTTCCTCATTTAATCTACTTAATCTTTGACCATATTAAGTACCAGAGCGCCTCAGTGGCATGATCGGTATGGTCTTGGCCTGCCACCTCGGTGGCAGCGAGTTCGATTCTCGGGCATTCCATTGAGGGGTTAGAGATGTGTATTTCTGGCGATGGTAGTTCACTCTCGACGTGGCTCGGAAGTCACGTAAAGCCGTTGGTCCCGTTGCTGAATAACCACTGGTTCCATGCAACGGAAAAACACCATACAAACAAACAAAGCAAACAAACATACTAAGTACCTCGCCCGTTTGGCTAGTATACTAGCATTTCTGCACACTCTTGAGGTCTCTTTGACCCCATCAACGACCTACCACCTTTACGGAACACCTTTAGGCAAAGTTTCTCGTTGGACGAGTGGTTTTCGCGTTCGGCTGCCAATCCGGTGGTCCGAAGTTCGATTCTCGGCTCGGCCAACGTGGAATCAAAGGAATTTATTTCTGATGATAGAAATGCATTTCTCGATATAATGTGGTTCGGATCCCACAATAAGCTGTAGGTCCCGTTGCTAAGTGACCAATTGGTTCTTAGCCACGTAAAATATCTAATCCCGCGGGCCAGCCCTAGGAGAGCTGTTAATCAGCTCAGTGGTCTGGTAAGAAAGAAAGAAAGAAAAAAAACCTTTAGGCAAGGGCTATGCTGGTATTAGGCCGGCTTGGTTTAAAAATGACAGCCTACCTATGAAAACCTCACTGTCCCTTACAACTTTCCTCGGCAAAGTTTTCTTTCTCCGCATCTATCTCCACTTCCATGTGGAGTCGGTGTTCCCGACGGCTTTCCTGCACCTGGCTCTCCCACCAGCCACCTCCATCTGCATCACTCTCCTCCCTACATTATGTCTCATCCTTTTGCGCAATGTCAAGATTTATCTTGGACGAGTCGGTTACATGCTCGACTACCGATCTCAGGGTCCGGGTCCGATTCCCCGCTCTGCCAACGCGAAATCAGAGGAATTTATTTCTGGTGATAGCAATTCATTTCTCGATGTTTCGGATTCCACAATGAGCTGTAGATCCCGTTGCTAAGGAACCAATTGGTTCCTGGCCACGTAAAAATATTTAATCCTTCACGCCAGCCTTAGGAGAGCTGTTAATCAGCTCAGCGGTCTGGTTAAACTAAGATATACTCTTTTTCTATCGCATGGCCATACCACTGCAGTCTTCTTTCCTGGGCCTTCTTTGATAGTTCTATGACTTTAGTAGTTCCTCTTATTCTTTCATTCTTGATCCTGTCTGTATTTGTCATTCCATACATCCATCAGAGCGTTTTCATCTCAGCCGCATCCAATTCCCGTCTGTCGAAGTACTGGAAAGCAAAAGACGTAATATATAAAGGGAGTACAGGCCTAACTCTCATTTATGACAAGAGATGGAAGTTGATGAGATGAATGTGTTGCATAACGTACAAGGAATGAAGGACTGAAGAGGTATGAAATGTAGAACTAAAACAATAGCGTAGTAAGAAAGGGGCTTAACTATTAAGAGAAAGGTTAAAGTGGTTAGAGTTGGTCTTGTTACTTGGGAGAGAGTGAAAAGCGCAGGTTGGTTAAAGGATAAACAATTCTATCTTGGGAGAGGTTGCTGTCGGGATAACTTGTCAGGTTAACCTGGTCTTATGAGCTCAGGGGTCATACAAGTATAACCAACTTGTAAAATACAGGAAGGAGTAGAGAGAGAGAAAAAAACACGACTCATACCCCCTGGAAAAATCGTACCCAGAAAGCGCAAGGGCATGTGCGAGAAGAAAGAGAGTTACGCAACATGTATAAGGGAATTGACTTCTGCTCTGTCTGAAATATGTCAAGCGATGCCCAGTATCCTGCACAAGGTCAATTCTTGCCATTCTTGGCTCAGCTGGGGAACAATGTAGGTGGTTGGTACTGTTGTATTTTTTTTTTTTTTTTGCCATTGTTCACAGTTAATCAGAGGTGTATGTAAAATGTGTGTGTATATATATATATATATATATATATATATATATATATTATGATATATATATATATATATAGATAGATAGATAGATATATATAATACATATATATATATAATATATATATATATATATATATATATATATATATATATATATATATATATATATGGGTGTGTGCTGTCATTACCTTAGAATCTCAGATAAGAAGTACTTGTGCTTTCGCTGTATGATAAACAGCAACAACAATATTTGTTTATTGCCTAAACTCTTCATCAGTGCGGCTATTAAAAGTTTCGTGATTTGGGTTATTTATGATTCCACGAAAAACATTTCCGAGGGAACGTGCGAGAGAAGACAGACAGCGAGATAAAATTCCGTTGATCATGACCTGCTACAACGTAACTCCTACTCACTCACATGACTTAACTAATATTATACCCTTGGAAACTCCGTTGATGTTTTTTTTCTTTCGTTTGCTCTTTTCGTGAAGTCACCGATTTTCGTTGAATTACATAGTCAGCTTTAACCGAAATTTAAAAACATCTTATGCAACGTCTTTGTTTTTTTCTCGTGACATCCCGGGGCTCCACCGGAAGCTCTTGCGAGACATCAATGGCAGCTGATGATCAGGTTTAAGCTTCAGAGTCATTTGATAAGACGGAATATTTGATTTCATGCTCTCTGTTTTCTAGACGTGCTAATAAGGTCCGACGTCAGTCATTCTTCGTGCGATATATATATATATATATATATATATATATATATATATATATATATATATATATATATGTACGTATGGATGTATGTAGTATGTATGTATGTATGTATGTATGTATGTATGTACGTGTGTGTGCACACACACACACACACACTCATATATATATATATATATATATATATATATATATATATATATATATATATATATATATATATATTGGGATATGTGCCCCCGTACAAAAAAAAACTACCATTCAGAGGAAAGCTTCCATTCTTTAACTTTACGGGGATAAACCACTTATGCAAAATACTTCCACAACAGTAGCTGCATCACTCACCTAACCAGGAAGCTCATCAGCAGTGCGCCATAGCCCCCACACAACCTTCTACAGCTTCAGCTGTTTTGTTAACTCTCCCTTAACTGGTTATTAAGGACTGCATTGCCAGCTAATTCTCTTGCTCTCTTTTCTCAGCACTCTCCAGGTCTCCTCTCCCCCATCCCAACATTTCCAAAACCATAGACTCATTTCACTAACCTAAAATTTCTCATTCTTTCCATGTACCCTTCTTTTCACTTACGCTAATCTTATTACCACTTCAATTTATTTCCACAACTCCAACCCTTTCGTTCCTTCCCCTTTGATATATGCCGTGACAACTAGTCCTGTCAATAGCTACCTTTGACATTTACTTTTTCCCATGCATTCAAAATCTACACTTCAATAAAGGAAAGCGAAAAACTGCCATGTTTATGGAAGGATATATATATATATATATATATGAAATATCAATTTTACTATTAACAATGAATGACGATGCCATATCCTACGCTCGAAAAGGCATCAAGTTCATTTCATCTCTCATTAGTTATGCACAAGGATTGAATTCTGCCAACTGTGGCACTATATCCTTTTAGAGAAGAGAGAGAGAGAGAGAGAGAGAGAGAGAGAGAGAGAGAGAGAGAAATTATTGCTCGCGGTTGCAATGATTTATTTTAGACTTCAATCTTTCCCGGGTTTTCCACGCAATGAATGATACCTCAAGCTCATGCTGGCTTGCGCGCATGAGCCTACATCATTCACGGAATTCCGGAAATCTTCTCTCCAGTCCTTTCAGCTTGGAAAAAAAAAATTAAGTTTAGTTGCAACTTTGACATTATTTTTCTTTAATAGGTACAATAAAAAACTACCCTATTTTCATAACGATTTTTTATTGATTTAGAATAGAATCATTCATCTGACTATTGAATAATACAATCCGCTAGTAAACCTCTAGTTTCAGATTTATTCTTATTTAGGAAAAGAAATGAGAATGAAAACAATTCCAGGAATCCAGCTTCAAGAGGTTACACACACACACAAATACACACACACACACACACACAGAGAGAGAGGAGAGAGAAGAGAGAGAGAGAGATACCCGACTAACGATGTTCTTTCTCTCTCGCTTTCTCTATCATTGAAGGATATTGTGTATCTTCATTTCTTGGGCGAAAGAATTTATAATAACACGAAATAATGACAGGTTACAGCCAGAATTTTACTAGATGATGCAGGTTCTTACGATATTAATTGTGGCCTGAGTATCTTTTCTCGTCTGGTAACTCAAGACTGGGAGTTACCACTTGTCACATTAAGGCATAGATTTGTTGACTATTTTCCCAGATTACTCTGGCACAGAGGAGGAGAATGACCATAAAAGTAGTTCCTTAAATAATAATTTTTTAGTCTAAGAAAAATATTCGCTATATAAGAGAAAAATAGGATATCGGAAAAACAAATAACAAACAAAGCGTCCACTGGGAACCCCCAACATCTCCAACACATCCTGACCAGCCGGTGGCGCGATTCTGTGACTCCGCCCACCATACGTGATGTTACTAGACCTACATATTTTTATCCGTTCGCATTTGGTCCGCATTTTATTTTCTATTATATTAACAGGTTCCCGAAAATTAATCAACCTCTGTTTTATCCCTTATATTCTACTGTATGCAATTAATTAGGTAAGACAAGATGCATGGATTGAACGCTTGAAAATTCTTATCTGAAGTAAATTATGATGTACTTAGCAAAAGGAATCGGTATCAGTGACCGCAATGCATAGAGATACTATTCGAGGTGAAAACGTCATATCGAATCATAATAGCAGCTCCAAGGTGTGAAGCGGCGAGGGACCGGATATAATCCCACTTATAAACAAATCCGTTATCATAACTCACGGTTGCGACGCGCGCAGCACAACAAGCAATTGAGACCGTAAAGAACTTCTCTGTGACTATAATCACTTGGCCTACACTCTGGGTGGGTCCTTGTCACGACCGTGTTCCTGGAATACACGACCTCTCCGAGATGCCGCGTGCTTAACCGGAAAGATGAGAAAGGATTAACTTTGACATTTAGGAAGGATAATGGAAACCCCCACAGTCACGCTGATTCATTCCTAGACCTAGACTCTCTCTCTCTCTCTCGCTCTCTCTCTCTCTCTCTCTCTCGCTCTCTCTCTCTCTCTTTCTCTCGAACCAGTTTCTGAGAGTTAGATAACGCTGGGTCGGAGTCTAGACTCACGGTTCAACTTTGGGGATGTTTATGATATACGATACCTTCCGTCCGGGTTTATCGCTAACAGCTTCCTCTTCCTCTCTACACTACATGTGACATTAGGGCTGTATTTAGTTAGTGTTAAAGTGTTTGTTTTTACTAGATTCTTGGAAAAGCTCGTCGCCTGTAAACATAGCCTATATTTTGAATGAAAAAAAAAAAACTTGAATGAAAAAGAATAATTTTCCCATTAATACAGAAGTGTATTTTCTAATTCTCAACAAAATGTTAGTTTTACTGTAAGAAACGTTTAAAACTAAAAGAAACGTTTGGAATTATGAATTATCTTCAGATTGAACTGAACAGGTAAGTTCTGACTTTATCGTATCTAAAGTCAAATCCCACAAATTTTGCATGTTATTACTCCAAATCTTAAATGTATGCATACATTACATTATAGATTCTATTGTCAAATTCCTTTCAAATTTGTGGACACATCTCACTCCATGTCTAATCTTAATATTACTTGAGAATGAATAAGAAGCAGATTGAAGCTAAATTGCTAATATATGTAATCAAATAATTGCAGTATCACTGAGAAAAGGAATCAGTTAAGTTTATATTACGTACGAGCTCTCATCTCTCAAGCATGCACAAGATTCTTGATTCTTTTTTCTTTTTTTTCTTTTTTTTAGGTGGAGGTTGTAAACTGGTCAAAGAGGGAGAGCTGCAGTTTTCGTCCCACTAAACAAAACTGTTATTACCGAGTGCATTTTTTTTTTAAGACAAAATTTATGCCAAGAGTAAGCTATGCATGAAAATACGTGGGTGGTTTATGTATAAAATCTGCTTCTCTGCATTTTATAACTTTAACTTCAAGTCCAATTGAAATGCAATTTATTTTTACCCATATCAAATATTTACGACATTTGGTTTTTTCTTGCAGAGCATAATGTACTTGTAGTTTACACATCCCGAGAATGTGCCAGCGTGTGTTTGGGGTGGGGAGAGAGAGAGAGAGAGAGAGAGAGAGAGAGAGAGAGAGAGAGAGAGAAATTACTAGGAAGCCATTTAGCTCATATTATGTCTATGAGTTCTAATATTTCCCGTAAGAGAAGTGAAAAGGGAAAATAATAATGAATGTGAAAATAACAAATAACCCAACCCAATAGGCCTAGGAAAGGAATTCCCTTCCCTCACATACCTGGATGCCTTTCCCAGTCTCCTCACCGTGAGTAAGCGTCACACTGAGGGTAAGACCAGAATGTAGAGAACCCAGCCAAGAGCCTGGAACATCCGTCGATTTTTTTTTCTTTTTATTCCTTTTTTGTATTATTTATTGACCTACGAATACGGTTACAACGTGAGAAAATAGCGAAGACCAAGCACCCCATCGTTGTTGAAAACAGCTCCATGCAAGCAGATGAAGGTTTCCTACTATGAGCCCAACGAATGAGCTTAAAGGAACTACTTAGCCACCTTGCTACTTAGGGGAAGACCGTGCTTACGAAGTACGAGAATTGTGACGTCACTCGCAAGTATAAATACAGCCAGCGGCTGCTCCACCACTCAGAGTTCTCTCAGCCTTGCAACTGCAAGGACCTACGCTCACAACCGAAAACGAGAACGGTGCTCCTTGCCGGGACATTTTTGTTCGATATTTACAAAAGCAAAACGGAAGTGAGAGCGTGTCAAGTGATTTAAAACAGCCGAGTGCCCAGAGGAGAAAGTAGTGATTTTTTTTTCTCTTGATAGTGTACACGCATCGCAGCCTATGTCCACCACCAAAGCTGAAAGCATGACTCGACCGGAATGGCGACGAGATGATGGTAAGTCTAAGCATATTTGTGACTGTTCTTGAGCTGATTAAATGCAATAAAGGTCTTTAAAATAAAGAACTTGCATCACCCGACGTCGAGTGAAAATGAGGTTACCCAACTCCTCCCGTAGCCCTGTAAGATGTCGTTTCCGTTAGCTTAGGGCAGGTGGCCCAAACTGTAGCCGAAGGTGAACGGTAGTATCTTTTCTTTTTCTTTTTACCTGTAAATGTTGATCACTTTTTGTTGTTATAAAACACGATTACTGGAATTTTTCAGCATCACAGATCTGAAAAGAAATCTAATTTTAGAAATATTTCTCCCGATTTTATTCAGAACCATTTTTTTTTCATTAAAGGAGGCCATCATTCGGCATTAATCACAGATCTTCTTGATTTGATATAACCCTCTCCTTTATAAAGACAGTAGATAACACCTTGCAATTTAGTTACAAGTGGATAGTTAGCGACCGAACTTCAAGAAATCCAAGGCAATTGATCTCATGCCTCAGTTTTCACTTCGCCAGCACCTGTCATTCTAAGCTAGGGTAGATTTCTTGACGCTTAAAAAATGCAATTACTCCTAAAATACGTAGCTGAACTTGTGCTTTATCGAGAGAGAGAGAGAGAGAGAGAGAGAGAGAGAGAGAGAGAGAGAGAGAGAGAGAGAGCATGGGGCGTGTTATGGGAACTTCGTTGGGGGGGAAGTTTGCGATGTTCGTCTTACGACGTAAATGTTAGTAAAGTTCCTGACCTTGACTTACCATTCAATGTCTCTAGTCCCGTGTGCGTGTGTACATGTGTGTGTGGTAATAATGTAATATAATTTATTATATATAATATATTATGAATATAATGTGGTGTGTGTGTGTGTGTATGTTTATGTTTGTATGTATATATATATATATATATATATATATATATATATATATATATATATTTGTGTGTTTGTGTGTGTGTGTGTGTGTGTATGTATTTTGTGTATATACATATATATCATATATATATATATATTTATACTATAATATATATATAGATATAATATATATTATATATATAATAATAATAGATAGAGTAAGATAGAATATATTATATAATTATATATATAGATAGATAGAATATATATATATATATAATCAAAGGAACGGGTCTGCACCGGGCATGGGTTATACGGCATAGGTCACGTACTCATGCATGATACAGCAATGATGCAACGCCTGTTTGCAGGGCACACAAACGCTTCGTTGCCAATACCAACACCTCTAAGTTAGTTTGGTATCGCCGAATGATGTTGCTTGCGGCGAAGATCGCGCATTGCTCGGTTCTTTATTGAGGGCGGATGTCTTGAAACGCTTTGACCTTAGAAGGATCAGCTGTAGGTCATATTATATTTACTGGGTTCAAAGGTTAATATCAAAATGATTAAAATGAACTGCTCGCTCTACTGCGCAGTTCTATTGTTTCATTAAATTTTGTTCTATAAAAAGGAAAAAATTATACATTGCAATTCAAACTTCACCTCAGTATATCATATCTATGTATACATTTGTGAGTGAATAAGCATAATCAAAACTGAAATTGAAAAACGCCATGAACGAAGAAAAATATTTATAGAAGAGGTGCCAGAGTATTTCATGGTCATAACCAATGGAGACTAGATCTGCTTCACAAACATTATATAACCTTGAGACGGGCCACCGGAGAACTCGGCGATTCGTAGCCATTGTGAATAGGCATGTTTTTATTTACTTTGATGAAAACAAAAAACTTGAATTCTGCTGTAATCAATTTGATTCTCTCTCACGATAAAAACAGTTGAAGCAATAAGATTTATACCAATGGAAAGACAAAACGTATGAAAATTCACAAAGAGGATCATAAACGTAAAGCTCTACTTGAAAATCAAATAGAATATCATACATAGGACTTTGCTCTATCTTCAGTGCGTATAGAACCTTGCAGGGACTAGGAAACCTAATGTCAACAACGAAAAAACCTACCAGAAATATCCAGTTTTTCTTCAGTTTCATGAAACCAGTTAATTTCTGGTTTTTAGTTCACGTGTCTGTCTCGTTTATATTCAGAGAGTGTCTATAGTTATCATCTCCAACCGCCTCTCCAGCATCCCAAAGGAATTTGTTCTCTTTTGATTTGACAATCCCTGAAGCCATGTACCCAAACTGGAAAGTCCCCGGAATCCCCAGTTCTTACTGCATATTTGCAGCATAGTTGACGAGGAATGGGTATCTCCAATATAAGAAAACAAAAAGCACTAGGGATGGTCATCATCTTTTTAAATAGATTAGGTAGTGCAGAATGATTTCTAAGAGAGAGAGAGAGAGAGAGAGAGTTTTTATGTTAATGGTATGGCAGACAGATGACAAACCATGTTCCAGTGTGTGTGTGTGTATATATATATTTTTAATAGGATGACTTGCCATTTCCCAGAAGAGATCTGGGAGAAAGGGTGGCTTGAGGGGGCACTGGTATGAACTGATGTGCAGAACACTGATTCCGCTGTTCTTGGTACTGTTGTGTCAAAAAGGAAGCTGGGATTTAAAGGCTTACTGGTTATGAGTGAGGGTGATTGATATACAGTAGTTTTTGTTAGGGTATGTGGGCGTGGATGTGAGATATAGAAAGGGACGGTTGGCATTTCATGTCATAAGTTTTGGATATATGAATATTTGCTTTCTGTTGCTATCAAATGTCTGGCAGCTAGAAAAATGTCCTCTTAAATTTAGTCACGTAATAAAGAAAGTTTTTTACATTTTTTTCTGTATAAAGCTTGCTGTGCCAGCAAGATATATTTTAAGGTCTGGCATAATTGCTGATGTTTCCTTGTTCTCTTCCAGGCGACACAAAGCTGGTATTTGGAGTCGCCGGCGTTATCTTGGCTGCCTCTTTCCTCTTCATGAGGTCTCCAGTCACAGAAACGCAACTTCCCGAACCCCAAATAGTAACCACGTACGGTAAGTTGAAAGTCTACCTTTCATTTCACGTTATGCTGATGAAATTTTAATGAAACTATATAATTGTAATAATAACTCTTTAAGTTCAATTGTAGTAAGTAGCATATTGCCTCAATGACGTTTCACATTGCAAAGATATCAGTAAGAATTATCAATTTATTTCCATATTCATTCCAGACTATGACCCCTGCTGTGGATACCCATGCCAGAATCAGGGCATCTGTATGGCTTGGCCTGGAAACAACTACACTTGCGACTGCACTGGAACTGGGTATTATGGAGATCACTGCGAAATACGTAAGTACCGAATAAGAAATAATGAGATGATATATTGATTCGAAGACTGTTATCATAACTCTCTAAAGGAATCAGTCATTTCTCTTGGAAAAATATGCTTATATTTTTCAGCTTTGTAGACTCATATCACTATATTATTTCTGCTCTATGTCGGATGTTCTTAACTATATCATTGAATTTATTTTTCTTTCTTCTATACAGCGACATGGCCAGCCTGGTTAGCAAAGAAGATCAAGCCTGACCCAGAGTCACTTCACAACTTTCTGACATCCAACGGCTGGTTGTGGGCCATCCTGAACAGGATTCCATTCATTCACAAGAAGCTGATGACATACGTGTATTTGTGTAAGTAACATCAAGCTCATCTGATTTTGTGATGAAAATTTTGAAATGTTCATTAATTCAGCAATTTGGAAAATTCTTGAAATTATATAGTTGTTTTGAATAATGTACACACCCAGCTCAGATGCAATTATCCTTTCTTCAACAGCCCGTGGCGATATGGTAGATTCTCCACCAACTTATGAAAGTGACCACAGCTACATCACACTTAACGCCTATTTCAATGAAAGTTACTACGCCCGTGCCCTCCCGCCAGTTCCTGAGCACTGCCCAACACCTATGGGAGACAAAGGTGAGTTAAATTGTCAGTAGAATTTGATAGTATAAAACACTTCATTTGTACAGACTGAATGGTTGGTCAAACAGCAGCCTCAAGGCTCAACAACTGATAAATTTTCCTATCATATCTCCAATTTTGCCAAACTTAATAAGTTTCCTTATTTTTTCCCAGGATTCAAAGAGCTTCCAGACGTCGACCTCCTAATCAAGAAGGTCTTCATGAGGAAAGAGTTTATCCCAGAACCTCACGAGACCAACGTCCTTTTCCAGTACTATGCTCAGCACTTCACTCATCAGTTCTTCAGAACAGACCTGAAAAAAGGACCACAGCTCACCAAAGGCACTGGTGGTGTAAGTGTTGCATTGTTACGTTCAGAAAAATACATTTACAGCATCGTTATTGATATGAAAACAAACAAAATATCACATATATGATTATTTTTTCATTTACTATTATTTTGCCTGAGATAACAACCATTTTCATTTATTTTATTAGGTTGACGTTTCCAACATCTATGGACTGACTGAAAATGACCGCCAGGCTTTGAGGTCAAGGGTCAATGGGAAGCTTCGTACTCAGGTGAGTTATCAGCATTCAAGACTTTATCATTAATTCAATTTTGAAATCTTTAATATTATATAATTCAGTAAATGTAAGTATATTATATTTTTATTTATTGTGTGACACTTAATACATGGAGGGTATCTATGAAAATAGTTTGTTCTTCAAGTATTTCCATTAATGTTTACTTGTTCCATGTTCATTACAGGTAATTAACGGAGAAGAGTTCCCCCCTTACCTGAAGGATGTCCCTGACATTACGATGGACTACCCACCAAATGTTCCAATTCCAGAAAACGGGAAGTTCGCCCTAGGACATCCTTTCTTTGCTCTTCTTCCTGGACTTTTTGTAAGTATCTCATGTTTTTCAGATTAGTCAATTAATGAAATAAATCTCACTATCAACATCAGCAGCTAAACCATGAAAATGGCTTAGCTAGCTTCAAATTTTGGTACTTGGTCATCAAATTAATTAAACTATTTACTTGGTAGGCCTACGCAACCATCTGGGTTCGTGAACACAACAGGGTTTGTGACGAACTCTTCAAAATCCATCCTGACTGGAGTGATGAACAGCTATACCAAACAGCCCGCCTGATTATAACTGGTGAAGTCATCAAGATCACGATTGAAGATTATGTCCAACATCTCAGCCAGTACAAATTGAGACTTTCTTTTGAACCAGATCTTGTCCACGGAACAAGGTTCCAGTACCACAACAGAATCCATGTCGAATTCAACCACCTATACCACTGGCATCCACTTATTCCTGATACACTTGAGGTAGGCATAAGAGAGTCGAGGTTCTGTCAAGTGTAGTGGTCTTAAATTATATATAGTGCTGGACAATGTTAAAGTTAATTTTTAGTTTCTGAAGGTTGAATTATTCTTATTCACCATATCATGTCTTTCCCTACAGATTAATGGAACCAACTACGGTATCATGGATATGGCTTATAACACACTTCCGATCTTTAAACATGGTCTCGATGAGTTTATCCATTCAATGGTTAACAGCCGTGCTGGAGCGGTAAGTTTAAGCATAACTGTATTTCAGTCAAGGTTTTCTTTTTAAAAGGCGTATAAGGAAATTTTCTTGAATCCTCCTGGTAAATAATTGCTAATCATGTTAATCTGAGTTGCCTAAATTAAAAACTCACCATATGTGATGTAACCAACTCTGATGTCTCTTTTTTTCTTCTTCTTCATCAGCTGACAAACCGGAACCATGCTCATGTACTTTATCCAGTGCTAAAGAACGTCATTGAAAGTGGGCGGAAACTGAGGTTCCAGGGTATCAATGCTTACAAGAAGAGATTTGGTCTTCGTCCCTTCACCAGCTTTGAAGATATGACTGGTGACAAAGAACTTGCTGCAGATTTGGAGTCATTATATGGAGACATTGAAGCTGTGGAATTCTATGTTGGTAAGTCTTCATTTCTCCATTAATGATTATTTTCTCCACTGTTAGTCTCCATTTAAAGTTTTTTCCTTAACAACTGTCACCTAGCTGGAGTTGTCATCTGTACAAAAAAACATTTTTTTCAAATTTCAATTTTATTTTCACTGAATGTTCATGTACCTCGGCTTCTTTTGTGCATAAGTTCTTTTGTAATGAACTCTAGCAAGACATTGAGTCTCGGATATTAAAATCACGTCTTCTTGTGTTTATAGGTCTGCTAGCCGAACGTCCAGGCCCTTCAGTAACACCCTTAACAATGGTGAACACCGGAGGCCCATGGAGTGTCAAAGGTCTCATTGCAAACCCAATCTGCAGTCCCAAGTACTGGAAACCTTCTACCTTTGGTGGAGAAGAAGGCATGAACATCATCAAGACCGCATCTCTGGAAAAGCTCTTCTGCCTGAACATGAAAAGTGGATGCAAGAACATTGCCTTTACAGTCCCCGAGGGCACGCCATAGAGATAACCATCATTGTAGGTGTTTCCAGAGGAAATGCCTCTTGATTTATTTATTCTTCAAAATATGTCTCCCATTTTGTAAGAGTGATTTCAATTTTTAATTGAATGATAAATTTATTTATTTCATGGTTCCGATTTCTTAGCAAGTGCTCTTACAAATTGCATAGATTAATTTCTATCAAGGGGACTATTTTGAAAGCAAGCAGTTTTCTTAGTTGAGCTAGAAGTGCTTGCTTAAACAGGCTGTGCATAGGTTGTAAGATGTCGTCATTTTCATTTCTTGCATCTTTTTGTTGTCGTGGGAGTCAAAGAAGAGTGAAAGGTCTGCAAATGTATTCTCAGGTAACGCCAGAAGAGGTGAAGATGAATCTCAGCCTTAGCCTAGGAGTTTTTCATCGGAGTTGCAAGGATTGCCTAGTGGCTTATATGTTCTTTACTTCTCACGTAAAGCTCGCATCATACCCAGGTTTTATCAACGGCGGTTCATTGCATTCCTATATGTGACAGTATAGGAGATTCTGCAATGCGTTCGCTGAGCACTCA
>NC_061107.1:126318980-126342693 GCF_015104395.2 Macrobrachium nipponense
TGAGCACTCATAGATGGTATAACTGCTTTCTTAAGGACTTTCCAATTTTGTTCCTATTCGTCGTTAGGTTTTATTTAATATATATATATGTAGTTGAATTTTTGCTCCGGGGACTAGGCATGAGAAGCGATCCCCGAACACAAGTCTTTTATATTGTACTGTCAGAATCTCATGTACCACTCATTTTCTGCTTTGGTACTAGTCATTTATGCAGTAAGCACATTGAGATTTTACGTAATGATTATTTATGATGGTTAAATTATTGTCGTTAGTATGACGGTTAGACAGGTTTCCTCAAAACTCATCATAGGATATTGTGAATGTTTTTGTAATTTTTATCCTGAAGCTTCTTCGAAAAATTACTAGGTAGTAGTTTTATCATCTTTGTCATTAAAATAAGTCGTGAGAGATGAATGGTTCCAGAATTAAAGCTAAATTTTCTGTCCAGATTTTTACGTGTGCTCTCACCGTGGGCATTTTCATTATAAACCAAGGATAGACTGTCTTGTATATATTGATACAGTTTATATTTATGTTACCATATTTGTATATAGGATATACTTTTTCAGTAATGAAGAGATTCCGTCAATATTTTTATACATTCCGTTGTGATTGTCTCTTCACGAGACCAGATCATTTTGTAATAAAAGAATATGAAAAATGATACATTGTTTTACTGTTCCAATGCTGAAGTGATAAAAGAAGTGGATGAATTTTAATAGAAAAATATTTAAGAAAAACCTGCAAAACCAGATTAAAATTATGATAATAAACAAAGGAACCCCGCCAGTTGCATAAACCAATGCACTTTCCAATTTGAATTTCCCGCTAAAGAAAAGATATATGCAAACACACACACACACGCTTATATATATATATATATATATATATATATATATATATAACACACACACACACACATATATATATATATATACATACAATCATACATACATACATACATACATATATAATATATATGTATATATATATAGTATAATATATATATATATATATATATATATATATATATATATATATATATATATATATCATATATATATATATATATATATATATATATATATGTATATATATATATATATATACTTTTCCTACTCATTGAAAGAGAATAGCGCTGTTTACCCACATTGTAAGTTACCCACTACTTGAAAATACCACGAAGTGAGAGTATCCAGCACCGAAGCTTGAGTAATCGGAAACAGCTCTGGCGATATGAAGAATCCTGGAAGGGATGAAATGATGCTACTAAAGCAATTGATTTCAGCGTTATTCTGTCTATCTATGTATACATTATTTACTGGATAAGTTCACTGAAACAGTCATTTAAGCCAGTGCAAACAGTTAACACTTGGCTTTTTTTTTTGGTTTTTTTTTTTATTATTATTGCTAATTTTTTTTTTTTTTTGGCCTTGACTCCACAATAGCTTTTAAATTTAAGCGAGAATGGACATTCGTATTACTGACTGTACTTATTCTAGCTATAAAGTTTCATTTATTTAATGGTTCACATACATTAATAGCTGTTCTAAATACAACATCTGTGTGTGTGTAAATATGAACTTTCTTACCTTTACCAGTAATTATTATTATTATTATTATTATTATTATTTTTTTTTTTTTTTTTTGTGCTCTATCACAGTCCTCCAATTCGACTGGGTGGTATTTATAGTGTGGGGTTCCGGGTTGCATCCTGCCTCCTTAGGAGTCCATCACTCTTCTTACTATGTGTGCCGTTTCCAGGATCACAACTTCGTTCTGCATGAGGCCCGGAGAGCTTACTTCAGCACCTCTAGTTTTTCTTATTATTATTATTTTTATTATTATTATTATTATTATTATTATTATTATTATTATTATTATTATTGAAATAGTTTAACCGAATCACAGAGAGAAAATTACTATAAAGAAGTGCGAATTAAATCAATATATAAATAAATAAAAGAAAAAATTAAACACCAAATTTTAAGCTCAGTTACCCCAATCTTGAAACCCAAGAAATGGTTTTATGTTCTATACCATTTAACATTGTTTAAAAAGAAAAAAAATCCTTGTTTAAATTATTTTAGTACCTGAAACTACGGTTTAATATAGTTATTTATACAGAATATAACTGTTCAGATATGAAGAGATTGTGCAAATATTATTACATATTCTGTTGTAACTGTTCCCGAGATTAGGTCATTTTGTAATGAAAGATATAAAAAGTGAGATCATTCTTTACTGTTCCTGTGCTCAAGTTAATATGTTAATTTAAGTTAAGAAGTTGATAACCCCATTTAAAAAAGCAGACCGTTTACTGACTGCAAAAATTTAATCGCATTTTAAAATCGAAAGACAGTTCATCTATAAGCATTGAGATTCATTTAAAACCAATATTCTGTACAATAATTTCAAAGTACTTAGTCAAACCACCGGCTGCCTTTGGCTTCTTTAAGGATTTCTTAACATCAAGGAACTGTCGCCTTCCTTTAATAATAAAATTACTTCCACACCATTACCAAACTGCCTACTGCCCACCTCTCTCTCTCTCTCTCTCTCTCTCTCTCTCTCTCTCTCTCTCTGTCTGTCTCAAATCTTTACAGTTCAAGCCACGGCTCTCAACAGTAAGTTCTACAACAGTTTTGATTGATTGATTGATTTATAGATTTTAGACATAATGCCAAGCACTAGAACAACTAAGGCCATTCAGCGCTGAAACGGAAATTGACAGTGAAAAGGTTTGAAAGGTGTAACAGGAGTGGAGCCTCGCAGTTGCACTGCGAATCAATTGTTAGGAATGTGTGGAAAATAAGATGGAAGAAAGAGAATATGAAAGGAGCAACAGTAAAAGGAATGACAGTAGTTGCAGCTAGGGGCCGAAGGGGCGCTGGAAAGAACTTTAAGTACCGGGGCATCATTTCATTTTCCCTTGAGGCGGCAAACGTTTATTTGAGCAACCCCCCCCCCCACCTTTGAAGCGAGCCTAACCAGCAGGGAGTTCCGGGGGCGGGGGGGCGTAGGTGCTGTAAGGCCGCCGAGAACATTTTTAGAAATATCAACAAAATAGGAGAAATTTGAAGCCATTTCTGAAGGAAATTTCAAAAGTTTTTATGCCTTAAAAAATGCTGTACATCAAATTTTTAGTTATTAAAAGAAGATGAAAAGGTAGTGGAAATTTCTAAACAAATCAAGTTAAAAACTATAGTTGGTCCTAGAATATCCGCAATTGAACATGTTGCATTCAAAATAGCTCACTACCTCCACAAGAGTCATTCGGGAAAACAAGGAAAGTTGATGTGAATGGGAAGATCTTAAGCTTGGAAAAATGTGTAAAGATGAAATGGTACATCATTTTAACAAGGTTCATCTAAGGAAATTTCAAAATAAACATATGCTTCATGCATTTCAAATATTATCTACTGCATTGGTGGATGCCTCCTTGATCTTAATTTTGCAAAATTATTAACCAGTATGTCATGGTTAAGATTTTCAACAAGCTCCTTTTCTGAGGCGATGAGAAGCAAGTCATTCAAGTGCTCATTTTTCATGGTAGTTCGTAGATACATTTTTACTAAACTAAGCACTGAAAACAGTCGTTCATAGCTGGCAGTAGTTACTGGAACGGTGATGAGAATTTTAACAATTTTAAGAATTTCGGAGTAGGCACATTCTAATGGTTTGAATTCATCATACAATTCAAACAAATTCTTATGCTTTTCATTCTTAGTTAGAAATTGACTCTTTGCTACAGAAATTTGGGTATTTAGAAGAATTTCATCGATGTGTATATCCTTATAAAACTATACTATGGTAGACAGTTTCTTATTTAAAAAGTCATTAGAATTGCAGTCAAGGGCATTCATCGCTGCTATCAGTGGCATATTATGAGTGAATCTATTATCCAGCAAAGAGAGAAATCTGTCTAATATGTCAAAATAGATGCTTTTGAATGTTACCTCAGGAGCAAGACTTGTATTGTCCTCATTCATTTCTACAGTTGAATCAGTTAAAAAGTCTTGTAACTTGGATGAGATCTTTTGGATCCTCTTGGGTCTGCCTATTGATTGGAGTCTTTCAAGTTTATATCAATCCCATATTGCGAAGTGACATTGTACTGGCTAGGCCGAGTCCCTACAGATTTCGTGGCCGTTTTTCCAACTTGCGAATCTGACCTGAAATTGGTTTTAGTTGGGGAAAAACTTTGTACCGGAGCGCAATTGCGAACAGGAGTCGAAGCTCAAGCAACAACAGGCAGTCATCGAGGATCAACCTCAAGGAATTGACTACTTGAGCAAGCAGACAGCGGCTTTGAGGAATGTCAACGATTCCAGGCTACGCATCTAAGAGCAGCTGGAAATATCGATTCAGGAAGTAGAAAGAACAACCAAATGCTCTCTCTAGAAGGAGCTGCTGACAAGAGGAAAATAATAAAAAGTTTATGCAGTATCGTTGCATATTAGGATTAAGGACTTAAGTTTATGTTCTTAGGTGGTTAGGGGTAATGTTCATATAGGCTTAGTTATGTATTAGAGGATAAGATTAGATTAAGTTGCGTACTGTAAGATTTAATTCTAATAAATTAGGTTAAGGAGAATCAGAGTTTTATTTTTAAGAATCCTTTCAAATCTGTTTCCATTAGTATCCTGCTCCATTTGTGTAACTTGAAAAGCCCCCACATATTTTGGAAGCTGTTTTGAAATGATGAAAATGATATTCACTATAATATTATCATCCACTGTTGACGAAATCTCTCCAATTTACCAACTACTGACTTGAGCGTGTGTCGGGGTAGCCATGGTGTCGCTTGTCAAGTCAACAAAGTATGGCATTCTTCAGAGATTTCAATTTTCATAACATGACATGTGAAAAGTTTTATTCAATTACTAAATGCATAATAAATCATAAAGCATCAAAATATTGACCACTATCAATAAAACACTGTGACAGGTCATTAAATCATGTGAATAAAGTAATTAAATGTCTCAGCTCTTAAAGAAAACTGCCTTTTTAATATTTTTTACGGGTAACTATTATATGTTATGTACTATTCATATTGTTCCGACCATGTTAAAAATAACTTTTAAATTAATCCATCTCTATAATTCAACCTTATTTATATTTTTTCGACACTGTTTCGTGACCAGTGACCTTATAATAATTATAAATATATAGAAATAAAAATAATAACAATATAGATTTTTATTTTTCCTATCATAGATTATTTGAAAGGAAGACCCCCTAGAAAGAAAGTTATGTAAGGGCGAGGCGCCCCCCCCCCCCCCCCCCCTCCCCCCCCCCCCCCCCCCCCCCCCCCCCCCCCCCCCAAAACCTGAAAACCCCACCCCCCCCCCCCCCCCCCCCCCCCCCCCCCCCCCCCCCCACCCCCCCCCCCCCCCCCCCACAGCGTCCCCGCCAATGACGCCACTGCTTAAGTAATGCCTACAGTGCACCGCATGAGATGCATTGACGTCACTAGCCCCCTACGGGATACATCAGTTTTGGAAATATAATATAAAATTTAAAGGCCCATCCACACGGTCGAATTTTGCTCGGCGAACTCTGTTCGATGTGACGTCAGAAGCGGAGAAACAGGGATAAGGTTCTGACTTCTCCCGCTTCTGACGTCACATCGAACAAAGTTCGTCGGGCAAAGCTCGACCGTGTGGACGGGGCTTTAGTCAAAAGACCAAGCACTGGGAACTAGGGGGTCATTCAGCACTGAGTGGGAAATAAGAGTGTGAAGGTTTGAAAGGTGTAACAGGAGGAAAACCTCGCAGTTTTGCTATGGAGCAATATTGCAAACATTTTTAGGTATATTATTCCCTAAACTCTGTATAGTTTTTAATCTTACTTTTAGCACAAGTATCGCTATTGTATTATGTAATTAGATCTCTCATCCTTAACTTAACCATTCTTTTAAGTTTTTTTTCTTTTAAGAAAAAATACATTTACAGTTCTTACAATTTGTGATATTGTTTACACATTACAATCTATTTACATAAAATTAATAATCATCAAAATAAGGATGAACCAATTTGAAGTAAAAATGGCATTTATCTCCGAGTACTTTTAACAGTATAAATCTTGTTTTGAACCTTCCATAAATTCATTTATATTTTGCATAAACTCCTTAATTTTTTCTTAAATATTTTTGTTGAAACTTTTTGAATATTTTGGTGCCATGCATCCAGCGCTCGTTTCCGATTTTTCTGCTGACGCTTGGCTCTATTAGACCGTTATATTTCGCTTTGCCACTTTGAGTCAAGGTATTTATGTATTTAGATATATATGTCTCGCATTTCTATTCTGAAATAAGACAAGTCAAACTGTAGGTCGTCTGAATATGATCTTAAACTGAAATACAGTGACTAATCATGCAGAACGGAGATTAGGTGTAGACTAGTAGTTTTTTGTTTGTACGGTTTGTTTACGTTGCATGGAAACAGTGGTTATTCAGCAACGGGACCAACGGCTTTACGGGACTTCCGAACCACGTCGAGAGTGAACTTCTATCACCAGAAATACACTCTCACATCCCTCAGTGGAATGCCAGAGAATCGAACTCGCGGCCACCGAGGTGGCAGGCTAAGACCATACCGATCACGCCACTGAAGCGCTTTCGTACTATCTGTGGAGTGTTATGGACATGAATTACGGTATTAGTAATGTACGTCAAATACTTTATATTAAATTCTTGCATTAATAAGTGGCCTAAATATAATACCAAGGCATATTCTATATACCTTGGACAATATATTTGAAGTGTCATTCTTCGTTAACTTAATCCTGCAGTTACTTCCTAAATTTAGTCTAACAAACTGTATTCCAGTTTTCTGACTACAGAGTTGCATACAAGCATTTTTAACGCACTCACATTTATTTCCTTTAGGAGGCTACATCTCTTAAGTGACAATGCTGTTTTGTTTCACTTACTATAAAATTAAATGTTAATAAACTAAACCAATTTGTTAATACAACTAAAACAGTATTACAAAGCAATGTATACATATGGTTTGGAACAACAGTTTTATTTAACAGCCGTTTACTTAAGATAAATCTTACCTAATATCAGAACTTAGAAAGTAAAGCAGTTTTGATCTTATAATCTAACTAAATTAATTAAAAATACCGTTTTGATTATTTTATCTAATTAAGGTCACCTGTTTAAAATGTACTGAAATATAATTTCTTAGAAATATAATTTCATAGTAAGTAAACTTTCTCGTTCGTGATTGCCATTTGCAAAAGGTAATATATGTGCATAATTTCATATTTATTGAAAAAAAAACTAACTACACCTTTGAACAATCGATACAGAACAGCCTAAAGCATAAATTTACATCAATAACACCAAACTACTCTCCCCTCACTTAAAAACTATTGTGGGGTAAAATCAACGATCACAGTTCTTTAACAGTAGCTTTCACCATCTCTAGCAGTTTACAATTTAGAAAAAACTAAGTTTAATAGTAATGAAATACCAAGATGAATTTTAGATTAATTTAAGCATTTACAATAGATCCAACTAACAGATCAATCGTTCATAAAGCCACAAAACTAAATACTAAGTTTATATTAAGCTTGTTAAAAGTCTTTAAAAAATTAAAGACTAAGCTTCATAATGCACCTAACTAAATATACAGACAATATATAACTTTATACAAATCAACCATTTATTAATGGCACTGACCAAAGCAGCAAGGAAAAATAAAGGCAAGAGCTAGCAAAATTGCCATCGAGTGAAGTAAGTTATCAGTAACAAATATCAAAAGGTTATGTAGAGAGAAGCCAAGCAAAAACAAAAGGTCAATAGGCCAGGGATGTTGACTAAAGGCGTTGCATAACTTGTCATCAGTTTCATGGACATTGTTTTAACTTCAAGAAGCCTGAAAGAAAGCTCAAGTTAAACAATACTATTCAGAATCAGTTTTATAGACTACAAAGCCGATGAGAAGTTTAGTTACAAAATATACCAAAAACAATAACCAAACTGAATTTACTTTTCTATCCGAACAAAGATTTAAAAGCATTGCATTGGAGGTTTAAGTTCCCTTCTTATGCTACGAGAACAAGTACATGCTTTTAGTTTTGGTAAATCAAAACTAAATATCTAAAAGATCCAAATTAGATAAAATTTATTAAAGTACACTCAAATGACATAAGCAAGTTCTAGTTTAAATTTGACTATAAAAACATTAAATATAAATGGATTCTTTGTAGACCATCATATACCATGACTTATGCACATTGATTCTTTTAGACAATTATACCCTGATTTAAATGATTTTGTATACAATCATATATATATATATATATATATATATGTATGTATGTATGTATATAAATATATATATATATATATATATATATATATATATATATATATATATATATCATTCTAGCTACAAATGTCCTTTAATATCTAAATTCGCTCTACCTCGGAATTGATATATTTTCATATATGTACCAAAGGGGAATTCTTTAGTTGATAATAATTTCGTCCCCCCATGGGATCGAACCACCGTCCAAGTGGACGGGAACGAAACCAGGACAGACAGTGACGCTATCCAATCAGCTAACAGAGCCGCTATAAGTTTATATCGATTCTGACCTTACAAATCACCCTCGAACTCGGTGCTTTTTTTTTGTAGTTAAGTAAATAAAGTGAACACAAAACTAGTAGCAGATGGTTTCATTGTATCTGAACCAAGATGTGCTTCAAATGTTGGTCTTAGAGCCTTAAAATTTACAGCTCCTAGATTGTGTCGTAAATTCCATTTATATCGGGTGGACTGAACATAGCAAGTCTTTCAAGGTGCGTCCACACGGTCGAACAATGTCCGACGGACACACATTGTTACCATATAATAGGCGAAGGAGGATGACGTCATAAGCTGGGAAACGATGGAAGTAGATCTGGCAACAGTGGTACCAGATGAGGTTGTATACCAGTGTTTTTACTCTGCTCACAAGGCAAAGACCGGCAGACAATTGTTAATTGGTAACAATGTTTGCCCGTCGGACATTGTTCGACCGTGTGGACGCACCTTCAGGAAAAGTAACGACTTAATCATTTCCTGAGTGTTATGAAAGTGCAGGTTTGACAATAAATAAGTGTTACAGCGCAGAATTCTTCGAACATCTCTGCTAATTTATGTCAAATGAATCTGTGGATCCCAAAGAATTCCTTTGGTTGAATGGGAGCAAAGAAGAAGCCTACTGTAAGGAAGGAAGGAAGAATATAAAGAGAATGAAGAGTGAAGAAAGAGGTGTACCATCCTTTAAAAAATATGTTTTTCAGGTTTTATCAATGCCCAAACACCGAAGCTTTTCCATTCTTTGCGTCGGTAATTAGATTATTTTTCCCCTTATTTAACCAGCAAGAACTAATTAATCAGTTAATCCATTTATTTAAATTTTATCGACGAATTGGTGAGTACTAAAATAGATGATCAAATACCAGGTGCTAGAACAGAAATCAGCGCCATTAAATTTCACTGTTAACAGAAACAGGGACCGCAAATTTTTCTCTCTTGTAAATGATCCTTGTCTGAAAATAGGGACCTTGATGGTGACGTCATCAAGAACTGTCTTCACTGAAAACAGTTTCCGTTCCTTTTCACCTGGAGGTTTTGAGTTTTCTCTTCGTTACTAGATCTTGGAGCTGTTCGTTTCGTGAATGAATTCCTGATAACATTAGATGGAGAGAGGATTCGTATTTGTCGTATAAACTTTTTGTGTTTGCGCGGAATCGTGATGTGGGGTATGGCGATATTTATGGAGGACCATGCGGAGTTATGGCGACTAAGTTCCATCAGTCTCGGTTGACGCTAAGTTTGATTTTTTTTTTTTTTTTATATATATGAAGCAGTTTCAATTAAGGATTTCTAGCTTGGTCTTCTTCAGCTCTTGAGGATGCTGTTTTTCATACTGTATCTCGTACTTAATCGGGTATTCAAATTTTAAATTCAATTTATAAATAAAATTTATCTAAAATTTCTGATATATAAAATTTCTGATATTTATCTCCTGCTTAATATGGTATGCAAAGTTTGGAAAATAATTATTAAGTCAACTTAAATATTTTAACTTGTGATTTTTGAAGTCTTAAGTTGGTTTATTAGATACTTTAACGCTGTTTAACTAAATTAGCCAAAGGTAAACACTTTCGCCCATTCTTTCCTTTATCGATGTTAAATGTCATTCGTGGATTGCAATGAATGTTTTTTGGAATATATATTTCTTTTAGTCAGTTTTTTTGTGTAACGATCGTTATTGGTTTCAAAATTTATACTTACACTGAATCTTTTTCAGGAGTCTTTTTAATTCTACAGTTTACGGTAATTTGCTTTGTGAATATATTCCGGTTTACAACTGGAGACATTTCAACGGTCCTTGGAGGTTAGCATTCCATCCTTTGAAAATAACTTTTCAAAACTTAATTTTGTGTAGCAAAATTGCTTTTATGCTTCACAATTTTATATAAAGTTCTGTAATCATGACATTGATTACTTGGTCATAATAAAACTCAAATCACTTTCTTCTTACAGATATAAGATCATCCAAACTTTATGAAGTCGGCTAGCTTACCAAGCTTCTCTTCAGTGATGGAACACATATCCTTAATCAAGGTAACTCCTATATCATATAAGTGGACTTCAAGAAATTGTTTTATTACAACGGTGAGGTGAAGTTTTTGAACAAACAACCATATTAATTTTTTTTTTTTATTCTCCACCCCTACAGGGGCGGTGCCTCTGTAGGGGTGGAGGCCCCTCTCGTACTGTTCCATAGGTCTTATGACCTATGGGCAGTGTATGAGAGGTTCAAACTACTAACCAATTTCCCAATTTTCTTTTCGGGTAGGAAGTGCATTGCAGGCCAATTTTATAAATTAACGTACCTGGTAACGTACCTTAATTATGTTCTATCGTAAACTTTCGAGTAACCTAACTACTTTTTTGTTAACTTAGATTTTTTTTCTATTCTTTTATTCTGATAATCAGACTTAATCTCCTTAACTATATAGTTTTGTTTCATCTTGTTTCTTAGTTCGGCAATTCAGCAATATTAGTGTAAAGGTTATAATTTAACATAAGCATATGTATGTTTTATTGAGAATTAAATTAGTATTTAAATTTAGTTACTAATTTTTATTTCATCATCAAAGTTCAGTAATAGTTTGTTTATTTTGAATCTGTACTATAAGAACTTCTAGAACTTTAAAAAGCTATGATATTTTTTATTTTACGATGAAACTCATTTGTGGTAATGCTTTAAGAACATTCATTGTACTTGATTACTGATATAACTTTATTACGGGTTTATAATTTAATGACTTATAACTTAATGATTTATAACTTTATTACATATTTTTTACAGATTTATAGCTTAATTTACGATTTCGAAAGTAAGTTTTTGAAAAATCATGTAAAATAAATTATGGCTATGAAGTTTAGATTACACCTTAAATTATTCATTGTTCAAATTTTAAAATGTTCAGTAGTTTAGATATCTATAGTAGATAAGATAAATGCCATTTTACCAGTAACAGTATACGATTGATATATATAAACAATTACTAATTAAAGCTGAATATCAGTTGCTTCTATCTAAGCAACGTGATACTAGATTTTGGAGAAGGCGTTTTAACTTTACAGTCCAAGCTAAATGACCTTTGTTTGGACAGTACTTGTCTGCCATTTTTCTGGAAGCTAATCGGAGGATTAGAGCTTTACCTAGTGTAAAACTATCTAAAGTGACAAGTTCAGTTGATAACACTGTGTATTGCTCAACTTTATGCTGTTGCCACGTTTACTGTCGCATTTTCCTTTATTTTCAGGCTAGGCTTATTTGAACGGTCATGATCGTGTTAGTCGATAGTGCTAGTCGAGAAAGTGTGCTTTTACACCATTAGTTTATAAACTGGTGTGACAATGGGGCCTGCAATTACTGATAGCGCTTGTTTATTCTGCGAAGTTTCGTTGGATGGTTTCTGGCACTTGAATTTTTAAATGTATATGCAAATATGAACTTGGTAACCTTACCGCAATTTCATTGAGAATTAAATTTTCAGATTTTGTTATTGCGTATTTTGAACCCCGAAAGTATTTTTATGTATTATCAACTGGTTGGTAAGATTTTGAAGATTGCTATCATGCCTGAAGCAACTGTCTAATTTAGTGGTTTTTTATAATGAGATATTGGTTGTTTTATAATGATATATTGGTTGTTTTATTAGTTATAAGATTTTTAGTAGCGTTTTAGTAATAAACAAGATAAGAGTTTATCAACAAGAAAATATATATATTTTCTTGTTGATAAAATTTACAATAGAATAAATACAAAATCAATAAAATTGTTTCATAATTATACATTCATATATACAATATACACTAACAATTTAAAACCCTTGAAAATAACAAAGTACGTAAGCTTTATATCCCGAAAGAGTAACTTATTTTTTTTTACAATAACATTAAGTACATATTCTTTAGTAAAAAGGTTGCCCAATTTATTTGCATAAACGTTAGTCAATATAAACTTCGTTTTTGACATTTTATTCCCTATATACGGAATAAAGTTCGAGTAATATCTAATAGCATTTAAGTGATTGCCACCTGATTTTAATGGAATATGATCTACAAATGGCTCGGCTCCAAGTGAAATAAAAATGAAGAGGCTTCTTAATAGAAATTTAAGTTAATGATTGGGTGTAAAGTTTTATTTATAGCTGTTTTGCAAAGCGGCTAGTTTACATGAAGCCTAAAGGGAGATATCGGTTACATATAAGTAGCTTAATTAGTTACTGGATGTTAAATTTAACATTACTGCATAGTTATCTGTAGTCACTACCTATTTACTGGTAAACTGGAGTGGCTTGAATAGCAATAATGAAAGTTCAAGAACCTAATTTGTGATTGTCTGGTTTGTGGGCATAGTGTTTTAAAGCAATTATGAACGAAAGATAGTTTAAATATTTGGAAAATTCTAGTTAAATGCAACATCTCCAGTTACTGTTGGAGGAAACTTAGTTATTGGTGACTAGATTATCAGGACTTGGGTACTAAGATTTCAGACTACTTAATCCGTCGACCTGTGACTACGTGCATGATAGTTATTATTATTAAACGGCATATTTTAATTTGAGAGCCCTTAACTCCTCTGCCATTGTGATTTTTTTTACCTCAATTTCTCAACAATTAATCATCTTTTAATCACATGCTTTATATTTCTCACTAAATACATCCGAGGTTTCTATCTTTAACCTATGTTATCCTAATATTAATTTTCCAGTAGGTTAACATACAATCTTGATGTTAGGCCAGACCTCAAACACTTATTCTACTACAGATACGGCTTTTAAAACTTAAGTGAAATTGTCAAGTCGTCCTAAAGTTCATCCTCAAGATTTCTCATATTAAACCTTGAAAATGTCAATATTTATTTCGTTGCTTTTAACTTAGCTATCATTGTAGCAATGGGAAACTGGTATTCATTGACAATACCTGCTCTTCTATAGCCCTTAATTGTAAGTGTTCTTGATCTCTTTTAAGCCCTTTCCACACGAGGGGCAAATGCACGGCGGGCAAATTACGGGCAAATCAGAGTTCCCGCTGTGACTAACAACCCCCCCCCTTCCCCCCCACCGTGTTGAAGAGGCTTTAAAGGCCCGTCCACACTGTCGAGCTTTGCTCGACGAACTCTGTTCGATGTGACGTCAGAAGCGGAGAAACGGCGGGCAAGGTTCTGACTTTTCCCGCTTCTGACGTCACATCGAACAAAGTTCGTCGAGCAAAGCTCGACCGTGTTGACGGGGCCTAAGGTTTCATGATCTGTTAAGTGCCTGTGGCTTCCCTCTGGAGATTTGCGTCTGTTTGTTTTCAAAGAGTAGCCCCAGTTACTGCAGTTATCAATAGCGCGCACTCCCAGGCCTTTGTTTCCCACACATTATCCGTACCTCTTGTTCCTGTGCTTTCAGAAGCAAAGGGTCATTGATTTCCAATTAATTTAATTCATTCACTTTTCCCTTACATTTTGACCAACACAATTCTTTCTTATTCTAATTCACTCCTTTGGTTACCCAGTTGCCCATTGAATATTTTAAAACATTATTGCCCGTGTTTGCAATAAAGATTTTCTTGAAAGAATTCTTGTGTATAGTTAATTTGTCCAGTTGCCCTTTGACTATTTTAAACATTATAGCCCTAGTTTTCAATTTTTTAAGCATTCCTATCGCTATATATTTTTTAGTCACCGAAAATTTTGTGATATTCAGTACTTAAGATGGTTTAAAATCGGTGGATGAGGGTAATCCTCAGACTGTCGTAGCCCAAGTGGTGGTTCTGTTAGTTCGCTCCTACGGCACTTTGGTTATGTCCTCTCGAGTTTAACCAGTCCGATAATATCCGAGAGGAGCTTAAGGTCTTTAAATGGTGCAGGGAATAGAGAGCAAATCCGCGGCCGCGACGGTCGAGTGGTTCAACTCGACGAAGTTTCACTCGCTTGAGAAACGAGTATTCATAGAGATACAAAGGTTTTTGGAAAGCTTAAAAATATCCCTTCACGAGAACGCAATGCCCAGGAGATAAAAACCTTTGTGCAAGTTTTAAAATGTTATCGAGTATGGTGGCAATATGAATGTTTGTCGTAGAATTACGAATTTTTGGGTAGAGTTGGCCACCCACTGTCAACATAATTTTTTTACGTAAAGAATAAAAAACTGCTTCTCACAGATTTATAATTTTATATTGTCTCGGATGCGTTACATCAATACCTTTTCGGAAAAACAGAGCCGGTGGTATATCATGCTAAGATGATCAATCTAGAAATCGATGTATTATTGTTTTTTCTGACCAAGATGATTTTGTCACAACGGGAGCAGTCCAGAGCAGTCGATGAACGGACAGCACACTATTGGTAAGCAAACTTTTAAATGAACAGTTGAGGCCAAATGTATCGAATACCAAATAATTTCCATGACATTTGAGAATGAGACGCATAAAAAAACTTTCACAAAATATTTTTTAGCGTCAATATGATTGTGTATTACAAGGCCTCCACTTTGAGACTGAAGATATTGGACAGAAAAGGGGGGGGGATGATTCAAGACTGCCATTTTGCATTTTCTTCAATAGTAACATTTTTGCAGTAAAACACTGAGCCACTATAGAAATGGCTATGAAGTGTGAAATTATTGGAAACGGCTTATATTGATAATACAATACAAAAGATATAAGAATAAGGTTACAAAGAAGAGTGATGTTGTGTGTAAGATTTGCATAAAAAATCTGGAACAAATGGAAATGCTAATGATAAATATCTGCAATAAGTCCTCAGTCTGAGAAAGACAAGGCGGCTTCTGATAGAACCTAAAGGTCTATCTGGCTTCATCTCACTTTAGAGAAATGTTTGGAATAATACCCACTCCTAATACTGAGAATCTGCTGCCTAAATAATTTCTAATAATAATATGTGTGTTGCTTCTGAAGAAACGGTCCTTTAAAGCAAAATCGAAAGGAAAAAAATAGTAGAAAAAGTTTTTTTACACTCCACTGGTGAGAAATATAATAACACTCCTACATTTACCATGTCTGTAACAATATGTTATATTATATAATAGGTGCATAATAGCTGCACAGTGTTGCCAGACCTGAAGCTTACATGCAGGCAGATTGTTTTTACCTGGTTTACTGAGAATTTCATGCACCCTTCATCCACAGACAGCTAACCGTGCCTGCGTTGCTTCATATCTAATTCCAAACACACCCAATGTCTTAAAAGTAACAAGAGCTTTCATCCTCTAATTTAGGCATAAGATATTTCAAATCATAGGATGTGGCAACCATGCGGTATACAATTAGCATATGATTTCCGCGTAAGTTAAGTATACTCTTATCAAACTTCAATCTCTGAAATATAATGTTGCGCATCAGCCAACGATAACGGAACAGTAGTCTATGTTTATCATCTGTTGCCTTGAATAGTTTGTAAATTATCATTTGAAATAGCTATAAGACCGTCGACATCCATCCCATATAAACAAATACAAATCGCGGTTTACGTTTATTTTCATCGGAATGGATAAAATTTTTCCAAAACTTTTCTTAATTAAACTCCCATCTATTTTTTGTGACGCTGCAATTAACTTTTTTTCCGAAAGGAGAGAAGCTTCACTTTTTAAAAAATTTTGTTACCAAAGTTTTACATTTCCTCAGTTTCTGTACCTAGATAATTTTCCAGTTGTGGACATTTTTGCACATTTCCTAATCTCCAAAGCAATGAGAAACAAAAACTGATTAGTCTAAGCCTCCTCTTACAAATACTAGTCAAAGAAAACTTTGAATATTCAAAAAAGCTGACCGGACATTTCATATCGATGTAAATTACAGCACCTGGCATTTGCTACATGACGAAATTTGAGGGGCGCGAAGAATGACACAGCATTAACACATAAAAACAACGCAAATAGAAGGAGATTATTGTAATTTAGAATGACTTAAAACTGAAGGACTTTCGTGAATCAGGGGTTTTGCTTAACTTCAAGTGACCGGTGATGACGGACGGCCAGACATCCCTAAACATTTCCCGATTCTTAAAGACGGGGAATATAAGCACCTATTACGGATTCTAATCATGGATCTGCCGTCAGTCATTTTCCGGGAAGTGCATTGTCTGAAAGAAATGGTATTCGAAGCGGTGCGTTTGTTACACAGAGATGCCGACAGGTGCAATATCCGCAACCAGCGTTGGATGTTGGTCAATACGATTCCTAACATCAGTCACGGTGAGATTTCCACTGACTAATCAGTAGGGTCTTCATGGTTCCTAAAATTATATCAAGACTTGTGAGAGTCTGTTGAAAATAAATGTTTATTAACTTTGTGTACGGAAAGCCTCCTTCTGGAAAAAAAACTTTCCAATCAGTTGAGGTTTAAGTAATATGATAATGATATGATCACTTCATCAATTCCTGGGGAACTTGAACCGTGACTCATCATTTCCAATCAGAGAAATAGATACAATAGTTATCAGCATTGCCTGCACCATCAAAGTGATGACAACTGAGAGAGAGAGAGAGAGAGAGAGAGAGCTGTGATAGGAAAGGATACAATGAAATATTTCAACAGGAAAAGAAACAATCGGCAAAACATGAAGGCACCGATAGATGGTCCAGTGAAAACTGTATGTATGTGAGAGAGAGAGAGAGAGAGAGAGAGAGAGTTCCCACTTCCTTTCACATATTTTCAAACCATATGAATCAAGAGAGAAGGTGTGTGCTGCCCCGTCCTCTTGTCGGAAATGACTTTCCTTATGGCAGTAGGTCACCAAATGAAGTGAAAGAAGAGGCACTAGTGTTCCAAAATTATTTCTATGAACTTTCATACTTACCTTGGTAAGGGGCAAAGATATCTTTGGTAAGAAGGTCATATTTTTGACTGATATTTTACTTGCTTCTAGGTTTTCATAATTCGTTACCATAGGAGAGAAATCGTACACATTAGGCTTTGCTTTTGTCGGAAAAACTATAAAGGGAGACAGGAGTTACAAGCATTTTGAAATTGTTCCCCTGCACTTACATACTTACCCTCGAAAGAGAAAGTTTTTTTTTTTTTTTTTTTTTTTTTTTTTGCTTGATTCTAGGTTGTCACAATTCGCTACCAGAGGAACGAAATAATTATATAAGGCTCAAGTTCCATCTGAGAATCATATATAAAGGGGAACGGGAATTACCAGCATTTTATAATAATTCTCCTGAGCTTCCAAACTCACCTACGTCATGGGAATGTCAATGCTTCTCGGTTGTCATAATTCACTATCAATGGAAAGAAATCACTCATATTAGACTCTGCTTACGTCGCAAAACAAATACAACCTGCGCATAAGGAGCCTATGAAAAATAACTACCTGAAAAGAGATACTCCAGACGAGTGTTTAAAAAAAAATTTTGTTTTTTTCTCGCTACACAAAGATGGACCTTAAAATGCTTCTACATGTTTTGTGGCCTTACTTCACCTAGGCCACTCCTGCCCCCTGCTAGTCCACATCAGACATTTAATTAAACGCACTAAGAGAGCCACCTGCCGCCAAGCATAATTATTATAAGATGCTTCGGAATTTCCTTCTCATTTTCTGATTAAGTTGATTCTCGAGTTGCCTTTCTCGTAACACAGTTTATGGTCAAGATATACAGCGGCGTTTTGAACCATGAATGGGTAGAATATGATTTGAAAGATTCGTGTCAAAATGATAAATTCAAAAGATTATAAATTTTGGGAAGTAGTACAGATTTCATGATGACCGGCATTGAATGTTTTCTCCGAATGTGCAGTATTTACTTCTGGTAAATCACACCTTCATTCCAGAGTCCCCTTAGATTTCTTTATCAAATCTTTATCAAAATCAATTAGAACTGATTCTTGAAGTGAGGGCTGAGCTATGAAAAATTGTACTATGAAATATGACAAGACATAAATGTTAGTCTTATTTTGAAGTTATACACACACACATAATATATATATATATATATATATATATATATATATATATATATATATATATTATATATATGAATATTATCTTTTCACTGTAATACAACATAATAATTATATGAAGATAAAAGGCCCATAAAACACTATTTTAACGTTGCAACCAACGTTAAAATAGTGTTTTATGGGCCTATATTATATATATATATAATATATTATATATATTATATATATATATAGTATATAATATGTACTATATTATATATATATATATATATATATATATATATATATATATATATATAATATAGTTACTATTATATATATTATATATATATATATTATATATATATATATATATATTTAGCCAGCCACAGGAAAAATAAAAGGAGTACCGAGCGCTTTCATATTATTTCAACACATTTTCTTTCGAGATACAATGCTAAAACACAGAGAACATCTAACAAAGTAAACATAAAAACTGAAAAAATTGAAAAACAAGTATTCAAAGTCCGGTTAAAACCAGTACAGCAGGTACAGAACAGCTCAACAGGTGATTAAAAAGAAACAACCCTACGAATCTCGTTAACAACAAATGGGTCCAGTTTGTACATACCCTGGCTTACATTCATTAAGTCACCGTGATATTTAAAAAAAGCAGATTCAATAATATTCCTACAAGTTATATTATTACAATATAAAACAACTTTTGCCCCCTCCCAATGAATCATGTGATTAAAATTATCAATGTGTAAAAAACAAAGCATTCGACATTTGTCCTGTTCTCACACTATATCTAAGTTGTTTAGTTCTGGTGTCCAGTCCCTTCCCAGATAGTCCGATATAAAAACAGTTGCATGGAAGAAAAAGTAGCTTTCTTAACTTGATTGCTATGGTTAGAATAATAGCAATCAAGTTAAGAAGGCTACTTTGACTTCCATGTTTTTAAGAGCCATACGTATCTGCAGCCCGGAATTTCTTCAGGAAGAGTTTGAAAATATTTTCAACATATCGGAAAAATTAAAATACCCTAAATATTTTATTGAATGTGCCTTACAAAAAGCACAAAAAACTTTTTATACTGTAACTACGAGAATGGCTTTTAATAATGATAAGTGCCCGTTTTACCATATAATGACCTCTTACGGAGGGTTCCAAGTTTTTGCAAGAATTTTAATATTAATGTTGTTTTTTAAATTTTCAAATACACTGAAAAACTTACTAATAAGGAATTCTCCCAAAGTTTCTCAGGGCTGCATTTACGGGGTTCCTTGCATAAACTGCAAGTGTTTTTATATCGGACAATTTGGGAAGGGACTGGACACCAGAATTAAACAACGTAGATATAGTGTGAGAACAGGACAAATGTCGAATGCTTTGTTTTTTACACATTGATAATTTTAATCACATGATTCATTGGGAGGGGGAAAAAGTTGTTTTATATTGTAATAATATAACTCGTAGGAATATTATTGAATCTGCTTTAATAAATATCACGCTGACTTAATTGATGTACGCTAGGGTATGTACAGACTGGACTCATTTGTTGTTAACGAAATTTGTAGGGTTGTTTCTTTTTAATCGCCTGTTGAGCTGTTCTGTACCTGCTGTACTGGTTTTAACCGGACTTTGAATACTTGTTTTTCAATTTTTTCAGTTTTTATGTTTACTTTGTTAGATGTTCTCTGTGTTTTTAGCATTGTACCTCGAAAATATGTTGAAATAACACGAAAGCGTTCGGTACTCCTTTTATTTTTCCTGTGGCCTTGGCTAAGTATATTGTCACGCGCTATTTAGTGACATATAAGCATTATGGAGACCACTCTCAGTTTCTTCGACTTTCGACGTCTGTTTCCTGTTCTGATGCCGCTAGTGTATGGTTTTCGCTCTGCCTTGATCGCCGCCCATGCACAAAAACTTCGCCTTCATTTCCTCAGCAGGTGCTTAGAAGAACAAGTCCTTCCACGATCAATGCTGCTAAGGACACTCCTTCAGTTCGGTGGCCTACCTTTTGAGTTGTTCCTTCGTGTTATTTTGTGGAAGAACATCGAGATTAAGAGAATCGAAGTCAGAGAGGCCTACAGAAATTCGAGGAGGAAGAAACGAAACCTATCCAATGCCATACCAGATGACTGGAAGCAAGTTATTTTCGACCATTGCTACAGACTACGGTATAGAAGGAGAAAGCTGGAAAATAACCTCAACCATAAATTATATCTGTTAATTGATAGTAGTAAATGGACACGTGATGCTAATTCGGATTTTGTAATTAATCTATCTGATTATAACCTTGATGAGTCATCCTTACCTGCTATCGGGTATGGTCTGAGTTTTTCTTTAATTTAACACCCACTACACATGACTGTGTTAGTATATCTGAAGCCTTTTGTAATTTAGAAAAATTTGGTAATATATCTGATGACAATCTAAATTTTGTTAAAGGTTTTATCTGTGGTGTAAATTCATTCCCCTCCTATTCAAATGTACCATTAAGATTCTTAAAAGTGTACAAAAAGCTGAAAAACAATGACGTACTTTATTTTACGAAAGCTATTAAGTCTAACGCAATGGTTATACTAAATAAGAAAGATTACAAAGATAAACTGTACTTACTGCTGAGTGATGTTAATACCTACGATCTACTGACATCAAATCCATTTGAACCTGTGCTTTCTCATTTTAATAAGAAGGTCAAAAGTATCTTAAGAAATAATAAAGATTTGATTAAACAATTTGTAACAATATCTCCAACTTTACCTTACTTGTATGGTCTTGTTAAAACGCATAAACCTGGTAACCCCATTAGACCCATTATCAGCTCTGTTGGGTCATGTACTTACAAGCTTTCAAAATGCCTGGTTAAGATTCTTTCACCTTAAGTAGGAAGCATTTCGAATTCTAATATTAAACATAATGTAGATCTGATAGAAAAACTGATAGAAAAAATAATAGCACAACTATTAATTTTAAGCTTTAAATTATTAGTTTTGATGTTGTATCTCTGTTTACAAAAGTACATATAAATGACTTGCTTGAATATTTAGCTAAATTTTTAGATAATTATGATTTACCCTTGTCCACTCATATTTTAGAACTGGTTAAACTCTGCATTTGTGAATCTGTTTTTACTTTTGATGACAAATTCTATACACAAAAATTTGGTATGGCAATGGGAAATCCTCTTTCGCCTGTTTTAAGTAATTTATACATGGAGTTTTTTGAAACAAGATTTTTACCTAATATTTTGCCTTATGGTGTTCTGTGGTTTAGATAAGTAGATGATATTTTTTGCATATGGCCTCTAACCGAAAATGTAAATGCATTTCTCTTTTAACTGAACAATTTGGTACCTTCCATTAATTTTACTTGTGAAGAAGAACGTGATGGTTGTCTTTCATTTTTGAATGTAAATGTTCACCGTACTCTAAATGGTTTCAAATACTCAGTGTATGGAAAACCTACAAATGTAAATTCATACATTCGCTATTATTCTAACCATAGCAATCAAGTTAAGAAGGCTACTTTTTCTTCCATGTTTCTAAGAGCCTTACGTATCTGCAGCACGGAATTTCTTCAGGAAGAGTTTGAAAATATTTTCAACATATCTGAAAAATTAAAATACCCTAAAAATTTTATTGAATGTGCTTTACAAAAAGCACAAAAACCTTTTTATACTGTAACTAAGAGAATGGCTTTTGATAATGATAAGTGCTCGTTTTACCATATAATGACCTCTTACGGAGGGTTCCAAGTTTTTGCAAGAATTTTAATATTAATGTTGTTTTTTAAATTTTCAAATACACTGAAAAACTTACTAATAAGGAATTCTCCCAAAGTTTCTCAGGGCTGCATTTACGGGGTTCCTGGCATAAACTGCAAGTGTGTTTATATCGGACTATCTGGGAAGGGACTGGACACCAGAATTAAACAACATAGATATAGTGTGAGAACAGGACAAATGTCGAATGCTTTGTTTTTACACATTGATAATTTTAATCACATGATTCATTGGGAGGGGGCAAAAGTTGTTTTATATTGTAATAATATAACTCGCAGGAATATTATTGAATCTGCTTTTATTAAATAACACGGTGACTTAATTAATGTACGCTAGGGTATGTACAAACAACAATGTAGGACATTACTGTAATTAGTATTACGAATCAAACATCTCGGCAGCTAGAGGTATGCGCATTCGCATATCCTGTGTGAATTATGCGTAAGTGCATGAACCCACAACTGCCATGTTTGGCCTACCAGTATGAAAATCAAAGTACTTTTGGAAATGGCATGCAATAGTAATTTACCCCGGCTAAATGATCCTTGTTCATGCAAGAAGAATTTTTCTGAAGCACTAACGTTGATGGAAGATATTAGTAATCTGGAATTTTTATGGACACCAGGCTTTTGTACTCGCGTTAGGTACAGCACTTAGGAGACCACTTATCTTTAACTACTCCTAGTGGTCTTAGTGAACTCGGCCGTTTTACGGGAGAGAGAGAGAGAGAGAGAGAGAGAGTATAAATGGCTAGTTATTAGCTATTAAAAGAAATCAAGGAGAGAAAAAGGCAGAGATAAAAATTTTATAATAGGGAGAGAGAGAGAGAGAGAGAGAGAGAGAGTAAACGGCTGGTTAGTAGCCACTCATAAAAATCAAGGAGAGAAAAGTAGAGTGTGATGAAAATTTGACAAGGAATTAAAGAAGGGAATTGGACGTATTATTGTTAATAACAGAGAGAGAGAGAGAGATAGAGAGAGAGAGAATTAGAATCATTTACAAGGAAATCAAGAAGAGAAAACCAAACAGGCAGTGATGATAAGAAAATTAAAAAATGAAATTGCTCATATCTTTTAAATTAACATTTGAGAAGACAGAAGAGAGAGAGAGAGAGAGAGAGAGAGAGAGAGAGAGAGAGAGAGAGAGAGATGCAATTGGTAAGTAAGTAGTTATATCAAGGAAATCAGACATTGATGACCGTGATTAGCTACAATTTAACAAGGAAATTGGCCATATTGTTTTCAGTAACAGAGAGAGAGAGAGAGAGAGAGAACTGAACGTAACAACAATAAAGTCGTCTTGAACTCCAGTCACCAGAAAGTAGAGAGAGAGAGAGAGAGAGGAATGTGTCCTCAGCGACTGCTGCGTAAATATGCATTAAATCGCCTTCACGCGAAGGAGTCCCTCTTCGCTGGTTTCCTTTGTAGTAAAAGTGGTCGTCCTT
>NC_061107.1:126343193-126375880 GCF_015104395.2 Macrobrachium nipponense
AAGGACGACCACTTTTACTACAAAGGAAACCAGCGAAGAGGGACTCCTTCGCGTGAAGGCGATTTAATGCATATTTACGCAGCAGTCTCTGAGGACACATTCCTCTCTCTCTCTCTCTCTCTACTTCTGGTGACTGGAGTTCAAGACGACTTTATTGTTGTTACGTTCAGTTCTCTCTCTCTCTCTCTCTCTCTCTCTCTCTCTCTCTCTTTCTCTCTCTCTGTTACTGAAAACAATATGGCCAATTTCCTTGTTAAATTGTAGCTAATCACGGTCATCATTGTCTGATTTCCTTGATATAACTACTTACTTACCAATTGCATCTCTCTCCTTCCTCTCTCTCTCTCTCGCTCTCTCTCTCTCTCTCTCTATTATTAAAAGAAATATGGGAAATTTCCTTTTTTTAATTTTCCTTTTTTAATTTTTATCATCACTCCGCCTGTTTGGTTTTCTCTCTTGATTTCCTTGTAGATGATTCTAATTCTCTCTCTCTCTCTGTTATTAACAATAATACGTCCAATTCCCTTCTTTAATTCCTTGTCAAATTTTCATCATACTCTACTTTTCTCTCCTTGAATTTTATGAGTGGCTACTAAGTAGCCGTTTTACACCTCTCTCTCTCTCTCTCCTATTAAAAGCAATATGACCAGTTTCTTTCTTTATTTCGTTATAAACAAAATTTTTTTATCTCTGCCTTTTTTCTCTCCTTGATTTCTTTTAATAGCTAATAACTAGCCATTTATACTCTCTTTCTCTCTCTCTCCCCAGTAAAACGGCCGAGTTCACTAAGACCAATGGCTACAATGTAAGGACCACTAGGAGAAGTTAATGAGGAGTGATCTTTTAAGTGCTGTACCTAACGCGAGTCTTAGGCACAAAAGCCTGGTGTCCATAAAAATTCCAGATTACTAATATCTTCCATCAACATTAGTGCTTCAAAAAATTTCTTGTACGAACAAGGATCATTTAACCAACCAGGGTAAAATTACTATTGCATGTCATTTCCAAAAGTACTTTGATTTTCATACTGGTAGGCCAAAGATGGTAGTTGTGTGTTCACGCACTTACACAATTCACACAGGATATGTGGATGTTCATATTCTCTAGCTGCCGAGATGCTTTGATTCGTAATACTAATTACAGTAATTAGGAGGGAAAATTACAGTAATGTCCTACATTGTTGTTTATAACTAAAACTAATTTCGTCCTGACGCTAGGTTTTCGTCGAAAATAAAATCGTATTTTTTTATGGATGTCAGTGTATATAATATTATATATATATATATATAATATATATAATATATATATATATATATATATATATAGATATATACATATATATATGCTTAAATAGCGCGTGACAATATATTTAGCCAAGGCCACAGGAAAAATGAAAGGAGTATCGAGCCCTTTCATGTTATTTCAACATATTTCGAGTAAATGCTAAAAACACTGAGAACATCTAACAAAGTAAACATAAAAACTGAAAAAAAATTGGAAAACAAGTATTCAAAGTCCGGTTAAAACCAGTACAGCAGGTACAGAACAGCTTCAAACAGGTGGGATTTAAAAAGAAAACAAAAACCTACCAAATTTCGTTAACAACAAATGGGTCCAGTCTGTACATACCCTGTCGTACATTCATTAAGTCACCGTGATATTTAATAAAAGCAGATTCAATAATATTCCTACAAGTTATATTATTACAATGTAAAACAACGTTTGCCCCCTCCCAGTGAATCATTGATTAAAATTATTAATGTGTAAAAACAAAGCATTCGACATTTGTCCCGTTCTCACACTATAGTATCTATGTGTTTAATTCTGGTGTCCAGTCCCTTCCCAGATTGTCCGATACAAAAAAACTTGCAGTTTATGCAAGGAACCCCGTAAATGCAGCCCTGAGAAACTTTGGGAGAATTCCTTATTAGCATGTTTTTAAGTGAATTTGAAAATTTAAAAAACAACATTAATATTAAAATTCTTGCAAAAACTTGGAACCCTCCGTAAGAGGTCATTATATGGTAAATCGAGCTCGTTATCATTATTAAAAGCCATTCTTGTAGTTACAGATACAAAAGTTCTTTGTGCTTTTTGTAAAGAATATTTTCAAACTCTTCCTGAAGAAATTCCGGGCTGCAGATACGTATGGCTCTTAAAAACATGGAAGTCAAAGTAGCCTTAACTTGATTGCTATTATTCTAACCATAGCAAACAAGTTAAGAAGGCTACTTTTTTCTTCCATGCAAGTGTTTTTTTATATCGGACAATCTGGGAAAGGACTGGACACCAGAATTAAACAACATAGATATAGTGTGAGAACGGGACAAATTTCGAATGCTTTGTTTTTTACACATTTAATAGTTTTAATCACATGATTCCCCCCCCATTGGGAGGGGGCAAAAGGTTGTTTTATATTGTAATAATATAACTCGTAGGAATATTATTGAATCTGCTTTTATTTTAAAATATCACGGTGACTTAATGAATGTAAGCCAGGGTATGTACAAAACTGGACCCATTTGTTGTTAACGAGATTTGTAGGGTTGTTTCTTTTTAATCACCTGTTGAGCTGTTCTGTACCTGCTGTACTGGATTTAACCGGACTTTGAATACTTGTTTTTCAATTTTTTTCAGTTTTTATGTTTACTTTGTTATATGTTCTCTATGTTTTTTAGCATTGTACCTCGAAAATGGGTTGTAAATAACACGAAAGCGCTCGGTACTCCTTATTTTATTTTTCATGTGGCTGGCTATATATATATATATATTATATATATATATATATATATATATATATATATATATATATATATATATATATATATATATAGTATGTACTATAATGAAGATAAAAGGCCTATAAAACACTATTTTTACGTTGGTTGCAACGTTGAAATAGTGTTTTATGGGCCTTTTATCTTCATATAATTATTATGTTGTATTACAGTGAAAAGACAACATTCATATATATATATATATATATATATATATATATATATATATATATATATATATATATATATATGTGTGTGTGTGTTTGCGTGTATATGTGTGTGTGTGTATAACTTCAAATAAGACTAACACATTTGTCTTGTCATGATTTCATAGCACATTTTTTCATAGCTCAGCCCTCACTTCAAAAAATCAGTTCTAATTGATTTTTGATAAAGATTTGATAAAGAAATCTTAGGGACTCTGGAATGAAGGTTTGATTTACCAAAGTAAATACTGCACATTCGGAGAAAACATTCAATGCCGGTCATCATGAAATCTGTACTACTTCCCAAAATTTATAATCTTTTGAATTTATCATTTTGACACGAATCTTTCAAAATCATATTCTACCCATTCATGGTTCAAAAACGCCGCTGTATATCTTGACCATAAACTGTCTTGCGAGAAAGGCAACTCGAGAATTAACTTAATCAGAAAATGAAGGAAATTCCGAAGCATCTTATAATAATTATGCTTGGCGGCAGGTGGCTCTCCTAGTGCGTTTAATTAAATGTCTGATGTGGACTAGCAGGGGGCAGGAGTGGCCTAGGTGCAGTAAGGCCACGAAACCTCTAGACGCATTTTAAGGTCTGCCTACGTGTAGCGAGAAAAAAAAAAAAAAAAAAATTTCTGGAGTGTCCTTTTCAGGTGGTTTATTTTTCATAGGCTCCTTATGCGCAGGTTGTATTTGTTTTTGTGACGTAAGCAGAGTCTAATATGAGCGATTTCTTTCCATTGATAGTGAATTATGACAACCGAGAAGCAAGTAATATGTCACTCAAAAACATTGACTTTCCCATGACGTAGGTGAGTTTGGAAGCTCAGGAGAATTATTATAAAATGCTGGTAATTCTCGTTCTCCTTTATAGTGATTCTCAAAGGGAACTTGAGCCTTATATATTTCGTCCCTCTGGTAGCGAATTGTGACAACCTAGGATCGAGCAAAAAAAAAAAAAAAAAAAAAAACTACTTTCTCTTTCCAGGTAAGTATGAAGTACAGGGGAATAATTCCAAAATACTTGTAACTCTTGTCTCCCTTTATAGTTTTTCCGACGAAAGCAATGGCTAATATGTACGATTTCTCTCCTATGGTAACGAATTATGAAAACCTAAAAGCAAATAAAATTGTCAGTCAAAAATATGACCTTCTCCTTACCAAAGATATCTTTGCCCCTTACCAAAGTAAGTATGAAAGTTCATAGAAAATAATTTGGAACACTAGTGCCTCTTCTTTCACTTCATTTGGTGACTACTGCCATAAGAAAAGTCATTTCCGACAAGAGGACGGGGCAGCACACACTTCTCTCTTAATTCATATGGTTTGAAAATATGTGAAAGGAAGTGGGAACTCACTCTCTCTCTCTCTCTCTCTCTCTCTCTCTCTCTCATCACACACACACACACTGGACCATCTATCGGTGTCTTCATGTTTTGCCGATTGTTTCTTTTCCTGTTGAAATATTTCATTGTATCCCTTTCTATCACAGCTTTTTATTAGTCTCTCTCTCTCTCTCTCTCTCTCACTCTCTCTCTCTCTCTCTCTCTCTCTCTCAGTTTTGTAATGACTTTGATGGTGTAGGCAATGCTGTCATACTATCGTATCTATTTCTCTGATTGGAAATGATGAGTCACGCTTCAAGTTCCTCAGGAATTAGGAATTGATGAAGTGATCATATGATTATCATATTACTTAAACCTCAACTGATCGAAAGTTTTTTTTCCAGAACGAGGCTTTCCGTACACAAAGTTAATAAAACATTTATTTTCAAGACTCTCACAAGTTCTTGACAAAATTTTAGGAGCCATGAAGGACCCTACTGATTAGTCAGTGGAAATCTCACCGTGACTGATGTTAGGAATCGTATTGACCAACATCCAACGCTGGTTGCGGATATTGCACCTGTCGGCATCTCTGTGTAACAAACGCACCGCTTCGAATACCATTTCTTTCAGACAATGCACTTCCCGGAAAATGACTGACGGCAGATCCATGATTAGAATCCGTAATAGGTGTCTTATATTCCCCGTCTTTAAGAATCGGGAAATGTTTAGGGATGTCTGGCCGTCCGTCATCACCGGTCACTCGAAGTTAAGCAAAACCCCTGATTCACGAAAGTCCTTCAGTTTTAAGTCATTCTAAATCACAATAATCTCCTTCTATTTGCGTTGTTTTTATGTGTTAATGCTGTGTCATTCTTCACGCCCCTCAAATTTCGTCATGTAGCAAATGCCAGGTGCTGTAATTTACATCGATATGAAATGTCCGGTCAGCTTTTTTGAATATTCAAAGTTTTCTTTGACTAGTATTGTAAGAGGAGGCTTAGACTAATCAGTTTTTGTTTCTCATTGCTTTGGAGATTAGGAAAATGGGCAAAAATGTCCACACCAACTGGAAAATTATCTAGGCACAGAAACTGAGGAAATGTAAAACTTTGGTAAAAAAAAAAAAAATTAAAGTGAAGCTTCTCTCCTTTCGGAAAAAAGTTAATTGCAGCGTCACAAAAAATAGATGCGAGTTTAATTAAGAAAAGTTTTGGAAAAATTTTATCATTCCGATGAAAATAAACGTAAACCGCGATTTGTATTTGTTTATATGGGATGGATAATTTACAAACTATTCAAGGCAACAGATGATATAAACATAGACTACTGTTCCGTTATCGTTGGCTGATGCGCAACATTATATTTCAGAGATTGAAGTCTGATAAGAGTATACTTAACTTACGCGGAAATCATATGCTAATTGTACACCGCATGGTTGCCACATCCTATGATTTGAAATATCTTATGCCTAAATTAGAGGATAAAAGCTCTTGTTACTTTTAAGACATTGGGTGTGTTTGGAATTAGATATGAAGCAACGCAGGCACGGTTAGCTGTCTGTGGATGAAGGGTGCATGAAATTCTCAGTAAACCAGGTAAAAACAATCTGCCTGCATGTAAGCTTCAGGTCTTGGCAACCACTGTGCAGCTATTATGCACCTATTATATAATATAACATATTGTTACAGACATGGTAAATGTAGGAGTGTTATTATATTTCTCACAGTGTGAGTATAAAAAAAACTTTCTTCTATTTTTTTCCTTTCTCGATTTTGCTTTAAAGGACCGTTTCTTCAGAAGCAACGCACATATTATTATTAGAAATTATTTAGGCAGCAGATTCTCAGTATTAGGAGTGGGTATTATTCTAAACATTTCTCCAAAGTGAGATGAAGCCAGATAGACCTTTAGGTTCTATCAGGAGCCGGCCGGTCTTTCTCAGACTGAGGACTTATTGCAGATATTTTATCATTAGTATTTCCATTTGTTTCAGATTTTTTATGCAAATCTTACACACAACATCACTCTTCTTTGTAACCTTATTCTTATATCTATTGGTATTGTATTATCAATATAAGCCATTCCAATAATAATTTCATTTAAGGTTCGCACTTCATAGCCGTATGTTAACCTACTGGAAAATTCAATATTAGGATAACATAGGTTAAAGATAGAAACCTCGGATGTATTTTGTGAGTAAAATACTGCATGATTAAAAGATGAGAAAATTGAGAATTTGAGGTAAAAAAAATTACAATGGCAGAGTTAGGGCTCTCAAATTAAAATATGCCGTTTAATAATAGAAACTATCATGCACAGTCACAGATCGACAGATTAAGTAGTTTGAAAATCTTACTGCCAAAGTCCTGATAATCTAGTCACCAATAACGAAGTTAACTCCAACAGTAACTGGAGATGTTGCATTTAACTAGAATTTTCCAAATATTTAAACTATCTTTCATAATTGCTTTAACACACTATGCCCACAAACCAGACAATCACAAATTAGGTTCTTGAACTTTCATTATTGCTATTCAAGCCACTCCAGTTTACCAGTAAATACGTAGTGACTACAGATAACTACTATGCAGTAATGTTAAATTTAACATCCAGTAACTAATTAAGCTACTTATATGTAACCGATATCTCCCTTTAGGCTTCATGTAAACTAGCTGCTTTGCATAACAGCTATGAATAAAACTTTTCACCCAATCATTAACTTAAATGTCTATTAAGAAGCCTCTTCATTTTTATTTCACTTGGAGCCGAGCCATTTGTAGATCATATTCCATTAAATCATATTCCATTAAAATCAGGTGGCAATCACTTAAATGCTATTAGATTTACTCGAACTTTATTCCGTATATAGGGAATAAAATGTCAAAAACGAAGTTTATATTGACTAACGTTTATGCAAATAAATTAGGCAACCTTTTTACCAAAGAATATGTACTTAATGCTATTGTAAAAAAAAAAAAATAAGTTACTCTTTCGGGATATAAAGCTTACGTACTTGGTTATTTTCAAGGGTTTTAAATTGTTAGTGTATATTGTATATATGAATGTATAATTATAAAACAAACAAATTGATTGATTTTGTATTTATTCTATTGTAAATTTTATCAATAAGAAAATATATATATCTTACTCTTATCAAACTCTTATCTTGTTTATTACTAAAACGCTACTGAAAAAAATCTTATAACTAATAAACAACCAATATATTATAAAACAACCAATCATTCATAAAAAACCACTAAATTAGAGAACAGTTGCTTCAGGCCATGAAAGCAATCTTCAAAATCTTACCAACCAGTTGATATACATAAAAATTACTTTCGGGGTTCAAAATACGCAATAATAAAATCTGAAAATTTAATTCTCAATGAAATCGCGGTAAGGTTACCAAGCTCACATTTGCATATACATTTAAAAATTCAAGTGCCAGAAACCATCCAACGAAACCTCGCAAAATAAACAAGCGCTATCAGTAATTGCCGGCCCCATTGTCGCACCAGTTTTTTTTAAAAAGAATTATGGGGTAAAAAACGCACTTTCTCGACTAACACGATCACTCTGCTTTCCTTGCCCGAGATGACCGTTCAAATAAGCCTAGCCTGAAAATAAAAGAAAATGCGACGGTAAAACGTGGCAACAGCATAAAGTTGAACTAATACCATAGGTGTTTATCAACTGAACTTGTCACTTTTGATAGTTTTACTCTAGGTAAAGCTCTAATCCTCCGATTACTTTACAGAAAAAATGGCAGACAAGTACTGTCCAAACAAAGGTCATTTAGCTTGGACTGTAAAGTTAAAACGCCTTCTCGAAAATCTAGTATCACGATGCTTAGATAGAAGTAACCGAGATTCAGCTTTAAATAGTAATTGTTCATATATATCAATTGTATACTGTTACTGGTAAAACGGCATTTATCTTATCTACTATAGATATCTAAACTACTACCATTTTAAAATTTGAACAATGAATAATGAAGGTGTAATCTAAAACTTCATAGCCATAAGTTATTTTACATGATTTTCAAAAACTTACTTTCGAAATCGTAAATTAAGCTTATAAATCTGTAATAAAATCTGTAATAAAGTTATAAATCATTAAGTTATAAGTTATTAAATTATAAATCCATAATAAAGTTATATCAGTAATCAAGTACAATGAATGTTCTTAAAGCATTACCACAAATGAGTCATCGTAAAATAAAAAATCTTGACTTTTTAAAGTTCTAGAAGTTCTTATAGTACAGATTCCAAATAAACAAACTATTACTGAACTTGATGATGAAATAAAAATTAGTAACTAAATTCTCAAGAAAACTTACATATGCTTATGTTAACTTGTAACCTTTACACTAATATTGCTGAACTGCCGAACTAAGAAAAAAGATGAAACAAAACTATATAGTTAAGGAGATTAAGTCTGATTATCAGAATAAAAGAATAGAAAAAAAATCTAAGTTAAAAAAAAAGTAGTTAGGTCACTCGAAAGTTTACGATAGAACATAATTAAGGTACGTTACCAGGTACGTTAATTTATAAAAATGGCCTGCAATGCACTTACTATCCGAAAAGAAAAATGGGAACTTGATTGGTTAGTAGTTTGAACCTCTCATAAGACCTATGGAACAGTACGAGAGGGGGCCTCCACCCCTACAGAGGCACCGCCCCTGTAGGGGTGGAGAATAAAAAAAAAATAATATGGTTGTTCAAAAACTTCACCTCACCGTTGTAATAAACAATTTCTTGAAGTCCACTTATGTGATATAGGAGTTACCTGGATTATTAAGGATGTGTGTTCCATCACTGAAGAGAAGCTTGGTATATATTCCAAAATGCATTCATTGCAATCCACGAATGACATTTAACTTCGATAAAGGAAAGAATGGGCGAATGTGTACCTTTGGCTAATTTAGTTAAACAGCGTTAAATTATCTTAGTAAACCGAGTTTAAAAATCACAAGTTAAAATACTCAAGTTGACTTAATAATTATATTCCAAACTTTTGCATACCATATTAAGCAGGAGATAAATATCAGAAATTTTAGATAAATTTTATTTATAAATTGAATTTAAAATTTGAATACCTAATAAGTACGAGAAACAGTATGAAAACAGCATCCTCAAGAGCTGAAGACGACCAAGCTAGAAATCCGTAATTGAAACTGCTTCAGATAAAAAAAAAAAAAAATCAAACTATGCGTCAACCGAGACTGATGGAACTTAAGTCGTCATAAACTCCGCATGGACCTCCATAAATAACGCCATACACCACATCACGGTTCCGCGCAAACACAAAAGGTTTATACGACAAATACGAAGTCTCTTCTCCATCTGATGTTATCAGGAATTCATTCACGAAACGAACAGCTCCAAGATCTAAAAACGAAGAGAAAACTCAAAACCTCCAGGTGAAAAGGAACGGGAAACTGTTTGTTTTCAGTAAAGACAGTTCTTGGTGACGTCACCATCAAGGTGCCTATTTTCAGACAAGGATCATTTACAAGAGAGAAAATTTGCGGTCCCTGTTTCTGTTAACAGTGAAATTTAATGGCGCTGATTGCTGTTCTAGCACCTGGTATTTGATCATCTATTTTAGTTTATACTCACCAATTCGTCGATAAAATTTAAATAAAGGGATTAACTGATTAATTAGTTCTTGCTGGTTAAATAAGGGGAAAAATAATTTAATTACCGACGCAAAGAATGGAAAAGCTTCGGTGTTTGGGCATTGATAAAACCTAAAAAAACATATATTTTTTAAAGGATGGTACACCTCTTTCTTCACTCTTCATTCTCTTTATATTCTTCCTTCCTTCCTTACAGTAGCTTCTTCTTTGCTCCCATTCAACCAAAGGAATTCTTTGGGATCCACAGATTCATTTGACATAAATTAGCAGAGATGTTCGAAGAATTCTGCGCTGTAACCCTCATTTATTGTCAAATCCGCACTTTCATAACACTCAGGAAATGATTAAGTCGTTACTTTCCTGAAGGTGCGTCCACACGGTCGAACAATGTCCGACGGACAAACATTGTTACCAATTAACAATTGTCTGCCGGTCTTTGCCTTGTGAGCAGAGTAAAACACTGGTATACAACCTCATCTGGTACCACTGTTGCCAGATCTACTTCCATCGTTTCCCAGCTTATGACGTCATCCTCCTTCGCCTATGATATGGTAACAATGTGTGTCCGTCGGACATTGTTCGACCGTGTGGACGCACCTTGAAAGACTTGCTATGTTCAGTCCACCCGATATAAATGGAATTTACGACACAATCTAGGAGCTGTAAATTTTAAGACTCTAAGACCAACATTTGAAGCACATCTTTGTTCAGATACAATGGAACCATCTGCTACTAGTTCACTTTATTTACTTAACTGCAAAAAAAAAAGCACCGAGTTCGAGGGTGATTTGTAAGGTCAGAATCGATATAAACTTATAGCATCTCTGTTAGCTGATTGGATAGTGTCACTGTCTGTTCTGGTTTCGTTCCCGTCCACTTGGACGGTGGTTCGATCCCATGGGGGGACGAAATTATTATCAACTAAGAATTCCCCTTCGGTATATATATGAAAATATATCAATTCCGAGGTAGAGCGAATTTAGATATTAAAGGACATTTGTAGCTCGAATGATATATAATAAATGGAATCACCGGTTGCCGATGTTGATCAATTATTCATAACAAAAGGCTACGTGGGTCAAACGCTCGAATTGGCTAACATGGGTATAACGGGGTTTCATATCGATTCTTAACCTTACAAAAGCACCGAGTTCTAGGGTGATTTGTAAGGTCAGAATCGATATAAACTTATAGCGTCTCTGTTAGCTGATTGGATAGCGTCCCTGTCTGTCCTGGTTTCGTTCCCGTCCACTTGGACGGTGGTTCGATCCCATGGGGACGAAATTATTATCAACTAAAGAATTCCCCTTCAGTACATATATGAAAATATATCAATTCCGAGGTAGAGCGAATTTAGATATTAAGGAAAGGACATTTGTAGCTCGAATGATATATAATATATACTATATATACATATATAATATATTATTCTATTATAGAATATATATATATATATAGAATCATAATATTATATAAGTATATATATATATATAATAATAATATTATAGATACATACACTCACACACACACACACACACACACACGCATATATATATATATATATATTATATAGTATATATAATATATATATATATATATATATATATATATATATTTAGTTATATATATATATATATTTAGTTATATTTTTTTTAAAAGCTTATTGTAATTGTCTAACTTAGGAAATGGAAACTCCATAATCTGGCTGTTTAGTAAGTTGAAGGCTCAGTTTACATATCTTTATTGATTCTGTTGTATGCCAGGAATTAAAAAAAAAATGTAAACTGAGCCTTCAAGTTACTGATCAGTCAGATTATGGAGTTTCTGCTTCCTAAATTAGATAACTGCCACCCTAACATGTGGTAGTTGCAGCCGATGACTTTCAAAATCCATCATTAGGCCCTGAGGTTGTTGGAGCGTCATTCCAAGAGGTTTGGGGAGGAGGTTAAAGAACCTCGGCACACTGAAGTACCCTATCTGAGTATGTAAGGTAAAGAGCTTAAAATATTTTAGGTATGCACTTAAAAATTCCATGAAAAGACGAGTAATATGCTTTAATCACTTCACTGCTCCAGAACTGTAGAAAAGCTCCACCACCGACGACAAAAAACTTTCACTCATCTGGGATTTGAAAGCCACTTCTACTTACGGGATTTCCGTACGTTTCGATTTAAGCATGAAACGGGTGGTAATTCAGCTATTTCACCTTCATCCAGGATGCACTAATTGCCGCAATGGGTGAACCATTAGTCTCCTGGCTTGAGAGCGCGGTAGTCTTCAACTCGGTTGAGGTCTCACGAAATTTTGGTTTCTTGTCACAGGAACTGTGATGATGTTCAATGACACGCTTTCAGGACGGCGTAGTTATTTTCTTCCGTTTATGTAAACTATAGACGAGCTTTGTATCTCTTCACTGCTTCCAATAAATTTTTGAGCCATCAGCGTTTTTCTGTCTTTCGTAACTGTAATTTAAGCTTTTAATAGTTCCTGTCCTCCAGGGGCGGTCTGAATGGTACGAGACATAGTCATGAAAAAATTATTTATACCGCCAGGAGCTTGGACGCAGCTGCAAATGTTACTGATATATTATACTTAAATATAAAAGAAAAAAAGTAATCTATCCCTTCAATTTACTAAACAGCCATATTTATGTAACTGCCAATTCCCAAGTAAGGTAATTAAGCTGTTTAAAAAATATATACTTCTAAATACCTGAATCTCAATTTACCAAGAGTTGAAATACCGGGACGGAATTACTGGGGTCAAAGTTCTGGTGGTCAAAAATACCTAGAATCAAAATATATACAGGTATTTAAGTAGTTCTCATTTCCATTCATGGATATTATATATATATATATATATATATATATATATATATATATATATATATATATTAATTAATATATATATATATTATATATATTAGATATATCATATATATATATATATATATATATATATATTATATATATATATATATATATATGTATATGTATATACATATACAAAGTATAGACTTGGCCCAAGTGTTTTCTGGGTAAATATGAGTTTGTGGTCTCACTTCGTCTTTCCTCCTTTCTTAAAAGATCAGGTTAATTATTAGTATTTTCTTCTTTTACTGTTTTTAATTTAGCCTGTATTTTGAGTTGAGGATTTATTTTGTATTTTTCATTTTTTACAGACCAGTGATGTGCTTAAGTAACACGAAACGTATCTAATAATAAATATCTAATAGTAGGCGGCTGACTGTCGTTTGCTTCGTACTCCTGTGTGCTGATGCATACTTCTGTATATATATATATATATATATATATATATATATATATATATATATATATATATATATATATATCATATATATATCATATATATATACTATATATATATATATTATATATATATATATATATATATATATATATTATTATAAATTAACGTAATTTATTCAGTTTTGATGGCCCCTTTTTAAAGTAAGTTTTTCTAGTTTAATCCAGTTTCTTTTGACTTTCTCTCTGAACACTGGATATGGGTCTTTTGCCTCTCCTTAATGGTTGTTATTAGTTTATATTGGTACTCCGCCCATGAAGTTTGTTTCTTTTTATTTATGTTTGTGATGGTGATTTGGCTTCCGTCGTCTGTGCACGTCATATTTTGACCCTCTCCCGGAGCTTTCGAGGGATCCTTGTGGCATTAGTTCAAGAGTTTTGTACTCGGCTCCACCGTAGAAGGACCAGTGTGCTATTTTATTGGCAGTCTACGGCAGTGCACTTATTTGGGTAGAGGATACTTCCTTTAGCACACCTGCATCGTGTTGCGTCACTAAAGAGTGACCCTGTGTGCTCGTGCCCTTTGTCCGAAGCTGGATTGCTTGGGGCCTGGTTGTTGGAGGCTTGGACTTTGTGCCTCACCGAAGATTTCTACAGCCCTTTATTGATGGAGTAGAGCTCAGCATTTGCTCTTGTGAATGGCCCGTAGTGCGAGCGTATTATACACCCCATTACTCCTGCCTCTGCCTGAACACTGCGCCCTTGGAGTCGTGAGGAGGCCCTCTAGTGGCGGAGAAGAGTAAGCCCACTTTATTATTATTAGCTTTATTAATTTTATTTCTTCATGTGTTGGAGCAGCAACCCCTTATTTAGTAAAGACGTCTTTTACACGAAAATAAGTGTGCGTCAGCGTCGGCATTTAACTATATAAAGACGTCCTTGGAGAGTTTTGAGTGTTACTTTATGTGACTCGACCTATTGAGTTATTCTTTTTTTATACTCTTATCTGAGTATGTATTCAGTACAAAGTACTTTGTTAAAAAATTATTTGTGAAGATTTAGGTTAAGAGATAGGTTAAGGTTTTCCCCCCCTTTGAATCTCCATCTATCGTATGCTAGGGAAAGAGTGTTTTTCTTACTTCCACTGTTTACTTTCTCTTATTCCTTGGCATGATAGTTAGGTAGGCGATTGAAGAAGTGACTGATTTGGTATTGTGTGTGCTTGTTGTGCTTTTCCCCCCATTATTCAGTTTTCAGAGGGGTTCTTTTGTTGTGTTGATTTTTAAGAAATAAATTATTGTTAATCTTTAGTTTGTGGTTTGGTGTATCCTCTCTGAGATTGTACTCTTTTAAGTGTTGGTTTGTCAGGGATCATACTCTTTTTGTGGTACTGATCTGAAATATCAGGTCCAAAAGAACCTTAACTTCAGACCATCGTGAAGTTCATAACAAAATTTGGCGACCTTGCCAGGATCCTGACTGGAACATTCCAACCTTTGGGAGTTTTTCTTGGAGAGGTGTGATCGGAAGAATTAGGTGGTTGGGGGGGGAAAATTAACCTATTTGTTCTTTTGTTACTTTTGCATTGGTTTAGGAAGATGCCTTTAGTAGGGATAAATTTGAGAAAGCGGCAGCGCTATTTTTTAGCTAGGTCCGACTGGGAGGAAGAAATTTTTTATCTTAAAAGAGATGAGTTGTGGTGTTTAGCAGAGTACTTGAACTTAGGATTACCAACAGACATTAGGAAGGGTCAATTGTTACGTGAGGTCCTTAAAGCTATTAAGAGTAGTAAAGGTAATGCAAAGGAAGCAGTAACGTCTGGTGATCCGGATTTTGTAAACAATGGTAGTGACGAGGAGATAGGGGATTCAGGTAGCCAGGAGGTGAGCAAATTAAGGTTGAGTATCCTTTCTCAGGAGTTTAAGCTTAAAGAGATGGAATATAAAACGTTGCAATTGAGGGCGGAAGAGCGCGAAAAAGAGCGAAAATTTGAGTTGCGAATGCGTGAGTTTAACAATAATAATAATAGTGATAATAATAATAATAACAATCATAATCGTTTTGAGCTAATGAGTGCTTTGAAGTTAATGCCAGTATTCGATGAGGAAGATGTTCCTGATTTCTTTATTTCGTTTGAACGAATAGCAAGGAAATTGTCTTGGCCCAAGGATATGTGGTCCACTATGGTTCAGTGCAATTAAAAGGGAAAGCTCAGAGGGTATATAACACTTTAAGCGAGGATCTGTCGGCTGATTATGATTCTGTCAAGGCCATTATCCTTAAGGCATATGATTTGGTTCCGGAGGCTTATCGACAGAAGTTCCGTAACCTTAAGAAAGAACCCGGTATGACTTTTGTTGAGTTTGCGAGGAGAAAGGAACAATTCCTTGATGATTGGCTTAAGTCTAAGGAGACAGACTCTTTCGAAAAATTAAAAGAATTAATTTTAGTCGAAGAGTTCAAAAGAATGGTTGCTAGAGAACTAAAAATTCATTTAGATGAACTTAAATTGGATTCTCTTCAAGAGATCGCTATCGCTTCTGATGAGTATTCCCTTGCTCATCGTCAGGATTGTGTGAAAGAGGTTAGTGGTAAGAGGTTCCTCCTCGAGGTAACGGATGGAGGGGGAATAACCGGAATCAGTCAGGTCATGGTACCTTTATTGACAGTTCGGTGGGTGACTGAAAAAAGAGCAAGAATGAAAATGACATTAACAGTAATGGTAGCGAAGCACGTAGTTTCGTAAATAGCAGTAGGAATGGTAGTAGTAGTAATGATAGTAGTCCTCGAGGTCCGATGTAGTTTGTTTTGGTGCCACCGCCGTGGACATTTTAAGGCAGATTGCTTTGCGCACCGTAAATTTTTTGAAAAGAATAAAGAACCCGTGACTTTGGTATTGGCGGAACAACCGCAAAGGGAGGAGTCAAAATGACTAAGATTTTATAAGTATATATCTCATGGTACCATCTATGTTGATAGCGCTATGCAAATTGGTCGTGGTGTGAAGATTTTAAGAGACACAGGTGCCGCTCAGTCGTTGATATTGCGGAGGTCAGTTCCCGAGGGTGTTGTCTTTAAGAATAAGAACTTTGTCTTGTTGGGTGTATATCCCGATACGGTGGCCTCGTATCCACTGGAAGAGTTATATTGAAGACTACGAATTTTCAGGGTATGGTTAATTTGGCCATAGTAGATACTTTGCCTATTCCTGATGTAGACATTATATTTGCCAATGATTTAGCCGCCGAGGCTGAATGTGACGTATTGCCTATTTTGACTTTGGTAGACCTGGCAGGTGACCAGATAAGCATAGATGATTCGTTGAATCCTGTGTCTGTGGTGACGCGTTCTCGGTCTAAAGAGGTTGACCTCGCGGAGGTAGAACTCGATGCTGAGTTAATTAATGGACAAGTGACTGACATTGTGACTGGAGTTAATAATGATAATGATGTTGACATTGATAATAATGATAATAATTTATCTTTTCAGGGCCATAATAATGTATCTTTTCAGGGCATAAATTGGAATGCAAAAGTTTTTAAGGAAGCCCAAGAAAATGAATTCAATCATTTAGAACTTAGTGATGGTAGTGATCTTTCTAAACCTGTATTTATGAAACAAGAAGGTTTGCTCTACCGTGTGAGTAGGTCGGTTAATGCACCTGCTGACCAGGTAGAGGTAATTCGGCAGCTAGTTGTGCCGGAAAGGTATAGGAGTAAGTTGTTATATTTTAGTCATGAACATAACCTCGCAGGTCATTTCGGGGTTAGGAAGACCTTTCAGAAATTGGCACGGCATTTCTTTTGGCCCCAGATGCGTCGTGAGGTTAAGAAACATGTGTTATCTTGTAAGGTGTGTCAGATTGTAGGGAAACCGAATCAAAAGATCCCTAAAGCCCCTCTTATTCCCATTCCCTCAGTAGGTGAACCTTTCAAGGAGGTAGTTATAGATGTAGTGGGCCCTCTTCCGCGGACGCGCGAGGTAATAAATATCTGCTAACCATGGTTGATAGGGTGACGCGTTTTCCTGAGGCTATCCCTCTGAGGAGTATTCGGGGTGAGAAGGTGGTGGAAGCATTAATTGGATTTTTCACTAGATTCGGCATTCCAAAGGTTTTACAGTCGGACTGTGGCACAAACTTTACAAGTAAGTTTTTTAGAAAGAAAATGGTTGAACTTGGTGTTAATCATGTTACCTCTTCTCCTTACCACCCAGAAAGTCAGGGTCAAGTGGAAAGGTTCCACCAGACTCTGAAGTCTGTATTAAAGAAGTTTTGTTATGAAACAGGTAATGAATGGGATAAGGAGGTTCCTTATGCCCTATTTGCTATACGGTCTGTACCTAATGAGTCTTTGGGTTTCTCTCCTTTCGAACTTGTATTTGCCCATAGTATACACGGTCCTCTTGATGTGGTAAGAGAACATTGGGAAGGAGAGACATCTGAAGTTAATGTATTAGATTATGTTTCTAATTTACAGGGGAAACTGAGGAGAGCTTGGGATTTTGCTCAAGAGAATTTGCATAAAAGTCAGTCTGTGATGAAGTCTAATTATGACATTGGTACCAAAGGTTCGTATCTTCAAGCCTGGAGATCGTGTATTAGTTTTATGCCTATACCAGGTAATATGCTGAAAGCTCAGTTTTCAGGCCCATGGAAGGTGCTGAAAAAGATTAATGATGTAAATTATTTGATTGAAACTCCTGGTAGGAGACGAAATTCTCGTATTTGTCATATAAAATATGTTAAAGCCTTTTATTAGTAGAGATGTAGATCAGGTAGAACCAGAGTAGTAGATGCAATTGCAGTAGTGTCTGTAAGGTAGATGAGAATCCTATGGTTAACAAGAAAATAGTCTGTTAATCCTGATGCTTTGTCAAGCAATTCCGATATTTTAAGTAACATTGATATTAAATTTCAGCATTTGAATTCTGAGAAATCAGAAGCTTTAATTGATATTATCCACAGGTATAAAGATTTGTTTCAGGACGCGCCAGGTAGAACGAATGTTTTGGATCACGACGGGGACGTTGGGGACGCTAAGCCCATTAAGCAGTGCCCACATAGGCTTAACCTTGTCAAGAGGAAGATTGTTCAGGAAGAGGTCCGCTATATGTTAGACCATGATTTAATTAAACCAAGTTGTAGTCCTTGGAGTTCCCCGGTCGTGTTGGTTAAGAAGGAAGGAGGCCGACACCGACTTTGCTTTGATTACAGGAAGGTCAATGAAGATGACCAAGACAGATTCTTTTCCCTTGCTGAGGGTGGAAGATTGTATCGACCGAATTGGGTCTGCCAAGTTTATTACAAAGCTAGATTTGCTGAAAGGGTATTGGCAGGTTGGTCTTTCCCCTCGTGCGAGGGAAATCTCTGCTTTCGTTACAGGTGACGGTTTATATGAATGCAAAGTCATGCCCTTTGGAATGAAAAATGCGGCTGCCACCTTCCAAAGACTGATGAATCGTATCACTCAGGATTTGGAAGGGTGCGTCGTGTATATTGATGATTTGGTTATATATAGTGATGATTGGGAGTCTCATTTGGTAAGACTTGAAGCTTTGTTTAAGGCTTTGAGGAAAGCCGGTTTGGTAGTTAACTTGAAGAAGAGTGATTTTGCTCAGGCCACGGTTTTATATCTTGGACATGAGGTAGGTCTGGGCAAAGTTGCTCCTAAGAAAGCTAATGTAGAGGCTGTAGCTAGCTTTCCTGCTCCTCAAAATAGGAGAGGGGTTAGGAGGTTCCTAGGAATGGTTGGGTACTACAGGAAGTTTATAAAGAACTTCTCTGAAATTGCAACTTCTTTAACAAATTTATTAAAGAAAGGAGTAAGGTTTGTATGGTCCAAGGAGTGCCAAGAAGCCTTTGAAAAGTTAAAGGCAGTCTTGACTAATTATCCTTTGCTGCAATCTCCAAATTTTGATCTCCCCTTCAGATTAGCGACAGATGTGAGTGACATGGGACTTGGAGCGGTTCTTCTCCAGGAGGATGATGCAGGGATGGTTCACCCCGTCGCTTACTTTTCGAGGAAGTTATCACCGGCAGAGACGAGATATTCAACTATTGAAAAAGAAGCCTTATGTTTAATAAAAGCTCTAACTCATTTTTCAGTTTATTTGAGTTCATCACTTCATCCTATTATGGTCTACACAGACCATAATCCTCTAGTGTTTATCCAACGGTTTAAGGACAAAAATATGAGGTTGCTTAGGTGGAGTCTCTTTTTGCAGGAATATGACCTTCAAATTAGGCATATAGCAGGGAAGGATAATGTTATACCAGATGTTTTATCTAGGTCTTTTTAAGAGTAGGGAGTAGGCTGTAGTTTGGTCTCTAGGTTAGGTATTAATGACTTTTCCTTTCCAGGTTTTGGTTTAATTTCTATTGTTTGCTCTGTATTGGTTATTTGATTTATTTCTAGTATTTAAAGTAACTAATTTGAGTATTTGAAATAATCAATTTAAGTTTTGCCATTTCTTTAGTTTTTGACCTAAAAAAAAAAAAAAAAAAAAAAATTTCCTTTTTGGTGGGGAGGTATTATAAATTAACGTAATTTATTCAGTTTTGATGGCCCCTTTTTAAAGTAAGTTTTTCTAGTTTAATCCAGTTTCTTTTGACTTTCTCTCTGAACACTGGATATGGGTCTTTTGCCTCTCCTTAATGGTTGTTATTAGTTTATATTGGTACTCCGCCCATTAAGTTTGTTTCTTTTATTTTATGTTTGTGATGGTGATTTGGCTTCCGTCCGTCTGTGCCATGTCATATTTTGACCCTCTCCTGGAGCTTTTGAGGGGGCCATGTGGCATTAGTTCAAGAGTTCTGTACTCGGCTCCACCGTAGAAGGACCAGTGTGCTATTTTATTGGCAGTCTACGGCAGTGCACTTATTTGGGTAGAGGATACTTCCTTTAGCACACCTGCATCGTGTTGCGTCACTAAAGAGTGACCCTGTGTGCTCGTGCCCTTTGTTCCGAGAGCTGGTTTGCTTGGGGCCTGTTGTTGGAGGCTTGGACTTTGTGCCTCACCGAAGATTTTTTACAGCCCTTTATTGATGGAGTAGAGCTCAGCATTTGCTCTTGTGAATGGCCCGTAGTGCGAGCGTATTATACGCCCCTTTTACTCCTGCCTCTGCCTGAAACACTGCGCCCTTGGAGTCGTGAGGAGGCCCTCTAGTGGCGAAGAAGAGTAAGCCCGCTTTATTATTATTAGCTTATTAATTTTATTTCTTCATGTGTTGGAGCAGCAACCCCTTATTTAGTAAAGACGTTCTTTTACACGAAAATAAGTGTGCGTCAGCGTCGGCATTTAAACTATATAAAGGCGTCCTTGGAGAGTTTGAGTGTTACTTTATGGACTCGACCTATTGAGTTATTCTTTTTTTATACTCTTATCTGAGTATGTATTCAGTACAAAGTACTTTGTTAAAAAATGATTTGTGAAGATTTAGGTTAAGATATAGGTTAAGGTTTTCCCCCCTTTTGAATCTCCATCTATCGTATGCTAGGGAAAGAGTGTTTTTCTTACTTCCACTGTTTACTTTCTCTTATTCCTTGGCATGATAGTTAGGTAGGCGATTGAAGAAGTGACTGATTTGGTATTGTGTGTGCTTGTTGTGCTTTTCCCCCCATTATTCAGTTTTCAGAGGGGTTCTTTTGTTGTGTTGATTTTTAAGAAATAAATTATTGTTAATCTTTAGTTTGTGGTTTGGTGTATCCTCTCTGAGATTGTACTCTTTTAAGTGTTGGTTTGTCAGGGATCATACTCTTTTTGTGGTACTGATCTGAAATATCAGGTCCAAAAGAACCTTAACTTCAGACCACCGTGAAGTTCATAACATATATCATATATATATATATATATATATATATATAATATATATATATGATATATAGATAGATATATATTATATATAATATATATATATTTATATACATATATATATATATATATATATATATATATATATAAATATATACATAATATATTACATATTAGATATATATATATATATAATATATACATATATAAATATATATATATATATATATATATATATATATATATATATATATATATATATATATATAATATTACACACACCATATATATATATATATATATATATATATATATATATTTAGATATATATATATATATATATATATACATATATAAGATATATATATTATATATATATATATATATATATATATATATATATAACACACACATATATATATATATATATATCATATATATATATATATATATATATATATATAATATATATATATATATATATATACATATATATATATATATATATATATTATATATATATAATATATGAATAAATTTCTTAGAAAGAGCAAATGAAATTACTTTGGTAATATGTTTCCTAAAAATGTAAGAATAAGTAAGTTATAAGTTCCTTGACAGCGTGACAGTTTGCTTTATGCACCGATGAACTTTCATCTTATTTTGAAACGTATTAATAATGAAGTTAAGACAAAACGCCGAATGAAGCATTCTACGTCAAAGAATGAACAGTTCTGTTCAAGTCTCCCCTTAAAAAAAGAAGAAGAAAACACAAACAAGAACGTCGTAGTCTCTCGCGTAAAGTGTCCGAATATCAAAGCGTGACTCCATGATCCTTGATGTCGGCGTCACCATCAACCTGGCTTCTCGTCAACCGTTTACTTTGGGAACAACGGTCTGTCATAGTGTTAACGTTTGGTGTTGAAGAAGTCCTCGTTATTTGTAGAGGTCAAAGGTCAGGAGTTCGTTTCTTTTAGGGAATATTAACTGTACCGGTTGAAGTTAACGAGTCGAGTTTTGATTCGGTTGAAGTCACTAATATAGTTGGGATGTTTGAAGGTTGTTAAGAAGTCGAGCTTCTCCCTGGATTTGTTTACGTAAGTTTACTTGGTTATTTTTCCTAGTTTGAGGCATGTTGGGGTTCTGACTTAATTCCACTAGTACGTTGGTCTGGTCATTTAATGCAATGGCTTTTTAATGGGTTGTAATGGCGTGTTTTCGAAGTTTTTTTTATTTTTTTATTTACTAAATACTTGTTACTTATTAGTGCTAACAGAGTATGAGCGATAGGTATAGTTCAAAGTGTTTTGTTCCAAATATATTTATTTTTGAGTAGGAAGTTAATTTAATCATCGCGAATTTACTCTTTGCTCTTGTATTGTATACTGCCTGGGCCTTTTTTGTATTAAAGCAGTAATGTAAAACTTTCAACTGTATTGCAACATTATCTACTTGTCCATTATTTTCTTACTCGTAGGTTATAGACTTTTAGAAACGGCCTTAAGTTATTTCTTGCAGTTTACTATTTTTATATCGGGATATATTTATGGCCTACCAAAACTCCATAGATATATTTTTCCTTAGTTATCATGACACTTAGAATGGCTTAAATCATTATGATTTACGATGAACCCATAGGATTCAATATTTTTCTAGTTATCTTGACAATACAATGTGTTTAAATCAGTGTTTAAATCAGGATAGGATTGTCTACAGAGAATCCGTATGCGCTCAAGTCAGGATGTAGGATGGACTACAAAATTTCATATGGATTTAATATTTTTCCATACTCGTTATTTTGAAACTATTTTTCAAATCGGGGTATGATTGTATACAAAATCATTTAAATCAGGGTATGATTGTCTAAAAGAATCAATGTGCCATAAGTCATGAATCAATGTGCATAAGTTCATGGTATATGATGGTCTACAAAGAATCCATATGTATTTAATGTTTTTCTAGTAAATTTTAAACTAGAACTTGCTTATGTCATTTGAGTGTACTTTAATAAATTTGATCTAATTTGGATCTTTTAGATATTTAGTTTTGATTTACTAAAACTAAAAGCATGTGCTTGTTCTCGTAGCATAAGAAGGGAACTTAAACCTCCAATGCAATGCTTTTAAATCTTTGTTCGGATAGAAAAGTAAATTCAGTTTGGTTATTGTTTTTGGTATATTTTGTAACTAAACTTCTCATCGGCTATGTAGTCTATAAAACTGATTCTGAATAGTATTGTTTAACTTGAGCTTTCTTTCAGGCTACTTGAAGTTTAAAAACAATGTCCATGAAACTGATGACAAGTTAGGCAAACGCCTTTAGTCAACATTCCTGGCCTATTGACCTTTTGTTTTTGCTTGGCTTCTCTCTACATAACCTTTTGATATTTGTTACTAATAAGTTACTTCACTCGATGGCAATTTTGCTAGCTCTTTCTTCTATTTTTCCTTGCTGCTTTGGTCAGTGCCATTAATAAATGGTTGATTTGTATAAAGTTATATATTGTCTGTATATTTGGTTAGGTGCATTATGAAGCTTAGTCTTTAATTTTTTAAAGACTTTCAACTAGCTTAATATAAACTTAGTATTTAGTTTTGTGGCTTTATGAACGATTGATCTGTTAGTTGGATCTATTGTAAATGCTTAAATTAATCTAAAATTCATCTTGTATTTCATTACTATTAAACTTAGTTTTTTTCTAAATTGTAAACTGCTAGAGATGGTGAAAGCTACTGTTAAAGAACTGTGATCGTTGATTTTACCCACAATAGTTTTTAAATGAGGGGAGAGTAGTTTGGTGTTATTGATGTAAATTTATGCTTTAGGCTGTTCTGTATCGATTGTTCAAGGGTGTAGTTAGTTTTTTCATAATATGAAATTATGCACATATGTTACCTTTTGCAAATGGCAATCACGAACTAGAAAGTTACTTACTATGAAATTATATTTATAAGAAATAAATTATATTTAAATTACATTTTAAAACAGGTTACCTTTTAAATTAGAATAAAATAATCTAAACGGTATTTTTAAGTAATTTAGTTAGATCATAAGATCAAAACTTCTTTACTTTCTAAGTTCTGATATTAGGTAAGATTTAAGTAAAACGGCTGTTAAATAAACTAAAACTTTGTTCTATAACCATATGTATACATTGCTTTGTAATACTGTTTTAGTTTTATTAACAAATTGGTTTATTTTATTAACATTTAATTTTTATAGTAAGTGAAACAGCATTGTCACTTAAGAGATGTAGCCTCCTAAAGGAAATAAATGTGGGTGCGTTAAAATTGCTTGTATGCAACTCTGTAGTCAGAAAACTGGAATACAGTTTGTTAGACTAAATTTAGGAAGTAACTGCAGGATTAAGTTAACGAAGAATGACACTTCAAATATATTGTCCAAGGTATATAGAATATGCCTTGGTATTATATTTAGGCCACTTATTAATGCAAGAATTTAAAATAAAGTATTTGACGTACATTACTAATACCTTAATTCATGTCCATAACCCTCCACATAGTGCTAGACTACGAAAGCGGTTCAGTGGCGTGATCGGTATGGTCTTAGCCTGCCACCTCGGTGGCCGCGAGTTCGATTCTCTGGCATTCCACTGAGGGATGTGAGAGTGTATTTCTGGTGATAGAAGTTCACTTTCGACGTGGTTCGGAAGTCACGTAAAGCCGTTGGTCCCGTTGCTGAATAACCACTGGTTCCATGCAACGTAAACACGCCGTACAAACAGAAACTACTAGTCTACACCTAATCTCCGTTCTGCATGATTAGTCACTGTATTTCAGTTTAAGATCATATTCAGACGACCTACAGTTTGACTTGTCTTATTTCAGAATAGAAATGCGAGATATATATCTAAATACATAAATACCTTGGACTCAAAGTGGCAAAGCGAAATATAACGGTCTAATAGAGCCAAGAACGTCAGCGGAGAAATCGGAAACGAGCGCTGGATGCATGGCACCAAAATATTCAAAAAGTTTCAACAAAAATATTTAAGAAAAAATTAAGGAGTTTATGCAAAATATAAATGAATTTATGGAAGGTTCAAAACAAGATTTATACTGTTAAAAGTACTCGGAGATAAATGCCATTTTTACTTCAAATTGGTTTCATCCTTATTTTGATGATTATTAATTTTATGTAAATAGATTGTAATGTGTAAACAATATCACAAATTGTAAGAACTGTAAATGTATTTTTTCTTAAAAGAAAAAAAAAACTTAAAAGAATGGTTAAGTTAAGGATGAGAGATCTAATTACATAATACAATAGCGATACTTGTGCTAAAAGTAAGATTAAAAACAAAAACTATACAGAGTTTAGGGAATAATATACCTAAAAATGTTTGCAATATTGCTCCATAGCAAAACTGCGAGGTTTTCCTCCTGTTACACCTTTCAAACCTTCACACTCTTATTTCCCACTCAGTGCTGAATGACCCCCTAGTTCCCAGTGCTTGGTCTTTTGACTAAAGCCCCCGTCCACACGGTCGAGCTTTGCCGACGAACTTTGTTCGATGTGACGTCAGAAGCGGGAGAAGTCAGAACTTATCCCTGTTTCTCCGCTTCTGACGTCACATCGAACAGAGTTCGCCGAGCAAAATTCGACCGTGTGGATGGGCCTTTAAATTTTATATTATATTTCCAAAACTGATGTATCCCGTAGGGGGCTAGTGACGTCAATGCATCTCATGCGGTGCACTGTAGGCATTACTTAAGCAGTGGCGTCATTGGCGGGGACGCTGTGTGGGGGGGGGGGGGGGGGGCGCTCGCACTACAAACTTTCTAGGGGGTCTCCAAATCAGTGATAGGAAAAAATCTATGTATATATATTTATATATATAATTATTATAAGGTCACTGGTCACGAAACAGTGTCGAAAAAATATAAATAAGGTTGAATTATAGAGATGGATTAATTTAAATGAGTTATTTTTAACATGGTCGGAACAATATGAATAGTACATAACATATAATAGTTACCCGTAAAAAATATTAAAAAGGCAGTTTTCTTTAAGAGCTGAGACATTTAATTACTTTATTCACATGATTTAATGACCTGTCACAGGGTTGGTTTTATTGCTAAGTGGTTCAAATAATTTTCATGCTTTATAATTTATTACGCATTTAGTAATTGAATAAACTTTTCACATGTCATGTTATGAAAATTGAAATCTCTGAAGAATGCCATACTTTGTTGACTTGACAAGCGACACCATGGCTACCCCGACACACGCTCAAGTCAGTAGTTGGTAAATTGGAGAGATTTCGTCGACATTGAAAGATAAAATTATAGTGAATGTCATTTTCATTATTTCAAAACAGCTTCTTAAATATGTGGGGGTTTTTCAAGTTACACAAATGGAGCAGGATACTAATGGAAACAGATTTGAAAGGATTCTGAAATAAAACTCTGATTCTCCTTAACCTAATTTATTGGAATTAAATCTTACAGTACGCAACTTAATCTAATCTTATCCTCTGATACATAACTAAGCCTAAATTAACATTACCCTAACCACCTAAGAACATAAACTTAAGTCCTTAATCCTAATATGCAATGATACTGCATAAACTTTTTATTTTCCTCTTGTCAGCAGCTCCTTCTAGAGAGAGCATTTGGTTGTTCTTTCTACTTCCTGAATCGATATTTCCATCTGCTCTTAGATGCGTAGCCTGGAATCGTTGACCTTCCTCAAAGTCGCTGTCTGCTTGCTCAAGTAGTCAATTCCTTGAGGTTGATCCTCGATCCAACTGCCATGTTGTTGCTTGAGCTTCGACTCCTGTTCGCAATTGCGCTCCGGTACAAAGTTCTTCCCCAATTACAACCAATTTCAGATCAGATTCGCAAGTTGGAAAAACGGCCACCACGAAATCTGTAGGGCCTCGGCCTAGCCAGTACACTGTCACTTCGCAATATGGGATTGATATAAACTTGAAAGACTCCAATCAATGGGCCGACCCAAGAGGATCCAAAAGATCTCATCCAAGTTACAAGACTTTTTAACAGATTCAACTATAGGAATGAATGAGGACAATACAAGTCTTGCTCCTGAGGTAACATTCAAAAGCATCTATTTTGACATATTAGACAGATTTCTCTCTTTGCTGGATAATAGATTCACTCATAATATGCCACTGATAGCAGCAATGAATGCCCTTGACTGCAATTCTAATGACTTTTTAAATAAGAAACTGTCTACCATAGTATAGTTTTATAAGGATATACACATCGATGAAAAAAAAAAAATTGTTCTAAATACCCAAATTTCTGTAGCAAAGAGTCAATTTCTAACTAAGAATGAAAAGCATAAGAATTTGTTTGAATTGTATGATTAATTCAAACCATTAGAATGTGCCTACTCCGAAATTCTTAAAATTGTTAAAATTCTCATCACCGTTCCAGTAACTACTGCCAGCTATGAACGACTGTTTTCAGTGCTTAGTTTAGTAAAAATGTATCTACGAACTACCATGAAAAATGAGCACTTGAATGACTTGCTTCTCATCGCCTCAGAAAAGGAGCTTGTTGAAAATCTTAACCATGACATACTGGTTAATAATTTTGCAAAATTAAGATCAAGGAGGCATCCACCAATGCAGTAGATAATATTTGAAATGCATGAAGCATATGTTTATTTTGAAATTTCCTTAGATGAACCTTGTTAAAATTATGTACCATTTCATCTTTACACATTTTTCCAAGCTTAAGATCTTCCCATTCACATCAACTTTCCTTGTTTTCCCGAATGACCCTTGTGGAGGTAGTGAGCTATTTGAATGCAACATGTTCAATTGCGGATATTCTAGGACCAACTATAGTTTTTAACTTGATTTGTTTAGAAATTTCCACTACCTTTTCATCTTCGTTTAATAACTAAAAATTTGATGTACAGCATTTTTTTAAGGCATAAAAACTTTGAAATTTCCTTCAGAAATGGCTTCAAATTTCTCCTATTTTGTTGATATTTCTAAAAATGTTCTCGGCGGCCTTACAGCACCTACGCCCCCCCCGCCCCCGGAACTCCCTGCTGGTTAGGCTCGCTTCAAAGGTGGGGGGGGGGGGGGGGGGGGGGGGGGTGCTCAAATAACGTTTGCCGCCTCAAGGAAAAATGAATTGATGCCCCGGTACTTAAAGTTCTTTCCAGCGCCCCTTCGGCCCCTAGCTGCAACTACTATTCATTCCTTTTACTGTTGCTCCTTTCATATTCTCTTTCTTCCATCTCATTTTCCACACATTCCTAACAATTGATTCACAGTGCAACTGCGAGTGCTCCACTCCTGTTACACCTTTCAAACCTTTCACATGCAATTTCCGTTTCAGCGCTGAATGGCCTTAGTTGTTCCAGTGCTTGGCATTATGTCTAAAATCTATAAATCAATCAATCAATCAAAACTGTTGTAGACTTACTGTTGAGAGCTGTGGCTGGAACTGTAAAGATTTGAGACAGAGAGAGAGAGAGAGAGAGAGGAGAGAGAGAGTAATTTTATCATTAAAGGAAGACGACAGTTCCTTGATGTTAAAAAATCCTTAAAGAAGCCAGTACTTTGAAATTAGTGTACAGAATATTGGCTTTAAATGAATCTCATGCTTATAGATGAACTATCTTTCGATTTTAAAATGCAGTTAAATTTTCGCAATCAGTAAACGGTCTGCTTTTATAAATGGGGTTCTCAGCTTCTTAACTTATATTAACATATAATTGAGCACAGGAACAGTAAAGAATTATCCGACTTTTTATATCTTTCATTACAAAATGACCCAATCTCTTGAACAGTTACAACAGATTATGTAATAATATTTGTCAATCTCTTCATATCTGAACAGTTATATTCGCTATAAATAACTAAATTAAACCGTAGTTTCAGGTATTAAAAAATGTAAACAAGTTTTTTTTTAAAACATTGTCAAATGGGCCATAGGACATAAAACCATTTCTTGGGTTTCTTTATTGCGGTAAATAAGCTTAAAATTAGGTATTTAATTTTTTCTTTTATTTATTTTTTATATATTGATTTAATTCGCACTTGCTTTATAGTAATTTTCTCTCAGTGATTCGGTTAAACTCTTTCAATAATATAATAATAATGAAATAATAATAATAATAATAATAATACCAATAATTACTGGTAATGGGTAATAAAGTTCATATTTATACACACACACAGATGTTGTATTTAGAACAGCTATTAATGTATGTGAACCATTAAATAAATGAAACTTTATAGCTAGAAATAAGTACAGTCAGTACTACGAATGTCCATTCGTCGATTAAATTTAAAAGCTATTGTGGAGTTAAGGCCCCCCCCAAAAAAGAATTAACAATAATAATAAAAAAAAAAACAAAAAAAAAAACGGTAGTGTTAACTGTTTGCACTGGCTTAAATGACGGCTTTCAGTGAACTTATCCAGTAAATATTGTATACATAGATAGACAGAATAACGCTGAAATCAATTGCTTTAGTAGCATCAGTTCATCCCTTCCAGGATTCTTCATATCGCCAGAGCTTTTTCCGATTACTCAAGCTTCGGTGCTGGATACTCTCACTCCATCCTCCCTTTTATTGTCTTTCCTCACAATGGTGGTTTAGCCCACCTCGTGGCATTTCCAAGTAGTGGGTAACTTACAATGTGGGTAAACAGCGCTATTCTCTTTCAATGAGTAGGAAAAGTATATACATATATATATATATATATATATATATATATATATATATATATATATACTATATATATAGATATATACATATATATATATATATAGATATATATATATATATATATATATACATATATATATGTGTATATATATATATAGTACTCATATATATAATATATATATATATATATATATATACGTTATATATATGATATATATATATATATATATCTATATATATATATAGTATATATATATATATATATATATATATATATATACTATACGTGTATATATATATATATATATATATATTATATATATATATATATATATATATACACACATGTATATATATATATATATATTATATTAATTATATACGTGTGTATATATATATATATATATATAATATATATATATATATATACGTGTAATATATATATATATATATATATATATATATATATATATATATATGTATGTATGTATGTATGTATGTATGTTGTATGTATGTATGTATGTATGTATGTATGTATATATGACTGGTAAAAAATGTTCTGTAACAACAGAATTCCATCTAATAAAAGGAGCCCATAAAAACACCAAAATGTAGAGAGCAAAAAGTACATATTTCAGAGACTGCTGTCTCTTTCTTCAGTATATGAATGAGAAAGTTTACAGAAAAGGTGGTATTTATACCAAGAGATTCGTCCACAAGTAAGCCAATTTAGGTCACCCCCCGCTGATAATATTCTTTAATCTTCTTTTAAGCGTTGGTTGAATGAACACTGCGTCGACGATGTCCGATGTCCAATTCCCTTTTGAGATGTTCATTACCTGCTTCTCTTTTATTAAGGCCGATTCCATCATTTGACTCTTGTACCGGCAGTTGCTGCTATAAATTACACGTGACATATTCCCAGTTTATTCTATGGTTATGTTCATTTATATGGTTGAAAATAGCCGAGTTCTGTTGTCCATACCTAACTGACCGTTTGTGTTGTAGTTAATCTCTGAGGAAGTGATTTACCTGTAAATCCGATGTAAGATTGGTCACAGTCCTGGCATGGGATCTCATATTACCCACCGAGTTCCTTTGGGCGATGGTCTTTGTTGGACGTTAATCAGGATTTGGCTAAGGTATTGGGTAGGTAATGCAAAAGGGTTGGATTTCCCAAGGGTGTGGAGTTACTCTCTTAATCGTCTCCAGGTGGGGAATAAAAATTCCCCACCTGGAGACGATTAAGAGAGTAACTCACACCCTTGGGAAATCCAACCCTTTGCATTTTCTTTACCTACCCAAATACCTTAGCCAAATCCTGATTAACGTCCAACAAAAGACATCGCCCAAAGACTCTGGGGTATATGAGATCCCATGCCAGGACTGTGACAATCTTACATCGGATTTACAGGTAAATCACTTCCCAGAGATTAATACAACACAAACGGTCAGTTAGGTATGGACAAACAGAACTCGGCTATTTTCAACCATATAAATGAACATAACCATAGAATAAACTGGAATATGTCACGTGTAATTTATAGCAGCAACTGCCGGTACAAGAGTCAAATGATGGAATCGGCCTTAATAAAAGAGAAGCAGGTAATGAACATCTCAAAAGGGAATTGGACATCGGACATCGTCGCACCGCAGTGTTCATTCAACCAACGCTTAAGAAGATTAAAGGAAGATTATCAGCGGGGGTGACCTAAATTGGCTTACTTTTGGACGAATCTCTTGGTATAAATACCACCTTTCTGTAAACTTTTCTCATCATATACCTGAAGAAAGAGACAGCAGTCTCTGAAATATAGACTTTTCTCTCTACATTTTGGTGTTTTTTTATGGGCCTCCTTTTATTAGGATATATATATATATATTATGTATGTATATATATATATATGATATATATATATATATATATATATATATATATATAGATATATATATGTATATATATATATGTAACATATATATGATATATATATATATATATATTACATCTATATTATATATATATATATATATATTATATATATATATATATATATATATATATATATATATATATATATATATATATATATGCGTGTGTGTGTTTGCATATGTCTTTTCTTTAGCGGGAAATTCAAATTGCAAAGTGCATTGGTTTATGCAACTGGCGGGGTTCCTTTGTTTATTATCATAATTTTAATCTGGTTTTGCAGGTTTTTTTTTTTTTTCTTAAATATTTTTCTATTAAAATTCATCCACTTCTTTTATCACTTCAGGATTGAAACAGTAAAACAATGTATCATTTTTCATATTCTTTTATTACAAAATGATCTGGTCTCGTGAAGAGACAATCACAACGGAATGTATAAAAAATATTGACGGAATCTCTTCATTACTGAAAAAGTATATCCTATATACAAATATGGTAACATAAATATAAACTGTATCAATATATACAAGACAGTCTATCCTTGGTTTCTAATGAAAATGCCCACGGTGAGAGCACACGTAAAAATCTGGACAGAAAATTTAGCTTTAATTCTGGAACCATTCATCTCTCACGACTTATTTTCATGACAAAGATGATAAAACTACTACCAAGTAATTTTTCGAAGAAGCTTCAGGATAAAAAACTACAAAAACATTTCACCAATATCCTATGATGAGTTTTGAGGAACCTGTCTAACCGTCATACTAACGACAATAATTTAACCATCATAAAATAATCATTACGTAAAATCTCAATGTGCTTACTGCATAAATGACTAGTACCAAAGCAGAAAATGAGTGGTACATGAGATTCTGACAGTACAATATAAAAGACTTGTGTTCGGGGATCGCTTCTCATGCCTAGTCCCCGGCCCCGGAAGCAAAAATTCACTACATATATATATTAATAAAACCTAAAGACGAATAGGAAACAAAATTGGAAAGTCCTTAAGAAAGCAGTTATACCATCTATGAGTGCTCA
>NC_061107.1:126376380-126396380 GCF_015104395.2 Macrobrachium nipponense
TAAATAAAAGGATATCTGGGTGTGCATTTGCAACTGAAAAGTGTTTTTAATAATTTATTGTATGCGAATTACACCGTTAATATTCGAAATAGGCTAGTAATTATAATCGTTGAAATGTAAGCTGAATTGTAACTATCTAAAGGCCGGGGACGCAGTGTTACCATACAAAAACACCACAGTACGCGCTTATCGCAGTCGTCTAAGTTACGCTGTCATAACTTTGTCATAATTTTCACGCGCGCCAAACAAAAGTGAGCTAAGGTGAAAAGAACGCCGACAAAATAATGTCCCTTATCTAAATCTATCAACTCTAAAGTAAATAGACTATAATAGATGCTTCATGACTTTGTATGTCATAATGAAAATGACAGTGAATGACGGTTCCTCGAGATAAAAAGATATCGTGACAGCCATATAACAAGACACATTAGATGTGCCCTTTCACGGCCGCCAGTGTTTGTATGTGCGCGTGTTTGTTTTGTGAGTAATGAGGCGCTTACTTATGAGTTTTTTTATCACAACATTCTCAGACAATTTATGGATGGGATTCATTAGGTATTCTGATGGCGGTGAAACTATAATCTGCATGTTACTTTGGGAGATCTTGACATTCGGAATTTTAATGCCTGTTACCTAAGCAGGTAACATTCCTTAATATCATGGCCACCTGTGTTTTTCCTTCTCAGTGTAATTACTTTTCTCTTTTGGCCCCAGTCTGTCAAAGGGCAATTATGTGCTTGTGAAAGTGAAATTGAGGATGGCGTATTGAGAAGAGTTAGAGATGAGGATGCAAACTTATGGGAAGAAAAAAGATGTTTTGAGTGCAGTACTAAGTGGTTGACATTTGCTGAGGTTATGCTGTTCCTGTAGTTGTGATAGCAACGAGAGGCTGCATAGAACAGGCAAAGAAGTATAATATAATATAACATGTCTATAAAACGTACTGTAATTTATAGGTGACGTCTATTTCAGCATAGAAAGGTTTGAAAATCATTTCCCAAATTCTGCAAAGACCTATCGAACCTTTGCTAACTGAAATCATTGAATAATGTATCTTGTACTAAGTTGACTTAGGGGAACTGCAGTTGAGGTGAAAAATATAGAGGTAATAATTCCTCCCTGAATACAGGATGAAATTAGCATTGTAACGCCTTCTGAAACCATCTATTCTAGAGCATGGGTGATTGCTTGTATATATATACTATATATATATATATATATATATATATATATATATATATATATATATATATACATATACATATATATATATATATATATATATATATATATATATATATATATATATATATATATATATACTGTGTGGTGTGTGTGTGTGTGTGTGTGTGTGTGTATGTATATATATATATATAATTCAACATTATGGTTAGGCTATTCCTCGGCAGTTACAAATCAGAAGGCGTTGAAGAAGACAGCATCAAACATATGTCACTTTATTCTCATTGCGACGTTTTCGAGGACCAATGTCTCATCATCCAGGCTAAAATCAAAAAAGATAAAAACTGGATATACAATACAGCATTAAATTATTTTTGTTGACATAAAAAAAAACACACACACATTGAATAAAGTAATACAAGGAAATTCACAACATTGAATTACAAGTTACTCTAAATAATTGAAATAAAATAAAACGAAATATAAAAAAAAAATATATATAAATGAGGAAGGGCATTATTAAAATTAGGAATAGTTAAAAAAGACACCTTGTCTCAAACGACGTTCGGTTGCTGTATGGAAAACGCATCGAAAGTAAAAACAAGAAGAAGGGCCTGGTTTAAGCTATGTACAAGGGAACAGATGAAGAGTGGTTGTTCAAGGTTGAAACTAGTTTCTTTATAGCAAGAGATTCTAAAATTGGAAGGTGATGTGCGTATGGACTGATAACAATATTTTAAAATCCTTATAGGTTATACTATTTTTACAAAATTTCCCATGATTTCTAATGTTAGATAGTTCTGGGTTGGGACAGTTTAACACCCTGTACGGAAACTTAATGCCCATAGTGCATCACATCTCACCTTAAGCAAGCGGCGCGTGTTTTCCAACGTAGTCTGCCTATTGCATCGGCAGCAAGTATAAATGTAGACAACGCCGGATTGCATTAAAGGAGGATAATCTCTCTTTATGACGCAACATATTACTGATTGTTCTAGGGTTCATTAAGATAAACTTAAACATCAACAGCTGGAAAAATGATTGGTTAAAAATTCTCTTAAGTGGAGGTAAAAAAGATGTGTCATGCATATAAGGAAATCGTATATAAAACTTGGAGTTTCTGGGCCAAATGTATTGCTGCTGGAGGATGAAATGAAATTTCTAGAGTTTTCCTGACATATTTTTATAAAGAGATTAGGAGGGTAACATTTGATTTAAAAATAATCGCTAAAGGATTCCGATTTCTTGTGGAAAAGACTATAATCAGAAGTTAATGTCATGGCTCTGTGGAGGAGGTAGACAACGAATTTAATTTAAAATTGAAAAAACAAAAAACTATAAAAAGTAAGACCAAGGCCTGTGAACGTTGCTTTTCGAAATATACCTGTGTGAAAACGGTCGTCGTCACGGATAACAATCGTATCTAAGAAAGGCAGTTGGTTATTGTTTTCCAATTCATACGTAACTAAATTTAATGTTGGGATGTAAAAGAAATTGGCATGTTGCAAGAACGAGTCACAGTGCAAATGGTCCTTAAAAGAACAAAAGTGTCATCCACATATCGGCGATAAAATAAGGGTTTAAAAGAAGAGGGACAACTGTCCAGCAGTTCTCTCTCAAATTTGTTTTGCATAAAAATGTTAGCGAAAGTGCAACTCAGTGGGTTACCATGCCCACACTTCAACTTGCACATATACCTCATCATTAAAAACAAAGGGCAGTGTCCCGCACTGCCAACTCTAACAACTTCTTAAAATCAGGGGAAACGGTTAAACCATGGTGAACACTTTCATCATCAGTAAAAATAGTATCTAAAATATACTCAATTGTTTCCTCCACGGGTTATTATTAGTAAATAAGGATTTCTATGTCCAAAAACTAGCCATGATTAAATCTGAATCCTGACACAAAAATACTGTTTTTAAATTCTAAGGAATTAGAAAGACTAAGCTCATTATTAAAAGAGCTTTCCAATAAAGGGATGAGATATTTGGCAATTTTGTAGCTTGGAGTTGTTATAAGACGAAAAGGATTGGCCTCATAGGAATATTTTCCTTATGTATTTTCGGAAGCCCATACATGACACCAAAAGAAGAGCAGTGACGAAGAGCTCGTCGTAAGTAGCCTGATTAATTGTATGCTTGTCCTTTAGGGACTTTAAAAAACGGTTGATTCTGTCCTCGTTTCTAAAAATGATTTAAATCCTTTTCACCAATTTTCAGAAATTTAGTGTCATCCGATAAAATAGTTTGCATCTTATGAATGTAATCGACCCCTGTTTAGAATAACGGTTCCTTGACCTTTATCTGGTTTTGAAAATATCAGGTCTTCCTTTTTACTCAATTTACGAAGTGTGTTTAATCATCTTTGTTAAAGAAAGGAGCCCATCTAGTTTTTCAGTTTGCTATAATTAGTGTGGGCAAAAGGCAGATAGTTCGGTTTTGATTTCGGCATATTTGCATTTAAAGGCAGGTTCTTTAGTTTGGAAAAAAAGTACTTCAAAAGGCAGGTAATATTCATAGTACTTTTTCCAAACTGAAGAAACCTGCCTTTAAATGTTTGATGCTGTCTTCTTCAACGCCTTCTGATTTATATATATATATATATATTATACTAAAAATATATATATATATATATATATATATATATATCACTAAGAAAGTTAATAATTGAATAGACAGAGTGCCAAGTACTTTCGTGTTTTTAACACATTTTCAGGGCACAAAGTAATGCAGAGCACAAAAACGAGTGAGCATGAAAGCTCTCAATAAAGCAAAGTGTGAAGAAAACAAAAATATTAACAATATGTTTAATGAGGCCATTACAAAACAGAAAACAAATATTCGTCCATATCACTTAACTACTCAACACCCCAACAAGGTCAAAAGAAGGAAATGAATTGCCCCAGTGACCCAATTACTTGTAAAAATGTAAAACTGACTACTTGTCAACCAGTTTATAAAACAACTCAATTTCACAATTATGAATAGTAACAATAATAACGTCAATAACAACATACCTAAAAAGATATTAGTTACAATGAATCATGTGATCATTACTATTACCCGTGAGCGAATAGATCTTGGAGAAGCACCTTAACAGACAGTGTTACACAAAACACTGATAATGCTGAATAGGTTTCCCACTTGACATATGAAAATAGCAGTGTGTGACCGTAACCGTGTTATTTCTACCTATATCCGTCCCAGTTATTGAATGTTTGCCACTGCGATATTAAAATCAGCGTTCTTCCTTTTAACTCGGTAAGATATTCATTTCCTACGTCCCAAATAAATTTAATGAAAATGAATATGCTGAATAGGCTCTTTGTCAACCACTAGTTGATATGCAGCTGGGCAGAAATCCATTTTTAAACAAGAAGTCAGACTGAAAAAATCCCAACCACCGATTATACACACATATGTGTAAATAATATATACATTATATATATATATACATATATATAGCTACATAACAACAAACCTACAAAATAAGTATAAATAAAGGTTTTTTGCCACGAAGGAAAAAAATGAAAAAACGAGTTAGCCGAGTTCTTTCGGTCCTATTCGGACCCTTTACTGAGGCATACTGATTTTACAAAGAACACCATAGTCAAAAGAAGGCTTAATATACAAACTGGACACTACCACGTTAGCCATAAGGGCGATTTTCACTCTACAGAGAGGAGGAGGAGTCATAGCTAGCCACACCTTGAAGGATACCCGCGGTAAACAAGTGATTCTTCCAGAAAAACAGTACATTTTGAAAACAACACGGGAGCATATACAATTTAATATCATGAATTTTTTACACAAATTTTCCCAACAAAAATTATTATTAATGAAAAGACGAAAGAAAATATATATATATATATATATCTAATATATAGTATATATATTATATATATATATATATATTATATATATATATATATATATATATATATATCGAGCAAAAGAAAGGGGAGAGAGAATATCGAACCAGAGAGAGAGAGAGAGAGAGAGATAGAGAGAGAGAGAGAGAGAGAGAGAGAGAGAGAGAGAGAGAATTAATAACATATACATGTGGGACTAATTTATTAGTTGTTCATTTATTTTGAGGTCCTTCATAAACATCTTACAAAATATATGGGTCTAAATGGTTACATTCCCAGACTAAGATTTAGGTTGTTTTTATTAGTGATTTGTATAATTGCCGATTCCAGTAAATTTCTTGAAACATAATCATTAGATCTAGCAATTATCGAGGTATCACCCCAATTAATACAATGAGATTTTTCACTCAAATGGATAAAAAACAGTGCATTTTGAAGTCTGGGCTGTTCTAACTGAATACATATGCTGCTTAATACGTACACATAAATTTTTACTGGACTGACCAACGTAAAACGATGGGGCCAAATCCGTTACAGGAAATTTTGTAAATGATGTTAATACAATGAGATTTTTCACTCAGATGGATAAACAGTGCATTTGTATTAATTGGGGTGATACCTCGATAATTGCTAGATCTAATGATTATGTTTCAAGAAATTTACTGGAATCGGCAATTATACAAATCACTAATAAAAACAACCTAAATCTTAGTCTGGGAATGTACCATTTGGACCCATATATTGTAAGATGTTTATGAAGGACCTCAAAATAAATGAACAAACTAATAAATTAGTCCCACATGTATATAGTTATTAATTCTCTCTCTCTCTCGTCTCTCTCTCTCTCTCTCTCTCTCTCTGGTTCGATATTCTCTCTCCCTCTTTCTTTTGCTCGATATATATATATATATATATATATATATATATATATATATATATATATATATATATATATATATATTTTCTTTCGTCTTTTCATTAATAATAATTTTTGTTGGGAAAATTTGTGTAAAAATTCATGATATTACAAATTGTATATGCTCCCGTGTTGTTTTCAAAATGTACTATTTTTCTGGAAGAATCACTTGTTTACCGCGGGTATCCTTCAAGGTGTGGCTAGCCTATGACTCCTCCTCCTCTCTGTAGAGTGAAAATCGCCCTTATGGCTAATGTGGGTAGTGTCAATTTGTATATTAAGCCTTCTTTTGACTATGGTGTTCTTTGTAAAATCAGTATGCCTCAGTAAAGGGTCCGAATAGGACCGAAAGCAATCGGCCAACTCGTTTTTTTCATTTTTTTTCCTTCGTGGCAAAAAACCTTTATTTAAACATAGCATCACGTTTTATATACTTCGTGATCAAGTTATTCATACATATAAGTATATATGAATATATATATATATATATATATATATATATATATATATATATATATATATATATAATATATATATATATATAGATATATATATATATATATATATATATATATAAATAAAGTATTTTTTTGCCACGAAGGGAAAAATGAAAAAACGAGATAGCCAAGTACTTTCGGTCCTGTTCGGACCTTTACTGAGGCAAACTGATTTTACAGAGAACAACATAGTCAAAAAAAGCTTAATATACAAACTGACACTACAAGATTAGCAAGCAATAAGGGCGATTTTCACTCTACAGAAAGTAGGAGCCGCCTGAGTGTAGTCACACCTTGAAGGATACATGCAGTAAACAAGTGATTCTCCCAGAAAACAGTATATTTTGAAAAAAACACGGGAGCATATACAATTTAATATCATGAATTTTTACAACAAATTTTCCCCCCAAAAATTATTATTAATGAACAGACGAAAGAAAATATAAATATACATATATATCGCAGCAAGAGAAAGAGGGAGAGAAAATATCGAAACCAGAGAGAGAGAGAGAGAGAGAGAGAGAGAGAGAGAAAGAAATAATAACTATATACCATGTGGATTAATTTATTAGTTGTTCATTTATTTTAATTTGGTCCTTCATAACATCTTACATAGATGGGTCTAAATGGTACATTCCCAAGAAACTAAGATTTAGGTGTTTTTATTATAATTTGATAATTGCCATTCCAGTAATATCTTGAAACATATCATTAGATCTAGCAATTACCGAGGTATCACCCCAATTAATACAATGAGATTTTCACTCAGATGGACAAACAGTGCATTTGAAGTCTGGGCTGTTCTAACTGAATACATATGCTGCTTAATACGTACATAAAAAAAAATTTTTGTTTTTACTTGACTGACCAACGTAAAACGAATGGGCATCCTTACAAGGAATTTTGTAAATGATGTTGTTATTACGGGACTATTCTTAATTAGCATATCTTTAATGGTATTGTTATAAGAGAACACTATATTAACATTAAACAATTTAAAATATTGATTTTATGGTTTCAAATCAACAAAATAAGGAAGCTAAGTACAGTTTTTAGGCATTTCTTTTTCATTAATAGCAACACTATAAAACTTTTTGTGAGCTTTTTTGATAACATAAATCAATTAAATGAGGTGGGGAGCAGAGATCGTTTCCTATCTTTTTTATGTATTCTATTTTTGGGTCCAGATATTGTGGGACTCGTGATGCGCAAAGCGCGTAGGAACATAGAAGAAAAAATTGAAATATAATATTAGATGGTGGCCAGAATAAAAATGTACATATGTTAATTTATTTGTAGGTTTTCTATAAATTCTGAATTTGCATTGGAAAGATTCTCTATTATATTAATACATCTAGGAAAGGGATGACATTGTTATTTTTCAATTTCAACAGTAAATTTTATGGATGGCACTAAATTATTCAATTTAGACAGTAAATTATTTACATCGATACCACCAGGTAAGACTACTAAGATATCATCGACATATCGGTACCATTTTAAGGGGATAAGTGTGATATTCGGGAGGTGTTGCCTCTCAAAAAATTCCATATATAAGTTGAAAGGAGAGGTGATAAAGGGTTACCCATGGCCATACCAAATATTTGTTGGTAATATTCTCCATTAAAAATAAATCTGCAATCACAAAAACATAACTTAATTAAGGAAATTATGTGACTAACGGGACATAGGCAATTCATGCAGTACAAGTTCATTACTTAAATATTCTAGCACTGAGTCAACAGGGACTTTGTAAACAAAGAACATACATCCAAAACTGACAAAAATATTGCTAGGGTTTAGTACAATGTTATTTAATTTTTCCACAAGATCAAGAGAATTCCGGATATGTGAATTAGATACAGTTCCTAGTAGCGGGGATAACAGTTTAGTAAGATTTTTAGATACTTTATAAGCAATTGATCCTACAGTACTAATAATTGGGCGCATAGGTTTGTTTTCCTTATGAGTTTTGACTAGGCCATATAAATAAGGTAATGAGGGACACTTTACAGTTAAACTTACACAAAAGTTCTTTTTTATCTTTAAGAATTTGTATGATATTGATATTAAATGTTTTTTATTACTTGGTCCAACGGATTTTTTGCGAGTTTTTTGTAAGTTATTTCATCCTCTAGGTAAGTATGCATGCGTGATATGTAGTCAGTTTTGTCAAGAACCACTAAAAACTATTGATTTATCAGCCTTGGTAATGTGTAAGCTATTATCATTCTTCAATTCTTTTAAACTTTTTCTGTAGCGAGTGGGGAAGTTATTTTCATGATAGTCATGCGTAGCACTATATGTCATGCCTTTGATAATGTCTAATGATTTTGTGGTAGGTCACAGTATTTTCAAACTTTATATAGAGATGTCGCTATTGATAAAGCTGAGGGTTTGTTACAAATGAAGAAAGACAACCAAAGCCTAATGCGCGAACTGCATTATCACTTATTTGTTTGCTCGATAAATTCACCACACAATCACTTCTAGCATTATTGGGTCCAATCACTGTCGTTGATAAGGTTGTTAATTTTCTGTCCAGTTTTCTAATCAAAGTGTCTGTAGTTCTATGAAGTTTTCCATATATTTCTTGCATTAATGCGTGTTTCCAATCAGCGGAATCGAGTAGTTGAAGTTACGTCTGGCTTTTTCCAGTTCTTTAAATTTCTCCTTTTCCTCCATTTTCGCGGCATGGTAGCAATGATTTGGGTAACACTTGTTCCGCCAGGCATTGTTTCAGGAATTTTAGGTGAATTCTGGTAGAGTGCGCCGCTTGTAAGGACTTGGAGAAAGAGGTGACGAAACAGCTCAGCAGTGGGAACAGGAAAGTAAAAGTTAAACGTATGGCCACTCATGATGAATAAACTTGATCTACCAACGTATATAAAACGTGATGCTATGTATAAACAAAGGTTCTTTTGCCCCGAAGGAAAAAATGGAAAAGCGAGATAGCCAAGTACTTGTTCGGTCCTGTTCGGACCTTTACTGAGGCAAACTGATTTTACAGAGAACAACATATCAAAAGAAAGCTTAATATACAAACTGACACACAAGATTAGCAAGCAATAAGGGCGATTTTCACTCTACAGAAAGGAGGAGCCGCCTGAGGGTAGTCACACCTTGAAGGATACACACAGTAAACAAGTGATTCTCCAGAAAACAGTACATTTTGAAAAACACGGGAGCATATACAATTTAATATCATGATTTTTTACAAAAATTTTCCCCCCCCCAAAATTATTATTAATGAAAAGACTAAAGAAAATATAAATATATATATATCGAACATGAGAAAGAGGGTTCAATATTTTTTTTTTCTCCCTCTTTCTCTTGCTCGATATATATATATATATATATATATATATATAATATATATATATATATATATATATATATATATATATATATATATATATATATATATTTATATTTTCTTCGTCTTTTCATTATAATAATAATTTATTTAGGGGAAAATTTGTGTAAAAATTCATGATATTTAAATTGTATATGCTCCGTGTTTTTTCAAAATGTACTGTTTTCTGGGAGAATCACTTGTTTACTGTGTGTATCCTTCAAGGTGTGACTACCCTCAGGCGGCTCCTCCTTTCTGTAGAGTGAAAATCGCCCTTATTGCTTGCTAATCTTGTAGTGTCAGTTTGTATATTAAGCTTTCTTTTGACTTTGTTGTTCTCTGTAAAATCAGATGTATGTTCTTTGTTTAAACAAAAGTCCGTATGACTCAGTGCTAGAATATTTAAGTAATGAACTTGTACTGCATGAATTGCCTATGTCCGTTAGTCACATAATTTCCTTAATTAAGTTTATGATTTGTGATGCAGATTTATTTTAATGGAGAATAATTTACCAACAAATATTTGGTATGGCCATGGGTAACCCCTTTATCACCTCTCCTTTCAAACTTATATATCAATTTTTTGAGAGACAACACCTCCCGAATATCACACTTATCCCCTTAAAATGGTACCAATATGTCGATGATATCTTAGTAGTCTTACCTGGTGGTATCGATGTAAATGATTTACTGTCTAATTGAATAATTTAGTGCCATCCATAAAATTCACTGTTTTTGAAATGAAAATAACAATGTCTCCCTTTCGTAGAATGCATAATCCAATAGAGAAATCTTTTCCAATGCAAATTCAGATTTATAGAAAACCCACAAAAAATTTAACATTTACGGTACATTTTTATTCTGGCCACCAATCTTAATATTAAATTTCAATTTTTTCTTCCATGTTCCTACCGCTTTGCGTATCACGAGTCCACAGTATCTGGACCAAAAAATAGAATACATAAAAAAGATAGGAAAGATCTCTGCTACCCACCTCATTTAATTGATTTATGTTATCAAAAAGCTCACAAAAAGTTTTATTGTGTTGCTATTAATGAAAAAGACATGCCTAAAAATGTACTTAGCTTACCTTATTTTGTTGGATTTGAAACCATAAAATCAATATTAAATCGTTTTAATGTTAATGTAGTGTTATTTCTCTTATAACAATACCATTAAAGATATGCTAATTAAGAATATTCCCGTAACAAATAACAACATCATTTACAAAATTCCTTTGTAAGATGCCCATCGTTTTATGTGGTCAGTCAAGTAAAAAATTTATGTGTACGTATTAAGCAGCATATGTATTCAGTTAGAACAGCCCAGACTTCAAATGCACTGTTTATCCATCTGAGTGAAAAATCTCATTGTATTAATTGGGGTGATACCTCGGTAATTGCTAGATCTAATGATTATGTTTCAAGAAATTTACTGGAATCAGCAATTATACAAATTACTATAAAACAACCTAAATCTTAGTCTGGGAATGTACCATTTGGACCCAAATATTTGTAAGATGTTATGAAGGACCTAAAATTAAATGAACAATAATAAATTAGTTCCACAGTATATAGTTATTATTTCTTTCTCTCTCTCTCTCTCTGTCTCTGTCTGTCTGTCTCTCTCTCTCTCTCTCTCTCTCTCTCTCTCTAGTTCGATATTTTTCTCTCCCTCTTTCTCTTGCTCGATATATATATATTTATATTTTCTTTCGTCTTTTCATTAATAATAATTTTTTGGGGGGAAAATTTGTGTAAAAATTCATGATATTAAATTGTATATGCTCCCGTGTTTTTTCAAAATGTACTGTTTTCTGGGAGAATCACTTGTTTACTGCATGTATCCTTCAAGGTGTGACTACCCTCAGGCGGCTCCTCCTTTCTGTAGAGTGAAATCGCCCTTATTGCTTGCTAATCTTGTAGTGTCAGTTTGTATATTAAGCTTTCTTTTGATATGTTGTTCTCTGTAAAATCAGTTTGCCTCAGTAAAGGGTCCGAACAGGACCGAAAGTACTTGGCTATCTCGCTTTTTCATATTTTCCTTCGTGGCAAAAAAAACCTTTGTTTATACATAGCATCACGTTTTATATACTTCGTGATCAAGTTATTCATATATATATATATATATATATATATATATATATATATATATATATATATAGTATATCTTATATATATAATATTTATATATAATATAGATATATATATATATATATATATATATATATATATATATATATATATATATATATATATATATATATATATATATATATATAAGTCATATCACATTACCGTGATTCATATACATACATCGAGCTACAATGTCCTTTAAATATTTAATTCGCTCTACTCGGAATTAATATATTTTTCATATATGCTTAACCGAAGGGGAATTTTTTTCTCGATAATAGATTTACCTGTACGCGGTTTTGACAACAACGTAGCATTTACATTAAGTCATATCACATTACCGTGATTCATTATCATACATCGAGCTACAATGTCCTTTAATATCTAATTCGCTCTACCTCAGAATTAATATATTTTCATATATGCTTAACCGAAGGGGAATTTTTTCTTGATAATAGATTTACCTCTACCTGGGCGCGAACGCAGGAGACATTCAAATCCAGGCACGTCAGTGAAGCTCTTCCACCACACCGCGAGAGGCCAAAAGTTATGCAAATACCTTGGTGGGGTGGAAGAGCTTCATGACGTGCCTGGATTTGAATGTCTCCTGCGTTAGCGCCCAGGTACAGGTAAATCTATTATCGAGAAAAAATTCCCCTTCGGTTAAGCATATATGAAAATATATTAATTCCGAGTAGAGCGAATTAGATATTAAAGGACATTGTAGCTCGATGTATATATATATATATTATATATATATATATATATATATATATATATATATATATATATACACACACACATTAAGCTACAAATGTCCTTTAATATCTAATTCGATCTACTCGGAATTGATATATTTTTGTATACGTTAACTGACAGGGAATATTTTAGTTGATAATAATTTCGTCGGCTCACGGGCGCGAACCTAGGAACCAAGAAATCAGGACGTACCTCTCGTGGATAGCTGTGTGGTCAGAGTGCTTCACTATAGTCCTGATTTCTTGGTTCTGAGTTTTTGCGCCGTGAGCCGACGAAATTATTATCTACTAAAAAAATTCCACTTCAACATATATGAAGGAAAATATATTAATTCCGAGATATAGCGAATTAGATATTAAAGGACATTTGTAGCTTAATGCATATATATATGAATCAAGGTGATGTGATATTATATATATTTTATATATATATATATATATATATTATATATATATTATATATATATATATATAATATATATCTATATGCATATAGTATCATATATATATATATATATATATATATATATATCTATACATATAGATATATGTATATGTATATGTATTATATATATATATATATATATAATATATATATATATAATATATATATTATATATAATATATATGTATGTATAACTGAATCACGAAAGTTAGGAACGTGATAAATCATAAATAAAGATATATGCCACGAAGGAAAAATAAACGAATGAGTAACTGCGAGACATCTCAGATAAAAGGACAAGACAATTAAAGAATTATAGGTGACATGTTTAAGAATGACCTCAAAGATATAATTACAGACTTAAATAAAAATTAGTTGCCTTTGAGTTATCTTCGTTGTAATGTATGGTCTAACCTGTATTGTGAATATGTATTGTGAACTGGTTTTGTTTACCAAAGTTCTGAACAGCTGTCACCTATAATTCTTTAATTGTCTTGTCCTTGTATCTGAGATGTTTATCTTAAACTTTTAATCGCATCCATTGTTTATGCTTGTTTGGGAAGGTTACTCTCTTCCAGGTGTGTCGGATTCTAGGTACTAATCTCTTTATAGTTCCTATCTGTCAGTTATACGAATCTTCTTGTTTTGTCTTTTGTCCCATGTATGTCAGTTCTGCTCAGTAAAGGACGTGGAAACGTCGAAAGGTCTCGCAGTTACTCATTCGTTTATTTTTCCTTCGTGCATATATCTTTATATATATATATATATATATATATATATATATATATATATATATACACATATATATGCAGACAGACAGGCATATACATGTATACATACACACACACACAAGTAATCAATTCCAGAATGTAATTTAATGCTCTGTCTTCTATAGGTATCGTTACAGAGCAGCAACGTTTAGTATTGGTAAATTATTCGATCAGATTCGACCAGAACCGACTTCAGGCATAAAAGTAATATTTTTGTGAATGATTACAATGTTAGTCATGCGAAAATGCAATGTTCTTTTTTCTTTCGGAAAGGATGGACCGAATGAATACCTACCCAAAAATAAAAATGGGTCGATTGGAACAGGATCAAGCTGAAGAACGAACTGGAGAGAATTGAACCAGAAAGCCATAATGTACTCTACGTTGATAATTACCGTGGGAACCGCATTCTACAAAGTAAATGTACCCGGGGCCCACTAAGTGGGTGCTGATTCATCCTAACTTTACTTTCCCTAACTCACCTAGGATACTGTTCTACATGCAGGAGGGCAATCGTGTATTTAACCACTAATAAAATGCAGTGACTGTAGTACTACAGGTATGCATCCAACTATCCTACTGTGACTTACCATAGACCTCCTATCTTTGACATTCTAACACGTATGGAAGTGGGGTTTGTTTGCAGCAATGTATCCTATCTTTACTTTCCCTATCATAACCTGAATTAAGATGCTGTATCCCACCTGTCCCTGTGGGACCAAGACTTCACTTTCCTTAGAAAGTAGGGATCCTAACCTAGGGGTCCATGTTAAAATGATGAAATGTGATCTAAAATGGCATGCAGTTTTTTTTCACAGAAGATGATATTAGCTAAAAAAATAACCTACTTAGTTTTTTATTGTATTTTCATTTATAGTCCCATCTTCTAAAATTCATAAGAGCCTAAAAATGGAAGGTGAAGATCAGAATGTTGTTGAGTTGGAAATAATTTAATGGCCTGTACAGAAAAACGAAGGTTCATTAGGCACTAGGTACACAAATACCAGGTTTCTTCATCTACTCTTTTGTATCACCCAAAATACATTCGTTATTGTGTCTGAATTTCCGTCCTGCCTGAATCCACAAAATGTTCAGAATAATCAACAGAATAATTTAAAAAAAAACTTAAAGCATATAGAAGAGTGTAAAAGGCCAAAGAACCTGGGGGGTAACAGAGCTTGGCAAAAAAACTCCATGGCATTCGATTATTCAGTAACAAAATTCACTTATCCAGCTTGGCATGTCAAAAATGATTACCGATTTTATTCTTTTATTGCTCATCTAGATAAGTAAAAGTTTGGGGGTTTAGCTTATCATACAGTGACGGACATTTATTGCTTACTGATAAATTTATAATTTTGCGCTTGTGTTATTCACGTTATTAGCATCTTTTCTTTCAAGGCTTAGTCTCAAGAAAGCTGAGATAAATATATCATATTTTTTCGATCTCTTTTATGCAAATTTGAATTTTTTTTTTTAATTTTTAAGGAAGAATTCACTTTTGAATTAACCTCTAACTATTTCGTACCTTTAAAAAATTAAAGGTATACTTGTGCTTATTCCCACGAATATCTTTTCTTTGGGTTTACGAACATCACGCAACCTATCTATCCATCTGCCTATTTTCATTTCTCTTACACCAGTGGAAATAATATTTTGTACAAAAATGTATTCTAAGAATCATCATTAAATAGCGTTCTTCCTTAACCAATGGGATCAAACACTGGCCTTCGAAGTCCTTTTTTTTTTTTTTTTTTTTTAACCACGGCCTCTTGCACGCTTGGCTTTCAGATCCTTTTGATAAAAAATGTTGCTGCTGATATTATTGGGTTTTGACAAACCACTGTAGGTTAATATATATATATATATATATATATATATATATATATATATATATATATATATATATATATATATACACCGTGGGGCGATTTGTCAAAACCCAATAATATCATGAAGACAGCGAAGAAACTCCAACAGGTCAAGGAAATCAAATCTATTCTCCATTTGCAACGATTCAAAGCCAGACAGCAGGGCTCATTATCAAGCTATAAAATAAGAATAACTAATTAGTATATTAAAATTGGTTGGTGAGCCTTAAAATATGCAGAATTATTCAAAGAAAAAAACTCCTAACGATGTTTGTTTAAGACCAAAACCCGTTGATTGTGGAGGTAGAGGAAAATGTAAACAGCTCACGAGAGATAAAGAGGTGTAGTCGTGGAATGAGTGTTCAGTGAGAGCGCTTGTTTTTTTTTTTTATTTTTTTTTTAATCAACAATGATTTATTGATTGTTAAAATTTGATGATTTAAAGCTTTGCCTAAAAGGTTAAAGTCTTTATATTTGACAGAATATTTACATTTATCGGAATGACCCTGATGTTACAAAATTCGGGATTTGAAAGTGTATCGCAATTTCTATAGCTGTCGATTCGGGCCTTGAGTTACCTGTCGGATACTATATAGGTTGGCTCGATTACATCGAAGACAAGCACACTTGTAAAGAACACATTGGGTTATCAATGGGACCAGACGGTCTTTGGAGTCGGAATGGCTTCCGATAGTCATTGGGTTTGTGGGTATAATTTAAATTTTCCGGGTGGGAAGATAACCAGATATTAGAGTCTGGAGTTCTTTGTAAATGGTTTTTATTATGAATTAAAGGAAGACTGAAATAGGAAGGTGATTAAGGAACGGTAGGAAGTGGAGACTGAGAACAAACATTATGTGAAAATTCTTGAGACATGCTTAAAAAATAAGATGGAGGGAAAACAACCGTTGGAAAATGATTTTTTTGTCAAAAACATGAGTTTCATTGTGAAAAGCTTATCAACTACAGTTTAAAGGCATGGTGAAGCATAGTTAAAATGGCATTAGTCTTTATATTGAAAGATAAAAAAACGGTAAAAATTCGTACCCAAAACATTTTGACATATTCGTATCTATTTTATAAATGCCTAATTATGAAACGTGGTCCACCAGTGGTCGAGAGCGCTAAATTCACTTCCCTGAAGAGCCCCATCAGACCATCAAAGAGCTCGTGAGCAACAGGTTTCACACCTCTGCACTATGGAAACAAAATATATTACTCAGAGATTAATGTTTTTCCATTTGAAGGACCTAATTTTTCTTTATTTAAGGAAAGTTTGAATAGCCCCGATGTTGTCTTTCAACCTCTGTAGGGGACTTATAACCACTCGTATACTGATTCTTGGGAGACCAGAAGTGTCTCCACTATTATCATCTTGAGTTTACTCAGCTTAAAGAAGTCAGATATGACGAGCGAAAATCATACCCAAACAGCCCCAGTGGTTATGTAAACATACGTAAACTTTGACCAGATGGCTGAAAAGATGCCACTGTTTCAGGACGAAGGGAACACAAAGGGCACTGAACTCAGAGTGTACAGGGTATGAACTTGACGACATGCAATGGTGATAGGGCTCCTATCAGATATGATGATTACTCATTAGTCTCGATGCACGAAGAAACCAGTCGAATAGGATGTGTTTGGGTAATGAATTTCGTAAAAGATCTAATGAAAACCTGATAGAAATTTAAAGACTGTTTTGTTTTTTTTGTGTCTTTATTGCATTTCGCGTTTGCATGTAATTGAAAAATTTATTTTTATTACTTTCTGGTTATTCTTATAGACTCGAGGAAGTTCGTGAATCAATTTGATGTATTTTTAGTCGGTTCCTGAGAAATTTTTATACGTCAACTATATAATAATAATAATAATAATAATAATAATAATAATAATAATAATAATAATAATAATAATAATACGTAGTTACTATTGTTGTTGTTGATGTTAACGTGTAAAACCTTTTTCAAGAAACAACTAAAATAACATCAAATTGATTCACGAGCTTATGCAGAATACCCTTCCTCTGAGTCTAGAAGACTAAGCAGAGAGCCGAATAATAATTCTATACATACATGGCTAGGAGAGACCACTTAATAACGGAGTTAAATGCATAGAGATATAAAAAAAGAGGCTTTTGTTTAATCTCGAATGCACCCTGGGGAGACTAGCTAGAGGGCACATTGGCCGAAAAGGGGCAAACTGGCTCCCCAGGTTCATACAAAGCTGGAAATTCAGGAGACCTTTATTTTTATTTTTGAGAATGTTTATAAGATGTTGGGCATTCCTTTCATTATTTGCTTATGCGGAAACTTTCACTGAAATAATCTTTTCCCAATATGTTAGAATTCCATCTGTTACACCATTCACCGGACAGGTGTATTTTACTTTTAACGTTCTTAAAACTTATGCGGAGAATATTGTAATATCATGATGAAATACTTTAATGATATTTAGATTATAAGTGGCTGTTACGTTGTTTGCCGCGTGACTGGCTATTTTTACATAAATCAAAAGAGTTGGTGAGCAGTGAATCGTTTACAAGTGTCCTCTTTTGTTCAGAGAACGGGGTCCTACTATTCAAAAGAAGGAGAAAAAGTTAAGGAATGTATTCTTGAAAAAAAAGACTGATAGATAAATAGATAGATAGAGTCTAATCATATTGTTATGGTAAAGTATATGACAAATAATTGCCGAGCTCCTAAAATGGTAAGAACTCGTCATTATTTTGTTGAGGAAAGCAACCTCTCATTGGACACCGTTACAATGACTTAAATTGAGCCCTTTGCGACAATGCCTTTGTTGCGTTTTTGGTTACTATTATTATTATTATCATTCGCCAGAAGAGAATGTACTTAACTGCAAATAGGACAGAAGAAAGGAGACAGGAGGGATAAAAAAAATTGATAAAAATAAAGCAGCAAAAAAGGAAAACTTGCCTGGGTGTAGCCTCTCCTGGAGTAAGGCCTGAGTGGATTGTCATTAAGGGGAACGCCGATATTCCAATAGAGGATTTGCGTCTATGTTTTCAACACCGTTGTTATTTAGTCGTTACAAATACTGAAATCTAGTTTGTAATTGTGGGTATGCAGGCAGAACCGCTATCTTTAAACGACACTGAATTTTTCGTTTTCAATTAAGGAGGTATAATTTTTCAGTCTGTTTTCTCTAAATTTTCCCTTCCCTGGTCAGAATTTTTTTCATTAAATATTAACGGAAACATTTTTATTGAGTCAAAATAAAGAAAATTTAAAAACGAGGATGGTATTCAGACAAAATAAGGGCATGCCTTGATTAATGAGAAAAACTACTTGAATATAATCAGGAGGATTTTTTTTTTTTTTAGTACGTGCGTCATATTTCATGAAAGACGTCATAGCATTCCCCATAGGACGCCTGGTTGTCTAACTAAGCCTCGCGGAAAACTCCCCCTGAGCAGCAAACAAGGTAGAATTCTGTTGATGCTAAAAAAGCAACAGTGAAAAAAAAAATGCTTTTCACAATTAAGGCTACTTCATTTTCACGATGTTAAACCTACATGAAAAAAAAAAAAACTTAAAGAACACGTTTAAAATGGACTTTATTAACGAGACAAAGACCGTTACCACGGTGAGGGGTGTTGTTCATGGGACAACTCAAGTTACAGCTAAGTGCCAACCCAAGCCCGTCAGGAGGAAGCTGCTCTTAGTTCTTTCTAATACGTCAGTGGTTATTGTGTTTAGTGTAATGAACAGATGCCACTGGCTGTTCTCGGTGCAAAAGGAAGCTTCAGAAAATTACGACGACGATGATAAAAGTCGAAAAAGGCGTTTTTGTCGTAACGCTGTTGTTACTATCTTCAGGTAAGGAATACTATACGAGAGGTATGGATATAGAAATATTCGAGATAGATTACTTATAAAAGTCCAAAAAAAAAAAAAAAAAAAAAAAAGTTAAGGTATAGAGAAATAAGGATGAATAATGGTTTTAATTGACTTTAAATGGGTTATATCAGTTATGAGAAGTGATTTGGAAATTTTGATGAGTCAGAAAATTGGAACTTTTGTTAAATAGAATTATACTATTAAGAAATAAAATGTAAGATACGTATTCTCTACAATTCACCATGTTAATATAATGTAAAATCATTATTGTAATGATTTTACATTATATTACTATGGCCTAATACTAAGGCCATAGTAAGAAAATTGTACCCTTACC
>NC_061107.1:126408035-126410535 GCF_015104395.2 Macrobrachium nipponense
GACCACTTCATATAATAATAATAATATAATAATAATAATAATAATAATAATAATAATAATAATAATAATAATAATAATAATAATAATCCAGACTGTAAGACTGTAAGAATTGTATCTGGGGACATCAGGATGGAGTTTGGAATAGAAAAATGTGCCTTAGTCAACATACAAAAAGGCAAAGTAACGAGAACTGAAGGGATAAAGCTACCAGATGGGAGCAACATCAAACACATAGATGAGACAGGATACAAAATACCTGGGAATAATGGAAGGAGGAGATATAAAACACCAAGAGATGAAGGACACGATCAGGAAAAGAATATATGCAGAGACTCAAGGCGATACTCAAGTCAAAACTCAACGCCGGACATATGATAAAAGCCATAAAACACATGGGCAGTGCAGTAATCAGATACAGCGCAAGGAATAGTGGAATGGACGAAGGCAGAACTCCGCAGCATAGATCAGAAAACCAGGAAACATATGACAATACACAAAGCACTACACCCAAGAGCAAATACAGACAGACTATACATAACACGAAAGGAAGGAGGGAGAGGACTACTAAGTATAGAGGACTGCGTCAACATCGAAAACAGAGCACTGCGGAATATCTGAAAACCAGTGAGGACGAGTGGCTAAAGAGTGCATGGAAGAAGAAGGACTAATAAAAGTAGACGAAGACCCAGAAATATACAGAGACAGGAGAAAGACAGACAGAACAGAGGACTGGCACAACAAACCAATGCACGGACAATACATGAGACAGACTAAAGAATTAGCCAGCGATGATAATTGGCAATGGCTACAGAGGGGAGAGATAAAGAAGGAAACTGAAGGAATGATAACAGCGGCACAAGATCAGGCCCTAAGAACCAGATATGTTCAAAGAACGATAGACGGAAATAACATCTCTCCCAGATGTAGGAAGTGCAATACGAAAAATGAAACCATAAACCACATAGCAAGCGGAATGGCCCACGGCACTTGCACAGAAAAAAACCAGTTATCAGAACGGATAGGGTGATACGTGCAAACAGACCAGACGTGACGTTGATTGACAAAGTCAAGAAGAAAGTATCACTCATTGATGTCGCAATACCATGGGACACCAGAGTTGAAAGAAAGAGAGGGAAAAAAATGGATAAGTATCAAGATCTGAAAATAGAAATAAGAAGGATATGGGATATGCCAGTGGAAATCGTACCCATAATCATAGGAGCACTAGGCACGATCCCAAAGATCCTGAAAAGGAATCTAGAAATACTAGAGGCTGAAGTAGCTCCAGGACTCAATGCACGAAGAGTGTGATCCATAGAAACGGCACACATAGTAAGAAAAGTGATGGACTCCTAAGGAGGCAGGATGCAACCCGGAACCCCACACTATAAATACCACCCAGTCGAATGGAGGACTGTGATAGAGCAAAAAAAATAATAATAATAATAATAATAATAATAATAATAATAATAAATAATAATATAATAATAATAATAATAATAATAATAATAATATTAATTATTATTATTATTATTATTATTTTTTTTTTTTTTTTTTTTTGCTCTATCACAGTCCTCTAATTCGACGGGTATTTATAGTGTGGGGTTCTGGGTTGCATCCTGCCTCCTAGGAGTCCATCACTTTTCTTACTAGGTGTGCCGTTTCTAGGATCACACTTCTGCATGAGACCAGGAGCTACTTCAGCCTCTAGTTTTTCTAGATTCCTTTTCAGGGATCTTGGGATCGTGCCTAGTGCTCCTATGATTATGGGTACGATTTCCACTGGCATATCCCATACCTTCTTATTTCTATTTCAGATCTTGATACTATCCATTTTTCCCTTTTTTCCCTCTTTCTCTTCAACTCTGGTGTCCCATGGTATTGCGACATCAATGAGTGATACTTTCTTCTTGATTTTGTCAATCAACGTCACGTCTGGTCTAGTGCACGTATCACCCTATCCGTTCTGATACCATAGTCCCAGAGGATCTTTGCCTGATCGTTTTCTATCACTCCCTCAGGTTGGTGCTCGTACCACTTATTACTGCAAGGTAGCTGATGTTTCTTGCACAGGCTCCAGTGGAGGCTTTTGCCACTGAATCATGCCTCTTTTTGTACTGGTTCTGTGCAAGTGCCGGGCATTCACTTGCTATGTGGTTTATGGTTTCATTTTCGTATTGCACTTCCTACATATGGGAGAGATGTTACTTCCGTCTATCGTACTTTGAACATATCTGGTTCTTAGGGCCTGGATCTTGTGCCGCTGTTTATCATTCCTTCAGTTTCCTTCTTTAGCTCTCCCCTCTGTAGCCATTGTCAATTGTCATCGCTGGCTAGTTCTTTAGTCTGTCTCATGTATTGTCCGTGCATTGGTTTGTTGTGCCAGTCCTCTGTTCTGTCTGTCTTTCTCCTGTCTCTGTATATTTCTGGGTCTTCGTCTACTTTTATTAGTCCTTCTTCCCATGCACTCTTTAGCCACTCGTCTTCACTGGTTTTCAGA
>NC_061107.1:126418035-126428035 GCF_015104395.2 Macrobrachium nipponense
GGCATATTAGATTGACATGAGGCAGTCGTCGTTATATAGTTTCAGTAACGTAAAAGTATCAGCTATGCACTTTCTATACTATGTCAATGCCTAGTAATAAGACACTTAAAAATATATACACAAATTGGATAATATAAGAGAGCGATAGGAACCCATTGCTAGACCGAAAGTGTATATTTTATCATCAACACTGAAAAATATACAGACAATAGAATAATGTTTATCTTCGCATTCTTTGCCACATGGTCGGTTTTATACAGAACGTTGAAATATGAGTTTAATCTTATCGGTAGACAAGGCATAATCTTATGCCAAATGACAACTTCAAAATGAGTGTTTTTGTTATACGACTTGTGGGCAATTCTATATAGATTGGAAGTTACTTTACTTTCGTTAAATGAAAACAGATCTGAAAATTGGTTCATAAACATGACGTATCACCCTTTTAAAATCATAGAGATGTTTAGAAAAACTAACTGTAACTTTCCAAAACTATTCTCTAGTGTTTGTTTGGATACCGAGGCCTCATTTTGAGAAATTCCTGTAATTACAAAATTAGAAGTTTTTACTATTATTTACTCTGATTTACATGATTTAAATGTATCTTTTCTCACGAAAAATATTTAATCTCACTTCTAACAACATTTAGGAGTCAGTGAACATATTGCTTTGAAAAAGTAAAATAGGAATATTGAACTTTTAATTCAGGGTCTTTTGTATCTTTTCTTCGGCAGTTCATCTGATGTGACTGGTAATAACGTGCTGTAGGTATGTTACTTACCAAATACGCATACATTTTTTCATTCAGTGACACATTTATTATGCTACTTAAATCTGCGTATTCAAATGATTTTCTAAATACTTAAATCTGCGTATTCAAGTGGTTTTCTAAATCACAGTTGTTATAGAGTGTGTAAATGTAAAAAATATAGAGAATTGCCAAAACCTTAGACAAATAGTCTACACAATGAAAACGTTTAAATTTGGTGACTGAGATAGGGAGATATTTATACCGTTAAAACAAAAGGCTCAATATCTTTCGGACTGATATAACAAATCAAACTGAACCTCCGAAATGTTAATTAAAAGAAGTGTGGGATTCAATTTCTTTTTGCTCAACTCATATTGTTCTCGAATGTGCCGGTTAGAAAAACTAGCAATTATGAGTACAAGAAGAAACTTGGTGGAGGGTACGTATAATTGTGATGAAGATGAAAATGCATTCCCAAAACGACTGGAGGGTTTTGGGGGCCGGGGAGATAAATACTTTATTCAGAAGAATGGGGAAGCCATGGGGTTCCAGCTTGTCTCCCATTTTAGTTAAGATATTTATGGAATGGCAGGAAAGGAAGAGGTGGGAAAATGAAGATACCTCAGTTCGAGATGGTTATGTGGTTAGGTGTGTAATAGTAATATACCGTGAAATATTTACCGTGTCAAAGGTGGGTCACGCGTCGGTGCTTGAAGAATAGTAATATCGAGAGAATGAATAATCCAATGTTTGTTTGTGAGTGAAGTACCTTAACCGTCCCATAACTGACCTTTCTGAAGGTGACAGGGAAATTGACAGCGTTCGTCAATGCATGCGCCATGTTTTTAGGTTTAGCATTCAAATTTAAATCGGAAATAGTCATGGTGATGATATAAAAACGAAATAAATTTCAGCGAGAGAGCATGTGTATATGTCCGGCACTGCCCATGTCTTGACTTATCTAGTAGTAGAGATGAAAGTCTGATACTGGATAATGATGTGTATAGCATTAGCGCACTGACTCAGTCTCTCGCTAAATTTGCCGCACTTTATTCTACTCCACTTGGTGCCGTAAGAATGAAGACCTCTGGCGAACATTTTTACCAGTGGCACAAAATAAAGACCAACTCACACCATCCCAGACTCACCATGTCCTGCAATACGTGTTCCATCCCAAGTAATCATTCCGTTAAACTACACTGGTGTTCCCAGTTTTTTCTTTTTCTTCTTCTTTTTTCTTTTTTTTTTCTTTTTTACCACTTCACACACTTTCTCATGAGCTTCTGCCTTAGAGTGCCATAGACATTGCACTCGCGTCTTTGCTCATGTGTAAAATCTATATCAAGTAAATGGGGGGTTCTTAATGGAGCGAATAGAGAGGCATATCCTGAATAGCTCGCTCTCGATCGCGAAAAGTTTCACCACTTTATGCACAAATTTCGAAGGCACGTGCGCAGGGCTATAGTACTGAAATCTCGGAAAAACCTAAGAAAATAAGTGAATGTCTGAATTGGAAGGTAGTTATTGACAGCTTTCGCTGTTTATTATCTTAACTCTTGCACAGATGAGGGAATGCTTTTGTTACAGAAATATTTTGGCATTCTAGAGAGCTTTTCTGTTGTATAGCAACAGGAGATAATCATTAGTCATCAAATACAAGAAAATGTCACATTACGAAATATCCAGGTCTCAGATGGCGGTCCAAATATTTTTGCTTGTTTTTAGATAGTGACTAAACAAAGTCTATAAAAAACCATTAAAGTATGTCACTACTAATTATCAGCTTATTTCCACCAACTTTCAAGGAAGACGCAAGGAATTTTTTATCAAGTGCTTGAGATTTTATAAACCTAGTTATATCACCTATGGTACAATATCCACAACAGATAACAACATAAGCATAACCCCAATGTCAAACATTTTGAAAATGAATTTAGGAGGTAGTAATGAGTATATATATATATATATATATATATATATATATATATATATATATATATATATATATATATATGTATATATATATATATATATATATATATATATATTATATATATATATATGTGCATACATAGATACTTTTTGTATTCCTTTTACCTCATCTTACTTCTTCCTAATGAACACCATATTCTTTGGAGGCTTGAAATTCAAATTAATGGGATTGTTCCAAATCAATAGGTTTCATATATATATATATATATATATATATATATATATATATATAATATATATATATATATAGGAGATAATCTTTAGATTATCATATTGTATGTTGAATAGGAGAGAAAAAAAAGTAAAAATTTTTGTGTGTACGATGTTTTTTTGGGGGGAAATGATAAATACTGATTTTGTAACCAAAATAGACATTAAATATTTCACGTTTGTTTTTTTTCTTTCACAGTACAATGCATTTTATAGTGTCAAGGGCAAGTAAACAAAAAAATTGTGTAGCCTACCGGATCGCATGTCGCCTAACAGAGTAAATGAGTTTGCGTTTCTTCCTTTTATGCGTAATTGTAGGTTTTATGAACACAAAAACAAGAAGGGCAGATATTTCTACGAAAACCTATGAGGAAAAATTTTGCGATAACGTTTGGCTGCTTTTAGTCGATGTTAATAAAGAAAAGTCATCAGTCAGTATATACTTCACCTTACCAGAGTGAAGAACAAGGAAGGTCTCTTAGCCCAGATCGAGGTGCTCTTCTCCTGGCCAGTTGCGACCCGACCCAAGGAGCTTCCTTGACATGACCGCCTCTGTTGCTTCTGCATTAGCCAAATGGCAATAAAAAGACAAATAATTGCCACAAACATCCTTCATCCCGTTATCTTCCTGTTTTCTTCTATGACCGGCTAAGCGTCCTTAGTATCCAGCTACGTCACAAAGATGCGTCATATCGCCAGGACGGATTACTCCTGGACTCTTTTGATTAATCCTGCGTCTGTCGGTCCTGTATATTTTTTCAGTACAGGTAATGTAGATGATCTTTTATGTTTTATAAAATAGTTTGTGCGTATGTATACAAGTTAGTTATGAACCAGTTTTCGCTGCTGAAATGTATGTTTGGTCATTCTTCCTTGTGTGATAGTCTCATAGTCAAAGATATATTTTTCAATAACTCGAGTTTTGTTTGCTACATCTTCTCACTGTAACGTAGCTCGTGATTTACTTCACCTTTCTTGAATTCCTTTACAGTTTCAGTAACATCTCAGTCTGGATGTCTGTGGTGCTTATATGTTTGCTGATAAAGGAGGATTCAAAGAAAGTAAGTATAAACGCTGCAAGAAATTGGATTTATTTGTAAATGGAATCTGTTTATCAACTCAAAAATTAAAGGTATCAAGTAAGAAAGAGAAAAATTGGTTGGAATGATGATTATGATCTGTGTTCATGCGTGAAATTATGCTTGAATATTCTCAAATAAAACCAGCACACATCTACGTACTTATGGCCTCAATCTCGGCTGTCGAACAAGAATATGGAAGACTTAAGACGCACGCTGCGTGCAGAACCTTTTCATTGCGCCCAATTGAAGGAATATACTGAAGTTTTCACGGTAAAAGGCGTCTTCCAAGAAACACTGAAGAATTAAATTTGCAAAGGTATGTGAAGTGAGTCAGTCCGAGCACATCGTAGGGTCTTGTTATGGGGTTAAGAAAAGAATACGCAGCGAGGAGCTCATTTTTCTCAGAACCTGTTTGTTATTCTGTAGAGAGCATTATTTGAAAAGGTTCAGTCCCTTTATTCACAAGTTATCAGCGAGTCTTTACTGCGACATTCACTCTCCGTGATTCAGGCGCTTTGGATCTTTCGTCTGTTTTGCTTCTGGGAGGCGTCGATGATTGATTCCCGATTGCCGAGGCCTCAGTCGATGATAACACTAATCAAGCAATCAATTGTTTCTAGGTGCTGAGGGCAGTTAGCTAGTTAACCATGGTAGAAAAGAGTTTAGAAAGTTAAGTGTTAGTAAGAGTAATGTAAAGTGTTGTTTACTCACAATTTTATTCGGGTAAGGGTACAATTTTCTTAGCATGGCCTTGATATTAAAATATTACAAAAATTTGCATTATATTAACATGGTGAATTAACCACAATCTTATTTTGGTAAGGGTACAATTTTCTTACTATGGCCTTAGTATTAGGCCATAGTAATATAATGTAAAATCATTACAATAATGATTTTACATTATATTAACATGGTGAAATGTACAGATTACATATTTCAAATTTTATCTCTTAATAGTATAATTCTATTTAACCAAAGTTCCAATTTTCTGACTCATCAAAATTTGCAAATCACTTTTCCTAATTGACATAACCCATTTAAAGTCAATTAAAACCATTATTCATTCTTATTTCTCCATACCTTACCGTTTTTTGCACTTTTATAAGCAATCTATCTCGAATATTTCTATATCCATACCTCTCGTATATTATTCCTTACCTGAAGATAGTAACAACAGCGTTACGACAAAAACGCCTTTTTCGACTTTTATCATCGTCGTCGTAATTTTCTGAAGCTTCCTTTTGCACCGAGAACAGCCAGTGGCATCTGTTCATTACACTAAACACAATAACCACTGACGTATTAGAAAGAACTAAGAGCAGCTTCCGACTGGCTGGGTTGCACTTAGCTGTACTTGAGTTGTCCTGAACAACACCACCCCTCACCGTGCTAACGGTCTTTGTCTCGTTAATAAATTCCATTTTAAACGTGTTCTTCAAGTTTTTTTTTTATGTAGGTTTAACATCGTGAAAATGAAGTATCCTTAATTGTGAAAAGCATTTTTTTCACTGTTGCTTTTATTTAGCATCAACAGAATTCTACCGTGTTTACTGCTCAGGGGGAGTTCTCCACGAGGCTTAGTGAGACAACCAGGCGTCCTATGGGGAATGCTATGACGTCTTTCATGAAATATGACGCACGTACTGAAAAAAAATCCTCCTGATTATATTCAAGTAGTTTTTCTCATTAATCAAGGCATGCCCTTATTTTGTCTGAATACCATCCTCGTTTTTAAATTTTCTTTATTTTGACTCAATAAAAATGTTTCCGTCACTATATCCTAAAAAAAATTCTGACCAGGGAAGGCCAAATTTAGAGAAAACAGACTGAAAAATTATACCTCCTTAATTGAAAACGAAAAATTCAGTGTCGTTTAAAGATAGCGGTTCTGCCTGCATACCAACAATTACAAACTAGATTTCAGTATTTGTAACGACTAAATAACAACGGTGTTGAAAACATAGACGCAAATCCTCTATTGGAATATCGGCGTTCCCCTTAATGACAATCCACTCCCACTCAGGCCTTACTCCAGGAGAGGCTACACCCAGGCAAGTTTTCCTTTTTTGCTGCTTTATTTTTATCAATTTTTTTTATCTCTCCTGTCTCCTTTCTTCTGTCCTATTTGCAGTTAAGTACATTCTCTTCTGGCGAATGATAATAATAATAATAGTAACCAAAAACGCAACAAAGGCATTATCGCAAAGGGCTCAATTTAAGTCATTGTAACGGTGTCCAATGAGAGGTTGCTTTCCTCAACAAAATAATGACGAGTTCTTACCATTTTAGGAGCTCGGCAATTATTTGTCATATACTTTACCATAACAATATGATTAGACTCTATCTATCTATTTATCTATCAGTCTTTTTTTTCAAGAATACATTCCTTAACTTTTTCTCCTTCTTTTGAATAGTAGGACCCCGTTCTCTGAACAAAAGAGGACACTTGTAAACGATTCACTGCTCACCAACTCTTTTGATTTATGTAAAAATAGCCAGTCACGCGGCAAACAACGTAACAGCCACTTATAATCTAAATATCATTAAAGTATTTCATCATGATATTACAATATTCTCCGCATAAGTTTTAAGAACGTTAAAAGTAAAATACACCTGTCCGGTGAATGGTGTAACAGATGGAATTCTAACATATTGGGAAAAGATTATTTCAGTGAAAGTTTCCGCATAAGCAAATAATGAAAGGAATGCCCAACATCTTATAAACATTCTCAAAAATAAAAATAAAGGTCTCCTGAATTTCCGGCTTTGTATGAACCTGGGGAGCCAGTTTGCCCCTTTTCGGCCAATGTGCCCTCTAGCTAGTCTCCCCAGGGTGCATTCGAGGTTAAACAAAGCCTCTTTTTTTTATATCTCTATGCATTTAACTCCGTTATTAAGTGGTCTCTCCTAGCCATGTATGTATAGAATTATTATTCGGCTCTCTGCTTAGTCTTCTAGACTCAGAGGAAGGGTATTCTGCATAAGCTCGTGAATCAATTTGATGTTATTTTAGTTGTTTCTTGAAAAAGGTTTTACACGTTAACATCAACAACAACAATAGTACTACGTATTATTATTATTTTTTTTCTTTTTTTTTTGCTCGATCACAGTCCTCCAATTCGACTGGGTGGTATTTATAGTGTGGGGTTCCGGGTTGCATCCTGCCTCCTTAGGAGTCCATCACTTTTCTTACTATGTGTGCCGTTTCTAGGATCACACTCTTCTGCATGAGTCCTAGAGCTACTTCAGCCACTAGTTTTTCTAGATTCCTTTTCAGCGATCTTGGGATCGTGCCTAGTGCTCCTATGATTATGGGTACGATTTCCACTGGCATATCCCATATCCTTCTTATTTCTATTTTCAGATCTTGATACTTATCCATTTTTCCCCTTTCTTTCTCTTCAACTCTGGTGTCCCATGGTATTGCGACATCAATGAGTGATACTTTCTTCTTGACTTTGTCAATCAACGTCACGTCTGGTCTGTTTGCACGTATCACCCTATCCGTTCTAATACCATAGTCCCAGAGGACCTTTGCGTGATCGTTTTCTATCACTCCCTCAGGTTGGTGCTCGTACCACTTTTTACTGCAAGGTAGCTGATGTTTCTTGCACAGGCTCCAGTGGAGGGCTTTTGCCACTGAATCATGCCTCTTTTTGTACTGGTTCTGTGCAAGTGCCGGGCATTCGCTTGCTATGTGGTTTATGGTTTCATTTTTCGTATTGCACTTCCTACATATGGGAGAAATGCTATTTTCGTCTATCGTTCTTTGAACATATCTGGTTCTTAGGGCCTGATCTTGTGCCGCTGTTATCATTCCTTCAGTTTCCTTCTTTAGCTATTATTATTATTATTATTATTATTATTATTATTATTATTATTATTATTATTATTATTATTATTATTATTATTATTATTATAGTTGACGTGTAAAAATTTCTCAGGAACCGACTAAAAATACATCAAATTGATTCACGAACTTCCCTCGAGTCTATAAGAATAACCAGAAAGTAATAAAATAATTTTACAATTACAGACAAACGTGAAATGCAATAGACACAAAACAAAACAGTCTTTACATTTCTATCAGGTTTTCATTAGATTCTTTTACGAAATTCATTACCCAAACACATCCTATTCGACTGGTTTCTTCGTGCATATAGACTAATGAGTAACCATCATATCTGATAGGAGCCCTATCGCCATTGCATGTCGTCAAGTTCATACCCTGTACACTCTGAGTTCAGTACCCTTTGTCTTCCCTTCGTCCTGAAACAGTGACATCTTTTCAGCCATCTGGTCAAAGTTTACGTATGTTTACATAACCACTGGGGCTGTTTGGGTATGATTTTCGCTCGCCATATCTGACTTCTTTAAGCTGAGTAAACCCAAGATGATAATAGTGGAGACACTTCTGGTCTTCCTTCCAAGGATCAGTATACGAGTGGTTATAAGTCCCCTACAGAGATCTGGTTGAAAGACAACATCGGGTCTATTCAAACTTTCCTTAAATAAGGAAAAATTAGGTCCTTCAAATGGAAAAACATTAATCTCTGAGGAATATATTTTGTTTCCATAGGGCAGTGGTGTGAAACCTGTTGCTCACGAGCTCTTTGATGGTCTGATGGGGCTCTTCAGGGGAAGTGAATTTGGCGCTCTCGAGCACTGGTGGACCACGTTTCATAATTAGGCATTTATAAATAGATACGATTATGTCAAAATGTTTTGGGTACGAATTTTTACCGTTTTTGATCTTTCAGTATAAAGACTAATGCCATTTTAACTATGCTTCACCATCCCTTTAAACTTGTAGTTGATAAGCTTTTCACAATGAAATCATGTTTTTGCAAAAATCATTTTCCAACAGTTGTTTTCCCTCCATCTTATTTTTTGAGCATGTCTCCGAATTTTCACATAATGTTTGTTCTCAGTCTCCCACTTCCTACCGTTCCTTAATCACCTTCCTATTCCAGTCTTCCTTTAATTCATAATAAAAACCTTTTACAAAAAATTCCACTCTAATATCCAGACTCTAATATTTAAATTTTCCCACCCGGAAAATTAAAATTATATCCACAAACCTAATGACTATCGGAAGACATTCCGACTCCAAAGACCGTCTGGTACCATTGATAACCCAATGTGTTCTTTACAATTTTGCTTGCCTTCGATGTAATCGAGCCAACCTATATAGTATCCGCACAGGTAACTCAAGGCCCGAATCGACAGCTATAAAAATTGCGATACACTTTCAAATCCCGAATTTTGTAACATCAGGGTCATTCCGATAAATGTAAATATTCCGTCAAATATAAAGACTTTAAGCTTTTAGGCAGAGCTTTCAGACATCAACTTTTAACAATCAATAAATCATTGTTGATTAAAAAAAAAAAAAAAAAAAAAAACAAAAAAAAAAAAACAGCGCTCTCACGACTACACCTCTTTATCTCTCGTGAGCTGCTTACGTTTTCCCTGGAGGAATTCTTCCTCTACCTCCACAATCAGCGGTTGGTTCGTAAACACATCGTTATGAGTTTTTTATTTTTAATAATTCTGCACATTCTAAGGCTCACCAACCAATTTCAATATACTAATTAGTTATTCTTATTTTTATAGCTTGATAATGAGCCCTGCTGTCTGGCTTTGAATCGTTGCAACTGGAGAATAGATTTGATTTCCTTGACCTGTTGGAGTTCTTCCGCTGTCTTCATGATATTATTGGGTTTTGACAAATCGCCCCACGGAATATATATATATATATATATATTATATATATATATATATATATATATATATATATATTATATTACCTACGGTGGTTTGTCAAAACCCAATAATATCACAGCAACATTTTTTATCAAAGGATCTGAAAGCCAAGCGTGCAAGAGGCCGTGGTTGAAAAAAAAAAAAAAAAAAAAAAAAAAAAAAAAAAAAAAAAAAAAACAAAAAAAAAAAAAAAAAAAAA
>NC_061107.1:126435535-126443120 GCF_015104395.2 Macrobrachium nipponense
GATTCCGTGAATTTCTAGGTTCTTTCATCTATTTTACAAAATTTATTACCAAATCCATTACCGGCATCGAGTTCTCCGCCGAACTGTAAAGTACAGAGATTCTACGGCGCGAGTTTTCCGCCGTGCTACGCACCAGTAGTAACTGTGTTTGCAGGTATTTACAGTCATCTTGCCAGGTCTGTGTTGAGCATTTCCGCATACCTCTGGCGACATTTGCTGATTTTGCAACCACTTTCCACCCTATTTTTCTCAGGCTAGTCTACTAGCGTTTTACGGCTAAGGAGATGGCCAGTAACGCAGCACTGGAGGAGGCTAAGGCCTTCACAGAAGCCGGACGAACCCTGGGGCTGGAGAGCGCAATTGGGTGAATGATAAGCTGAAGGAAGCAGCCCAAGAGAGAGCAACCGAACGGGAGAAGGAGAGAGAAGCGCAAGAAAGAAGAGAAGCAGTTGAAAGAGAATTTCAAGCTGCTGAAAGGGAGAAAGAAAGGGCACATGAACTGGCTATGGCAGTCCAGAATGCCACCCTGGCACCCCCGAGTCCCATGCCTCCTGCGCCCTCTCACCTCCACAGCATGGGCGGCCTCATTAGGGCTTGGGACGATAATGAACCCGATACCTGGCTTGATCATGTCAAGCAGGTGTTCGGGAACTTCAATCCAACCTCTCGGGAAGTGGCCCTCCTCCTTGGCAAGGATCTCGCTGGCAAGAGGCGGACTGCATTCGAGGCCCTTCCCTTGAATGAGTGACACGATCTCGCCCGCGTCCGAGAGGCAATCCTTGGGGCTTACGAATTGACCCCAGACCGGTGGAGGCAAAAATGGAGGACTATGCCCAAGGAAGCTAACCAGACGTGGACAGAGTGGGCAGCCAAGAAGGCACCGGCACTCCTTAGGTGGACGAAGGCCTCCAACACAACATCTGTTGAGGAGGTCATAGAACTCTTCCAGTTAGAGGACTTTCTTGCCTACGCCCCCCCCCCCCCCCCCATGATCTTGCCACCCACTTGGTGGACAAGGCCCCTAAGACTCTTTTGGAATGCTGTAAATGGGCAAATGCCTATGATACCCACCATCCATTGCAGAGTTTTTTAAAGAAGAAAATGCGTCCTGCTCTCCCCCTCACTCCTGCTGCCACCTCTCAGCCTACCCAGCGCCCCAATAACCTTCCTCGGAAACCTGTGTGGGTTTTTTTTTTTTTTTTTTTTTTTTTTCATTGCAACAAACCAGGTCACACCACCGAGCAGTGCCTCTCAAAGGTAGATCCTCCTCAGCACGCTTCTACCACTCCTCCAAATGGACTACCCAAGCATAATAAAAACAACGGCCATTGGAACAGAAACAACAGACCCAGGCCTGATTTTAGCAAATGTTTCTGTGAAACATGCAGAGTGCATGGGCACACTGCTACCTGGGCAGGATGCCCCAAAAAAGCTCCTGTTTCTGCCATTGCTATGGCCGTGACAAATCCATCCACTCTAGGCCCCCCTGCTCAGGGCCCCATATTTGTTGCACCTTCAAGAGGTCGCTATCCTGCCCGCCAGGTCCGAGCTTTCGACGACACTGGTGCGCAAGTCTCCATCATCCGAGAGGATAAAATTCCTTATGGAGCTAAGGTTGATAGGCATCAGTTCGTGACGATAGAGAGCCTCAACCATGTCAAAATGTTCCTACCTACTGTCCGATTGAGAGTCACACAACCTCATCGTTCGAAGATATGTACCATGGCAGTAGCAAACTATATACCAGGAGGTTATGATGTCCTGCTAGGACAAGATCTTAAGTCTCCTCCTAACTTTGTACCATATCAGGGCCACCGCCCTCACATAGCTCCAGACCCGTTTCACGGGCCTCCAAGGACTACCTCTGCACCGCCAGTGCCCATTAAGGTGCCAGTCAGTGCCAGGCTCCATCTCTTTTGAATGTTGAGCCACGTTCGAGTCCTTCCAATGAGTCAGAAACAGCCTTAGTGCCAGTGGCAGGGCCAGACTCAAGTCTTCCTTCTGGAGCTCTAAGTCCCGGTCGCTCTCCCTCAGCTGCCTTGGCCCAACTACCCATGCCGGCAGTCAAGGAAGAGCCAATTCCAATAGGAATCCCCAAGGACACCCATGAACATAGTGGACACTCCACCAATGGTGCGGCCTCGCAGCCCGCCCCAGAGTCGGTCCTCCCCACAGGTAAGCCCATCCCGAATACCATTACCTCATCCAATCCCCCTCCGTCAGCAGCGAACCAGTCCTGGAGTAATGACTCTGCCAAATCCTATTTGACCGAAGAACTCGGGGAACTGAGCCATGCAGCATTAGGCACGGGGACGAGCGCCAAGGCTCCAGTTGTCGCAGCAGCTGGAGCAGATGCCCCTTCGAAGTGTTCAAAGGGCTTGGATCCTCCAAGGCCCCCCATGGCATCGTCAAACCGACCTCTAAGGAAGAAGGGAAAAGGGCATCGAGGTTTTCCAAAACCTTACGAGAGCCAATAGCCTCTCTGCACTAGTGCCTGGCACAGTGCCACCTCTTATAGAGAATTCTGACCTTCTCCATCCAGAAGAGAGTGCCAGACTCTGCGACTTCTACTTCTTTCTGCCCCTTTCGTAGCTTTCTTCTTTTCCTTTTGTATTATATGTATCCTATCTTCCTTGGTTTCCTTTCTTCATATTTACTGCCTCGTGGCATTTGTTGTATATTGTATGCCCTGCTTAGGCAGAGCCAAACTGCCAGCTACCCTGGTATTTTATAAATTTGTACTTCTTTACGAACTACTGTCGTAAAAGTGCCAAAACATTTAACTTGGGAAAATTTTAGCCAACAAACGTTGCTATAGCTTAGAGATAATTTCGAAGCCTGGCTCGTTTATACATTAGTTGGTTAGCTGTTCTGTTTTAGTGTTATTCCCTAGTCTATATATTTTGTGAGATTGATGTTGTTTTGATCAAATTTACATTTCATTTTCTTGTCTGTGTGTATTATCTTATTTAATCCCTACAAAGAATTACTTCATTAATTTTCCCCTTGTTAGTGCACAAATGTTAGTACTGATATAATCAATAGAATCAGATGTCGCCTTGTTACGAGACAAGATAACTTCACGAAACTGTAGGGCCATTAACACAGCTGAATGGGTCATATCGATCCATCAGAGTAGTCAGATAAGATGTGTTACCCTGAACAACTGAGTTAGTAGTATTATGTAGGGTGTAACTTACCTGTAGGTCTAATTAAATATAGAACCACTTATTGTTGTTCATTGTTATTCTCAGTGTGGCGTTATATTTTAAGTATAATTGAATATAGAAAGTTAATCTTTAGTCAAGTCACACTTCATTTTACTTAATTCTCTGCCTGTCGAGTAAGACTTCATGAATATTATAGTTGGCAGATTTTCAATATTGCTTATATTATAAGTCCACTCAAGGGACAATGGAAGGCTGAGTAATCTATATTGCAATTGGTCCTTGTTTCTAGCTTTTCTTGTCCATTCCAACCCGTCCAGGGTTGAAATGTCCTTTAGAATGGGGGAGGTATTCAAGATTTAGCTAGAAACAAGGAAAGAAATAATCTTTAACCCAAGTTTAATGCAGCTATTTTTTTTACAAGTTGCCCCTTCCACTTGGAAAAGAACCCATTCTCGCCATTCTCCCTTTTTTCTTTTGAAAAGCTATCCTCTTCTCCCATTGGTGCTTGGAATTACCCTCTACAGAGCGACCTCTTTAAAAGGCCTTGGATCCAGGAGAAGAGCCTCAGAAGAACACCAGACCTCGGAGAGGCCAGCTCTCTTGCCCCTGACCAGACGCCGCCACCCCCCCGACCCCCCCATCCCCCACCCTGGGTCTGCTTTCCATGCTTTGGGAAGCCCAAGTATACTTTTAACAGTCCATAGTGTCACGACTTAGAGAAGGAGGCAACCAGCTTCATCACAAAAAAGGTACTGTAAAGGAATTTCCATTTCATCCAGGGAATTTTTTATCTTTGTCTGTATTTCATTTCATTTTCCAGGGCAACTTGTGCAGTGTTTCATTCCCCTTCGCCATCTGGGCTCAATTCTGTAATTACTCCCATGTGATACCAGTAACATTCCCCTAGTGAATTAAAGCCACGAAATAGTTTCTGCTGTGTAAATTTCCCAGTCATTTCATTTCCCCCTGAGTGGCCTTTTGATTGAGAGAAACAGTGAGTAGAGTTCACCCCACGTGTGCCCTGCCTCATACCTATCCCCCTCTACTTGCAGACAAATGCTGTGCCTGGCTGTGGTAGAACTTGGAAGTCCTTCAAGCTTGCAATTTTGCTCCGTTGCGATATTTTCCTAGGCACGTGACCAGGGCTGCGCCCCCCCCCCCCCCCCCCTCGTGTCCGAGTAGACTGAGAGAAGTTCTCCTACCCTTGTGTTTCCTGGACCTCTGTAACTTTATGTAAATACAGTGCTTTTAAAACTAACGTCCAGCTTTTATGTAAAAATTCCTCCCTCTTCAACCTTTTTTTCTTCTTGTTCAAACCCCTCGTCCTCTAGTCAAGGCCTAAATCTTCAATGTAAGTGTATTTTCTTGGAGGAGACGAGGTGGAATGTTGAATAATATATATATATATATATATATATATATATATATATATATATATATATATATATATGTGTGTGTGTGTGTGTGTGTGTGTGTGTGTATTATCGGTTGTTGGGGTCTTTTCAGTCTGACTTCTTGTTTAAAAATGGATTTCTGCCCAGCTGCACATCAACTAGTGGTTGACAAAGAGCCTATTCAGCATATTCATTTTCATTAAATGTATTTGGACGTCAGAAATGAATATCTTACCGAGTTGAAAGGGAAAGAACGCTGATTTTAATATCGCAGTGGCAAATATTCAATAACTGGGACGGATATAGGTAGAAATAACACGGTTACGTCATACACTGCATATTCATATGTCAAGTGGGAAACCTATTCAGCATTATCAGTGTTTTGTGTAACACTGTCTGTTTAAGGAGCTTCTCCAAGATCTATTCGCTCACGGTGATTGTAATGATAACATGATTCATTGTAACTAATTAGTCACTGTAAACCGCTTCTCTTATGGGCACATCTTCGGGCACAAAGTAATACAGAGTACAAAACGAGTGAGAGCGCCTCAGTGGGGTGGTTGTTATGGTATTAGCGTCCCACTTCGGTGGTCGCGGGTTCGATTCTCGGCCATTCCATTGAGGAGAGATGTGTATTTGAGGAGAGACGTGGTTCGGAAGTCACGTAAAGCCGTTGGTCTCGTTGCTGAATAACCACTGGTGCCATGCAACGTAACAGCACCATACAAACAAACAAACAAACAAACAAACAAAACAAGTGAGCAAGAAAGCTCTCAATAAAAGCAAAGTGAAGAAAACAAAAATATTGATGATATGTTTAATAAGGCCATTACAAACAGAAACAATATTCGTCCAGATCACTTAACTACTCAACACCACAACTAGTCAAAAGAAGGAAATTAATAGCCCAGTGACCCAATTACTTGTAAAAATGTAAAACTGACTACTTGTCAACCAGTTTATAAAACAACTCAAATCACAATTATGAATAGTAACAATAATAACGTCGATAACAACATACCTAAAAAGATATCACCAATAAACAAAAACGACAAATTATATTAAAATAACTGAATGAACAGTAATATCAATACGATATACATAAAAAGAACTTTGACTAGTACACAAAAGAAATTTTTATTTTGTAACGATTATATTATTAGGAATATAATTGAATCTGCCTTTATAAGACGTAACCCGGAAAACATTTATATTTGAGTCTTGGTATGCATAAATTAGACAATCTTATCATAGGTAAAATAGTGAAGAGTTTTATCACTTCCCTTTTATGTATTTCTTATTGATATTACTATTCATCCAGTTATTTTAATGTTACTAGTCGTTTTCGTTTATTGGTGATGTCTATAGGTATGTTGTTATTGACGTTATTATTATTACTATTCATAATTGTGAATTCAGGTGTTTTATAAACTGGTTGACAAGTAGTCAGTTTTTCATTTCTGTAAGTAAAGGGGTCATTGGCAATTCATTTCCTTCTTTTGACTTGTTGGTGTGTTGGGTAGTTAAGTGATCTGGACGAATATTGTTTCTGTTTGTAATGGCCTTATTAAACATATTGTTAATATTTTTGTTTTCTTCACTTTGCTTTTATTGAGAGCTTTCTTGCTCACTCGTTTTGTGCTCTGTATTACTTTGTGCCCTGAAGATGTGTTAAATACACGAAAGTACTTGGCACTCTGTCTATTTATTTTTAACTTTCTTAGTGATATATATATATATATATATATATATATATATATATATATATATATATATACACACACACATATATATATACATATATATATACATATATATATATATATATATATATGCAAACAATCACCCATGCTTATTAGATAGATGGTTTCAGAAGGCGTTACAATGCTAATTTCATCCTGTATTCTAGGAGGAATTATTACCTCTATATTTTTCACCTGAACTGCAGTTCCTCAAAGTCAACTTATTACAAGATACATTATTCAATGATTTCAGTTAGCAAAGGCTCAGTAGGTCTTTGCAGAATTTGGGAAATGACTTTCAAACCTTTCTATGCTGAAATAGCACGTCACCTATAAATTACAGTACGTTTTATAGACATGTTATATTATATTATACTCTTTTGCCTGTCTATGCAGCCTCTCGTTGCTATCACAACTACAGGAACAGCATAACCTCAGCAAATGTCAACCACTTAGTACTGCACTCAAAGCCTCTTTTTTCTTCCCATAAGTTTGCACCCTCATCTCTAACTCTTCTCAATACGCCATCCTCAATTTCACGTTCACAAGCACATAATTGCGCTTTGACAGACTGGGGCCAAAAGAGAAAAGTAATTACACTGAGAAGGAAAAACAGAGGCGGCCATGATATGAAGGGAATTGTTACCTGCTTAGGTAACAGGCATAATTCCGAATGTTCAGATCTCCCAAAGTAACTTGCAGATTATAGATTCACCGCCATCAGAATACCTAATGAATCCCATCCATAAATTGTCTGAGAATGTTGTGATAAAAAACTCATAAGTAAGCGCCTCATTACTCACAAAACAAACACGCGCACATACAAACACTGGCGGCCGTGAAAAGGGCACATCTTCATGTGTCTTGTTATATGGCTGTCACGATATCTTTTATCTCGAGGAACCGTCATTCACTGTCATTTTCATTATGACATACAAAGTCATGAAGCATCTATTATAGTCTATTTACTTTAGAGTTGATAGATTTAGATAAGGGACATTATTTTGTCGGCATTCTTTTCACCTTAGCTCACTTTTGTTTGGCGCGCGTGAAAATTATGACAAAGTTATGACAACGTAACTTAGACGACTGCGATAAGCGCGTACTGTGGTGTTTTTGTATGGTCACACTGCGTCCCGGCCTTTAGATCGTTACATTCAGCTTACATTCAACTTTTATAATAATAGCCTATTTCGAATATTAATGGTGTAATTCGCATACAGTAAATTATTAAAACACTTTTCAGTTGCAAATGCACACCCAGATATCCTTTTATTTA
>NC_061107.1:126448620-126478620 GCF_015104395.2 Macrobrachium nipponense
TATCTATATATATTTATATATATATATATATATATATATATATATATATATATATATATTTATATTTATATTTATAGATGATAGCACGTTCGCCTGAAACAAACACAGGAAAGAAGAAGCAAAAATGAAAGATGGAAAGAGGGTAGGAAAAAATAAAAGAAACACTGCAGGAACACAGTTAAACAACCACGTGAGTATCTTGCTCGACCATTGGTCTTGGAGTAATATCTTATCGCTGGTTAAGTTTTACACAGGGTCAGAATGAGACAAACTCTGCCTTTACACTGCTGTCCCTTCAGCCGTTGTCCTATATTGTGAACAAATTGAGTTTAAGGTATCGTAAATTTCAACTAGTACAAGAAAACACAATTATGACTGCACCACCTTACAGAATAATGTGATACGAGCAGAAAAAAAAGTTTGATGTGCCAAACGATCTTAAAATAATCGTACTGATACGTATATTCGAAATCACTGTGGTACTATGCCATCATTGTGGTAATCAGTCTATCAACATTTCAATATTGGGGAAACCTTCTGTGGTCTTTAGGTCGGTTGTTTAGCTTTTTAACAGAAACAATTAATATCTACTTCTCTGACTTATTCGTTGACATATGTAGCCTACATATTTTAAGATGTTTATACATGCATAACAAGTATATATAGTTACATATCAAGAGAGAAAGAGAGAGAGACATAGAGTCTATCACTGGATTTTACTGTAATAGAAACTGGTGGTACTTTGACCAATCTTAAGGTTTTAAGGAAAGACCGCACATTTCTCATCCGGTTTGGGAGCCACCCAATAGAAACCATACATAATAAGTGTATACAGATACATACCGAAAGAAAAAAAGAGACAGAGAGACCTAACACTGGATTTCAGTCTTGTAGAAACTGGTTATACCTAGACCTATCTCGGATGCAAACTGAGCGCATAAGGAACAAGCACATATCTCTCACCTATTTCAGGAACCACCCAACAGAAGCTATCAAACCACAGAAAAAGTCAGGGAAAAGCAAAGCAGAAATCCAAACACAGACCAGAGAACATTAAGAGGTTAAGGATGGAGAGGAAGAACGCGTCAAAACCTCCTTCACAGTATGTCAGTCAATCAGGTTCTATCTAAGCCTCCGGGAAATGCGGCTTCGTCAGCCTTGATTCTCGGAGCCCTATACAGGGATCCTACAGTTAGTGTAGTCCTTAAGTGAGAGACAGACGGACGGCAGGGATGTCGGTTGACGAGTTCAGAATACAGGGCGATGAGGAAAAATGAAACTGTAATTGATGTCATGTCCCTTTTCTTATAGAGAGATCAGTTTTGGTTCACAGCATTCTAGTTTTCAGCAATGCTTATTTAATTTGTTAGTTCAGTTCTACTGTGGAATGTCTTGTTCAGTCATCCGTTCATTCACCGAACATATTTATGGTTGTTTTAAAGTATAAATCTTTCGGTATAGGCAAAAACAGTAAATGCTTATGATACAAGAGGTTTCAAACTTTATTTCATGAAGATAACCTGAATACGAGGTATATTATGTAACCTACATCTTCGGCTGTGTGAGTTTTCGGTTTTCTTTCTTGATCTCTATATTTAATGATAGTCTTGTTGTAACTCTTGGTGCAAAAGGTCTTGAGAGTAAAATAGAACGAGGGCCACTTGATTCTTAAAGGAAAAAGATATTCAGATTTCATTTCATATTACCGGAATTCTAAGGTGTTTGTTACGATTTTCATGTTCCTTTCCTTTGAGAATTCTGACTCTTTAAACTTTTCAATATTTTCTTCAATCTTCCAAAGCTCTCTTTCACCTTTATTAACATTTCTATACGCTTCGAATGGCTCAACAATCCTTTCGCACGAGCACATACCCAAATCCCAAAAGTTCAGGTTTTTCTTTATTTTTGTATGCCCCATAGTATACAGCTCCGCTGTTACCTTTAACTGAGATCTCTACATGTTCAGTTCACTCTTCCCTTCTGAATTAGACCTCGTGGCGCAGTTCAGTCAACCAGTTGTTAGACTAATGGTTCTCAACCAGGGGGGAATTCCTCCCTAGGAGGAAATTTCAGTTTAGAGGGGAAGGGGGAACGGTGGATGGTGACCATAGATTCGCAGGCTCAAACTGGCTCTAGGACCATACAAAACACAGTGTGCATCAACTAGCACTACTTTGAGGCCACGCTGGGCTTTCACTCCGCTAGTCGTGTGATTGTGTTTGCATTTTGTTGCATTTTATTTGGAATGCACCTTTTAAATAAGACAATTTTGGAAAGGGACTGGGAGAGGAGGGTGGGGAAAGGCATTCTGCCATATGGCGAAAGAGTGCATGGGACAAAAAAGGTTGAGAACCACCGACTATGTTCGCTTAACTATCCCATTTACATCCAGATAATGACAAAAAAAATTCACTTGTGTGTTCAAGGTGTTACAGTTACAATAGGCTCATCCATTATTTCATCCTTTAGTGAATACTTTAAGACATCTTACCAATTCTTTCTTAAGGAGATGTGACATCCCTCTCATTATTTGCTAACCACATTTCATGGTACTCATTTCAGCCTGTCTGTCTTCCTTGTTAATATGTAGCATAATTCACACAACACCCTGCCTTCCTATTCAATTACTTTCACACCAGACCTACAAAGTACGCCATTCTTCGATAAGTTCTCATAGCACAAAGTTCACCCGGCCTCGTTTTTTTTTTTCTTGTTGCACGGATTAGTCATAAATTATGTCTCACGGTATAAAGGTCACCTGTCGTTTCTATATTTGTATTCGGTCGTAAGCGGTTCTTAAACCCATTCGCTTAAGACCCATCCTATAGTGATCTTTTCATCGTTCCATCACACCACCTCATACAATACTAATTAAATTTACGTTTGAATTGATAAGTGGACATTTCATCTTTATCATATATTAACCATACCTCCCGACGGAAGGAAGATTCATGAACAAAGTACTGTTTTAGTTGAGTCATATAATCGTAATCTTGACCTTTGTATTTATCTTGTGATAGTTCTCAGAACTCGTCGCGTTGGAAAGATTAAACCGCCTGAAGTAAGATAAGCTGATAAACCCTTGAAAAAAAATCTGATGAGATAAATTGATGAGATACTTAGATTCGGATATCTTGGAAATAATCATATTATTAATATGCTTCGAAAAAATCTCAAAACCAAAAATGAAGAACTATATCGAGAGTGATAATGTTATTAAACTTTAAATCTGACAGATTTCAACAGCGGGAGTCTACCATAAGTGCGAGCTCTATGCAGCTGGTAAACATTAATAAACTGTTGGAGCTAATGTAAGCAAATTTTTGCACTCTGGAGTATCATGATACAAGAGCAGACGATGGATCACATGAGCTTTTCACATGAAGATAGATAACGTCACATGCATCTTATTTTTGTTCTTTCGGGAATGTTGTTCATCAGGATGCTGTACTTAGACACACACAAAACGCATGCTTACATATGTATATATATATTTATATATGTGTGTGTGAGTGTTTGTGTGTGTGTATGTATATATGTGTGTGCTGTTGTTGTTTATGATTTAAGCCAGAACCAAGCAAAATAACTCCTTTTAGAAAGGAAATTCAGACATTCTTCAGTCGCCCATTTTCACTGAGCCTCCGTTCTCTTTGAATGCCTCATGAATCATCTTATTCTCTCCCAATTGGCTGCCCTGGAATTAATCTCCTTAGGTAACCTGCGTAGCGCGGAGTCTATCTTTGGATAAGAAACAACAGACCTGAACAGAAACTCTTTGGAACCAAGATTATAAAACCAGGAGGCAACCTGCATGCAACCTTAGAATTTCTTCACCTGCCGAAGCGATTGCTCCTCTTCTCCCTTTTGCTCTCCCTCTCCTCTGGGGACCCCCACGTGTTCCTTTATTGCCCATAGTGATAGAAGATTGCTCAGAAATTCGGAAGAAACCCGCCTACAGATGGCCAGGTACTGCAATGGAGTAATTTTGGGTGCAGCCAGTTACTGTTTTTTTGGCTCTTGTCTGTACTCCAATTTCATTCTTCCTAAGGCAACTTCCCTTGCTATTGGCTCAGCATCGCAGTCCTTAATTTTGGTTACCATAATGCAGTTCCCCATTGCTACCATCGATGCTGTAAATAATACCCCTTGTGATGCTAGTAAAGATGTTAAATCTAATCATGATATTCCCACTTAGACTAGTATCTGCTACATTGGGAAGTGAAGTTGTTGTTTCAAGCTAAACATCCCCTAGTTAATCAAACAACTCAGTATCCCTTTCTGCATAAGTTCCCAGTCATTCTGGCCCTGTGAGTGAACTTTGATGTGGACTAATAAGAGAAAATCATGTTCAGTGTTCCCCACGTGTCTATTGCCTTAATATTGATCCCATAATGCAATCTCTTTGCAGATGCAAATATCGGGCCTAGTTGTGAGAGGAAATTTGGAATTCCTTGAAACCAATGCCCGGACTAACTAGCAACCCGCTGTGCATAAACTGTACCAGTTGGCCTGCAATCAACCACCTTCCATTTAATTTCTGGACCCATTCGAGTCCCTGCCATCCTTAAGGTATAATTTGCTGCTCACGTAATTTGAATGTAAATATAGTTCATTTAAACCAAGTCTCTAGAGTTTTACATAAACTCTTCCCTCCATTGATACTGGCCTTCAGCTGAAGATTGTGTTATGGTTCCGTTCTCTTTCAAGGCATTTTAGGAGTGCCAGAAAGTCACTCCCACAGTTTTCAGAGTCAGAGAACGAGAGATTTATAACAATATATATATATACATATATAGCAAAGTTAAACACTGTATCCGTGTTCTAATATGTTGTAGGAAGCCCACAAAAATTCGGAAAAAATTGAAAGTTTTATTAAGCTTTCGGAGAGAACATTCTCTCCCTCTTTCAGAAAGAGAAAACTTTCAATAAAACTTTCAATTTTTTCCGAATTTTTGTGGGCTTCCTACAACAATATACATATATAGATTTATATATATATATATATATATATATATATATATATATATATATATATATATATATATTAACTAATCATTTTGTTAAAAAATAAATAATTATTTATAGAGTCATTACATTGTTTGCTTGATATTATTATCATCCACATTAACGAAAATGTGACAGACCCCGTTATTGGCTGCCTGAGATACGGTTACCTACATAATCAGTACGTATTAGTTTGGTTCCTGAAAGATGTCATATATTCCGCCGAATTTGATTATTTTTCTTTCATTATACATGGCCTGGCGGTATCAAGGGTTCCTTACAGTAAGAGAGAGAGAGCTAAAGACCCTGATTTCATTTAAGTTGAAATTAAATCTATCTAAAAGCTATGTAAACTGCAATATACCTGACTTCTTGAATTTATGAATGAATAATGGATTCGCTGGAAAACTTCAGAAAATCTGGAACTGAACCTCGTCATTTTTTTTTTATGGGAAGGAATATGTAATCGTGATTATTTTTTTCAAAGGGAACTTAACGCACTCTCTCTCTCTCTCTCTCTCTCTCTCTCCCTCTCTTTCACTTCTACATACATAAGTGTGATTAGTGTTAACGTTTTGTAAAGTAGCATTGATGTTCTTTAACGCTCTGCAAACGAATTCACAAATTACACGTAAAAAGGAATGCCACTACTACTTCATTTCTATCATTCAGTATATGCAGATCTTTCTTAGTAAATAAACAACTAAAAGAATGTTTCTCATATAACTTGAGTCAGAGCAGGCTACGACTGACACAAATATGTAGAGAAAAAACAGATGCACTGCAGTTAGAAACCCCTTAAGAAGTGTTTGCTGACAATGTCTATTTGGAAGCTCTAGCGTCAAATTACGCCCAGTGATACAAAGCATGCATTTGATGATTTTAACTTGCCACACCAGGGAACTTTGACCAGTCACTCAATCCCTTCTTACCAATGGTAATTAGTGCTGCATTTTTAGTTTATTTTCCTTATTGATCTTTAGTGTGCTGTATTTTCAGTTTATTTTCCTTATTGATCTTTAGTGTGCTGCATTTTCAGTTTATTTGCCCTATTGATCTTTAGTGTGCTGCATTTTCAGTTTATCTTCCTTATTGATCTTTAGTAAGCTGCATTTTTTCAGTTTATTTTCCTTATTGATCTTCAGTCTGCTGCCTTTTCAGTTTATTTTCCTTACTGCCGTTGCGGACGCGCATGTGTGGCGCGGGTTGATGTATATGATATCTCTCAAATATTTCCTAGGAATATAAGTCATTCCATATCAAGTCATTTATTTACTCTGTCTTTTGACTTTCAACAATTGCCTATTTTCTGATGGAGGGCCTTCAAACCACAGGGGCTCAAGCGCCACAGCCACCAAACCCTCTCTCTGGCTATGACGTTTGCAATACTGGCATCCACTGTCCTCATGGTCAAAATTACTGTACAAGCAGAGGAAATGACGAACTTATGTCCAGAGTTGTTGTCACCCGAGACAAGTGGCGCGGTCCTTATAAACCACAGAGGCTTATGTGCTGGTTGGGTAGTAAGCCAATGGGAGTGCGCAGTACTTGCCACGTAGGCGTCTCTCGCCCAATCAAAAAATTTTCCCATGAGAAGCGTGGTTCAGCGACCAATCGTCGCGCGCCATACAAACCTCCTGTAAAAGTCCCAGTTAGTTTTTCCAAAACAACACGCTGCCGCGTGTCTGTCTGGTCGTGATTGTTGTATTGGCAAGTGTGCAGTAATCTCACTATAGTAGATTCACATCAACCGTGCATCTGATGTCTAGGCCAGTCCCTTACAACACTTCTGATTGGCTGTTGATAAGTCAATCACGAGGCTGGAAACTCTCAGTCTCTCGAGAGAGTTCGCATAGGCAGGATGTATGTTCCACCTCTCAGAGGTATACTTCTGAAAGACATATCCCTCAGGAGAGGTGGAACATAGTGCATCCTGCCTATGTGAACTCCCTCGAGAGACTGAGAGTTTCCAACTTATCAACTGCCAATCAGGAGCGTCGTAAGGGACTAGCCTAGACATCAGATGCACGGTTGATGGGAATCTACTATAGTAACAGTATTTCCACTATTATCTACAACAATACTCTGTTCTCACCTTCTCCTTCACTTATTTTCATTATTATTAATGATAATAATGATATTATTATTATTATTAATTATTATTATTATTATTATTATTATTACTGCTGTGATAATGTTGGTCTTGTTACTTTCATACAAGGAAGGTGTATTGACTTCAAGCAACACTTTATTTATGTTTAAAGCACTTACTGCATTTTTCACCCAAACTGAAGGGGAGGAGCGATATTTCGCGTACACCACACTTTTTTTTTATGGAGGGGGTGGGGTAAAAAAATTCTGAATGGCAGGGCTTTCACATATATATTACATATATATATATCAGCTGAATCCACTAAGAAAGTTAAAAATGAAAAGACAATGTGCCAAGTACTTTCGTGTATTGAAGACATCTTCGGGCACAAAGTTATACAGAGCACAAAACGAGCGAGTAAGAAAGCTCTCACAAAAGCAAAGTGAAGAAAACAAAAATATAAAAAAATATGGATAATAAGGCCATTACAAACAGAAACAATATTCGTCCAGATCACTTAACTACTCAACACCCCTTGTCAACCAGTTTATAAAACAACTGAATTCACAATTATGAATAGTAACAATAATAACGTCAATAACAACATACCTAAAAAGATATCACCAATAAACGAAAACGACAAATAATATTAAAATAACCGAATGAACAGTAGTATCAATACGAAATACATAAAAAGGAATTTGACTAGTACCCTACACAAAATTGAAGGATAATGTTAAAACTTTTCACTATTTTATCTAGTATAAGATTGTCTGATTTGTTCAAACCAAGACTCAAAATTTTCCGGAATGCGTCTTTGTAAAGGCAGATTCAATTATATTCCTACTGATATAATCGTTATAAAATAAAGTTTCTTTTGATTCTGTCCAATCAATCGCATGTTGAAGGTTACTAAGATGAATAAAAAGGGCAATTGAAGTTGTCTACTATCTTAAACCTACATAAACATTCGGTTAGAACAGGACAGACTTCAGTGTCCTTTTTATTCATCTTGGTAATCTTCACCATTCGCTCTACCTTGGAATTATTATATTTTCACATATATTAACCAAAGGGGAACTTCTAGTTGATAAGAAATTCGTTTGCTAATGGGCTCGAACCACGGAACAAGAATTCAGGACATAAAGTGACGCTCTTTACCCACCAGACCATCAAGAGGGTATAAGTTGATACCGACTCTCACCTACGAAATTACGAATCCCTGTCCCGTTAAGCTACGAAAGGCGCTACTTCGGGAATATCACCAAAGGGGAATTATAAGTAATAAATGGATTGGTAGTTAAGTGACTCAAATGCTCGACAATATCCTCCAGCGACTTCCAGTCGATGTTCAAAACCACTGAGCCAGCATCACTTATAATCCCTCTTCGGTGATAGGTCCTACTTGGACAAGTCAGTTACGTGCTCGACTACCGGTCTCAGGGTTCGGGTTCATTGCCCGCTCTGCCAATACAGAATAAGAAGAATTTATTTCTGGGGATAGAACTTAATTTCCTGATGTGGTTCGGATCCCACAATAAGCTGAAGGTCCCGTTTGTAAGTCACTAATTGGTTCCTAGCCACATAAAAATATCTAATCCTTCGGGCCAGCCATAGGAGAGCTGTTAATCAGCTCAGTGGTCTGGTAAAACTAAGATATACTTAACTTTTTCTTCGCTGATAAGTAGTGCGCATTGGATATTAAGCGACATTTGTAGCTTAATGTTTGTGTCTATATATATATATATATATATATATATATATATATATATACTATATATATATATATAGATAGATAGATAGATAGATAGATAGATAGATAGATAGATATATATATGTGTATATATATCATATATATATTGATATATATATGCACATGTATATATGTATATATCTATATATATATACTTATAGATAGTATATTATGCATATGCATATATATATAGTATTATTTATATATATATATGCCTGGTAAAAGTGTTCTGTTACAACAGAATGCCATCTAATAAAAGAAGCCCATAAAAACGCCAAAATATAGAGAGAAATACTATATTTCAGAGACTGCTGTCTCTCTCTTCAGGTAGAATGAATGAGAAAAGTTACAGAAGAGGTAGTATTTTCTCTATATTTTGAGCGTTTTATGGGTTCCTTTATATATATATATAAATATATATATATATATATATATATAGTATATATGATATATATATATATATATATATATATATATAATTGAGTGCAGGCATAAGTAACACTTCCTTCCACCTGTCGTGCAAACTAATCCTCGTTCCAGAGCCGACTTGCGCAAGACCAGAATCGTGTGTGTGACAATTTCCTTGGTTTGCGCAATCCTGATAAAAAGTCAAACCAGACGAATACTCAAACATCCGTAATGAAATCTATCACGCAGAAAATTACAGCTCTCTCGGCGGGGACCTTGGGAAAGCAGAAGAGAAATGGAATGCGATGAGAAAATGACAGTATATCAGAGGACATTGGCGGTGAGAGGTTAACACGGAAAGTGTCGACTTCAATCGTAAGGCGAGAAATACCCATATTGCTCATCTCCTCAGCTGCTGGGCACATTTTATCTTGCCCCTTCGGCGAGGGCGGATCGTTAGAGACATTCGTTAGCTTGACCTTAGCAGTCTCTATCGCTTAACATTTGTGATTTTAATTTTTTATAGAATTAGAAGAATATCGGCTGTGGCACAAAAGTTAATCGAAAAAATTTTTATGTTTACGGGTGGAAAATAAATGACAGTATAATTTACCGGTGCAGTGACAAGGACATCCCTAAGTAAACACAGGTAAGGTTTGTTAGTAGTTATTTTTATTTATGTTGGAATTGAAGTAATATCGATTGTTGCACAAAACGTAATCGTAAAAAAATATAGACCTCGCCGATGGTAAAAATTAACAGACGTTTTATCGACGCAGTGGCAAAGACATTACCGGTTGAAATAGTACAGGTAGGATCTTGCAGTAGATTTGTTTTTCAAAGAATTCAAGGTTGTATACTCTGTAAACTGTCTTGAGCTGTAAACAACAGGACCATCGACTGTTTATAGAAGTGGGCCACACTATTTGTTTACCTTTCAGTGGTTCACGTTCACAAGTGAGATCTGGTGAACATTATTCTTTTGTCCTTTCTCGTTTTTGCACTCTGGTAAACACACAAACAGACACACTCACCTGCCTGTGAAAACGTACTTGAGAAAATAAAAATTAAACTAGACCAGAATGTCGTAAGCGAATTTAGTAAACAGGGACTAAGCGTTTAACACATTTTTCATTCTAAAATATTGCTGCAGGGTTATAGAGATGCGATTTTTTTTTATTATTTGATAAGAGAGATATAAATGGAACAAAGTACTTAGAAATGATTTTTATTACATTGCAAAGTTAAAACGGAGGCACAGCAAAATTGCCTACCTTGAACAACTACCGCGACTTATGCTGTAAATAAAATTATTTTGTGATTAATTTAATATTAACAATATATATACGCTAGTTAGTCGTGTTGTTTGCCTCTCTATCCGGCAACTGTTTTCCATCATTGTATATCTCATAAATATAGGGATAATTCGGCCATTTGTTACAATGATTCATCAAATTCTTCACTCCGACATGAGACAACGATTATACATGCATAAAGCATCAAGTGAGACCGATTACCTCCGCTTCTACTAGCAAGAGTAAGGATTATTTAAGGATTTTTATTTAAGAATACAATATATATACATATATATATATATATACATGTGTGTGTGTGTATGTGTATACTTATGTATATACATGTATATATACATATATACATTATATATATATACATATATATATATATATATATATATATATATATATATATATATATATATATTGGACCTACTGACCACTTTTTTATCAAAAACTCATTTGATTCTGACAACCACGATGCCCTTTTAACTTCTTTATATCTTCATATTGTGGATACGCTTTTCTCTTTGAAGACTGCAAGTTCCAAATGAAGGACAAAATAAAGACACTTTGACGGCCGGGCACGATTCGAACCCGCATCCGCGATATCAAGGTAGGAAACATTACCTCGTTCTGATCAGATTCAAAGTATATTTTAGGAGACGGCTTGAAATTTTCCTTATGCGTTAGAATTTCTACATTTGGTTCTTCCTCTGGATCTCAGACTTCGTCGCAAAAAGCACATCCAAAATATGATGGATAAGTAAAGTATATTTTAGTTTTGCCAGACCACTGAGCTGATTAACAGCTCTCCTAGGGCTGGCCCGAAGGATTAGATATTTTTATTTGGCTAGGAACCAATAGATGACCTTGCAATGGGATCTACAGGTTATTGTGGAACCCAAACCACATTACATCGAGAATTTAATTTCTATCACCAGAAATTAATTCCTCTGATTCCACGTTGGCAGAGCCAAGAATCGAACTTGCGGCCGCCGGATTGGTAGGCGAGCACAAAAACCAGTCGTCCAACAAGGAACTCAAAATGTGATGAAACAAGAATTTAAGAAGCCATTGTAGATATTACAATGATATATATATTAATATATATATATATATATATATATATTTATATATATATATATATATACATGAGTCTGATCACATCACAGTGATTCATATATACACATTAAGCTACAAATATCCTTTAATATCTAATTCACTCTACCTCAGAATTGATATATTTTCATACATGTTAACTGAAGGGAAATTTTTAATTGGTAATAATTTCGTCTGCTCCAAGGCACGAACCTAGGAACCAAGAAATCAGGACGTATAGTGGAGCGCTTATAACCACGTGTGTGGGTGTGTGTGTCTGTGTGTATGTGTATATAATTGTAATAGCCACATCTCCCCTTAATTTCTCGGGATTTCATCACACCTTTTTGGATACGCCTGTCACATACAAATCCTTAGATCCAAAGGAAAGACATGTGAATGCTGATATCCAGTAGCGTGTGTGTGTGTGCGTGTGTTTGTGTATATATATATATATTATATATATATATATATATAATATATATATATACATACATATCTATATATATATATATTATATATATATATATATATATATATATATATATAATATATATATACTCATTCAGATCAAGGGCAGATCAAGGGCAGGAATTCAGAAGCAGAAGACACAGTATCCATTTATTCCAAGCTTTCGTGATTCATAATCACATCATCAGGGATATCTACAACAATAAAATACAATATATCAATATAAAATTAAAAGAGCTATATACAAAACTTTAATTTAAAAGCGGACGAAGGAAACTGATAAAAACGAATAAAAAGTAAAATTGTTAAGAGCAGAAAACATACGTGAACAAAGACGCACTTAGAAACAAAATAGTAAAATTCAAAACACATACTTAAATACAGACACACTAAAAAAAAAAAAAAAAAAAAAAATTGCTAATAATAAATGAATAAAATACTGGAGGTTAACCTACCATTACAGAGGATAAAGACGCACTAAGAACAAAAACATACAAAAATTTTTGAGAGAGGCAAAGAGTTAAGAAAGATACATGGGAACAGCGGTTGTTTGGCAGTTCAGAGAAGAACTCGTTGTTTTAATATTTAATGTTTCGAGGATAAGTAGTTCTTGTGGGTTGTTTGTATAACCAATGATCTTAAAATCTTCATAGATGATTTCAGTTTTGCATTTAATTGTATGGCTACGTATATTAGAGGATTCTGGATTTGGTCAATCGACATCCGGTTTTATAACTTATTCCTCTATGGGAATCGGCCCTCACCCTGAGAAGCCGCCTGGTGGATCCAATATATTTTCCCAAATTACATTTAGGACAGTTGTACTCGTAGACAACACCAGACGACATCAAAGGCGGTAGCCGATCCTTGAATCTGAAAAGAGAGCTAATGTTTTTAGGGTTCTTGGGTATTAATTTTAGATTGATGGCCCCAATGTATTTTTGGACGGTTTTCAAGAAATCCCTTCAAAATTTATCTTCATATAAGAAAGGAAATGTTGCATAGAATGGAAGTTTAGGAACGTCAAAACACTTTGGCCTATTGGAGAATTTTTCTATTTAGAAGTTTTTTGAGAATCGTGTGAAAAACATGGGTAGGGAAACAATTATTGGTAAAGTATTGTTGTAAGAAGACAATTTCTTGGTGAAAGAGGTTCCAGTCCGATGTTAAAGATAATGCACGATCAATTTTAAACTGAACTCTATTTACACTCTTATACATCGTGCATTATCTTTAACATCGGCTTTTAAAATTAAAGTTTTGTATATAGCTCTTTTAATTTTATATTGATATATTGTATTTTATTGTTGTAGATATCCCTGATGATGTGATTATGAATCACGAAAGCTTGGAATAAATGGATACTGTGTCTTCTGCTTCTAATTCCTGCCCTTGACTGGATGAGAATGTGATGTGCGCTGAGTTCGCCCTTACTCCCTGATTATATATATATATATATATATATATATATATATATATATATATATATATATATATATATATATATATATATATATGTCTGGTAAATGCTTTATAGCAAAGAAAGATAAAGGAAGGAAAATGCATCTTTGAGAAGTTCTGTAGCAAGAAGGCATTGGCGCATGTGTTGGAGGTGTCTGTTCTCATGATGGTTCTAGAATCAGCAGGAGTGTTGTGGAACTTGACAAGCGCCGACGGGATGTGAAGAACGCCGCGATTTCTGATGTAATACTTCGTCCAGATCCTTCTAAGAAGTTCTAGTAATCTCGGGATTCTGTGACGTTCATGCTCCGCCTCCTCTGTAGGCCAACCCCCCAGGTCACCGTATAAATACGACTGACGAAATAGGAGGAAGCAGATCATCAGTAAGAGTCACAGATCAGATTATCAGTGAGAGATCAGCAGCAGAGATCATCATAGAGAGATAAGAGAAGAAGGAACGGACGATGGATAAGAGAGGAAAAGTTGCTCGAAAGTTTGGTCGAATTCTGGTCAAGTCGTCATCAGGAGCGGACGACCGAGTTATTTCGACGTTGAGCAAGACTTCAGAGAAGAAACGTTCTGCGAGAGGTTGTGAGAAGTTCCTGCCCTTCGATTATCAAGAATAGACATTATTTTCTGCAATACGGAGTCAAGAAGTCATCTGCAATTGCAGTTCTCCTTTTGTGAAGCCATCGCTACGAGTCGCAAAACTGGCCAGCAAGTATTTTCAAGAGACTCATAAAGAAAATATACATAAACCAACATATTCCGACAAAGAAAATGAATAAGGTGAATCTTGTAAATATCCTAATTGATGCATTAGGAAAAAGAATGCCAAAAGCATGCAAACTGTGTAAGGTTTGGTATAGCATAGTCAATCCACAAAACCTAATCAGAAAATGTGCTGCATGCAACATTCCGACCCATCCACAGGTCCCTGCTGAGGTAATGCAAGATTTGAGAAAAAGATACAAGAATTTTTGTTAACATGTTCTATCATGGATAGACAATATTATTAAATCAAGATTGAATGTACAAAATAGTTGAGGATGAAGAAGAAGAGGAAGAAGAAGAAGAAAAAGAAGAAGAGGAAAACGGAAGAGAAGTAAACAAAAATGAAATGACAGAAAAAAATAAGGAAAACAAAGAACAAGATAAAAGTATGGATGCAGAGATACTCATTGATACTACATATGAGGCAATAAAGCAGCATACCTACGAAGAAATAAATTACGATATGACAACAGAAAAGCAAATCCCGAAGAGGCTCTACCCAGATCTACACAATGACGGGAAAGAGGAAAAAATCTGCAACCTTTTGAAAAGAGGGAATTGCAGATTTGGAGAAAGATGTTACTACAAACATCCTAAGGTATGTCAAAACTATGAAATATATGGTAAATGTGCATACTTAGATGGCTATGGGGATGATTGCAGAGATCTGCATCAAAAATATGTAAAAACCTAAAAGAAGGAAAAGGATGTAAGTTCGACAAAAAATGCAAATATATGCACCCTGTAGCCATAGAATCATAATCAAATAAATAACCACACAAGTAATAAAATCCAAAATAAGAAAGAAACAAATAAAGAGAGAAATCAAGAATATCAGGTAAAAGAGAAAAGCAAACCCACCATGAGATATGCAGATGGTAGTCAGCAAAAAATTTCAAAGCATCAGCTCCGAAATTCTACTCAAGAGATAATAACTGTATTTATTATGCAAGAGGATATTGCAGAAAGAAACGCAGAAAATTGCAGATTCAGACACAAAATGAATAATTATGATGAAGGAAGATCAAATATTATGGGGAAAAGTTGGATTTTTTAATGTCAGAATTTCTGGAAATGAAAAAGAACAACATACCAGAACAGGAAAGAGACATGGGAAAATCCTTATTACTACCAATATTAAATGAAGGAGAAAACACGCAAACCATCATAGTGATGAATGCGCAGGGTTTAGTTACGAGTAACTCAAAAAAGAAAAATAGAGTACTTAGAAGAACTAACCCAAAATGAAAAGAAAATAGATATAATGAATATAAGTGAAACCTGGTATTCCCAAGAGACTGGGAATGATGATCAAATAAAAGGGTTCCAAACTTATAGATCAGAAATAGAAAAAAATAGGAATCAAGGGGGAACCGCAATATATGGGAAAGACAAAAAACAAAAGGAAAAATATATGAGAAATATAGTAACGCAGAATGTGAACTAATAGCGGTAGAATTTGAATCTGAAAAATTGATGAACATAGTAATATATAGACCTCCTATACTAAAGAGTTTGACTTAATAATTGAAAAATTGGATGATATATGTAGAAATCACAAGGACTGGACTATTCTCCTATCTGGTGACTTCAACTTTCCTTTCGTAGAATGGAAAGAAACGAATAGGAGACTGTGGTTGTACTTATACATATAAAAAAGAGAGTAATAGTAGTGCAGAAGATAAGAGGCAATTTGAAAAGCTATTAGATATGCTACTAGAATACAACATTCAACAAATAAATCACCTTCCAACAAGAAAGGAAAATAACACTTTAGACCTAGTATTTGTGAACGAGATGAATTATGTTAAAGAAATAATAGTTTATAACTGCGAGTATTTCAGATCATAATGTCATAGAATTAACAGTTTCATTCCAAAGCAAGTTGAAAATTAGAGATAAGCAAGAAATGAAAAAGTGGGAAGGATATGGAAAATACAACTTCTACAGTAAAAATATAAAATGGTCAGAAATTAATGAAGAATTAAACAAAGATTGGGATAACATTTTCGTAAGTGATGACATAAGGGTAAATACGGAGAGTAATTATAAATAAAATGGATGGAACAAAATAGTGGATAAATATATACCGAAGAAGAAAAGTAAACATCATTCATGCACCTTACCAAGAGACAGAAGGATCTTGTTCCAGAAAATCAGAAAGTGGAAAAAAAGGTCTTGCAAAAGAAAAAAATGCATGGAAAGTTATAGAACTAAAAAGTAAGATAGAAAATGCAGAACAAAATTATTATACAATCAAAAGAAAATGAAAAACGGGACTTGGAAGAAAAAACCCTATTAAATATCAAGCAAAACCCCAAACTATTATACTCATATGCGAAGAAGATGAATAAAAGAAGAATAGAAATAGGCCCTCTGAGAATTGAAGGAGATTAACGAATGAAAAAAAGGAAATTTGCAACATACTGGCAGAACGATATAAGAGAGAATTCACCCCTAGAATAGATAATGAGATAATGATATAGAAGTAAGGGACGAAAATAGTGAATATTTAGCTGACATAGAAATTAATGAAGCTGATATTGTGCAGGCAATTAATGAAATTAAAAATGGAGCTGCTGCAGGGCCGGATGGAGTCCCTGCTATTTTGTTAAAGAAAGTAGTTCATTCTATCGCAAAGCCACTTGCAATATTATTAAGACAAAGTGTAGATACGGCAAGATTTATGATGAGCACAAATTAGCATATATCACCCCTACTTTCAAAAGTGGATCAAGACTAGAGGCAAGTAACTATAGGCCTGTGAGTCTAACATCACATATTATGAAAGTGTATGAAAGGGTAATGAAGAAAATATTATGAAACATTTAATAAAAAATAATTTGTTTTAATATAGGGACAACACGGTTTCGTACCCGGAAAAAGTACACAAACCCAACTGTTAGTCCACCGTGAGAACATATTCAAAAATATGAAAAGCGGAAATGAAACAGATGTGGTTTATCTAGACTTTGCAAAAGCTTTTGACAAAGTAGACCATAATATATTAGCAAAGAAAATTAGAAACACAATATCGTAGATAAAGTAGGAAGATGGTTAAAAGAATTTTTACACAACAGAAAACAGATAGTTATTGCAAACGACGAGAATCGGATGAAACCAAGGTAATATCCGGTGTGCCACAAGGTACGGTGCTAGCTGCAATACTGTTTGTTATTATGATTGAAGACATAGACAGTAATGTTAAGGATTCGGTAGTGAGTAGTTTCGCTGATGACACAAGAATAAGTAGAGAAATTACTTGTGATGAAGATAGGAACGCTCTACAAAGAGACCTTAACAAAGTATATGTTTGGGCAGAGGTAAATAGGATGGTATTTAACTCTGATAAATTTGAATCAATAAATTATGGAGACAGAGAAGGAAAGCTATATGCATATAGGGGACCTAATAATGAGACAAATCACAAATAAGGAAGCAGTTAAAGACCTTGGTGTGATGATGAATAGGAACATGTTATGCAATGATCAAATAGCCATTCTGTTGGCAAAATGTAAAGCAAAAATGGGAATGTTGTTACGGCACTTCAAAACAAGAAAAGCTGAACACATGATTATGCTTTATAAAACATATGTTCGTAGTCCACTTGAATATTGCAATATGATATGGTACCCACACTATCAAAAGGATATTGCACAAATAGAGAGTAGTACAAAGGTCCTTTACAGCTAGAATAGAAGAAGTTAAGGACCTAGACTACTGGGAAAGACTACAATCCTTAAAATTATATAGTCTAGAAAGGAGAAGAGAAACGCTACATGATAATTCAGGCATGGAAACAGATAGAAGGAATAACAGAAAAATATCATGGAACTAAAAATATCAGAAAGAGCAAGCAGAGGTAGATTAATAGTGCCCAAAACTATACCAGGAAAAATAAGGAAAGCACACAGAACATTAATCCACTACGCACCAGCATCGATAATGCAGCGTCTATTCCAATGCGTTGCCAGCTCATCTGAGGAATATATCAGGAGTGAGCGTAGATGTGTTTAAGAATAAGCTCGACAAATATCTAAACTGCATCCCAGACCATCCAAGATTGGAAGATGCAAAATATACCGGAAGATGTACTAGCAACTCTCTGGTAGACATTAGAGGTGCCTCACACTGAGGGACCTGGGGCAACCCGGGTCTGTAAGGTTTCTCTCTCTCTCTCTCTCTTTCTACCCTATTTCTCACTCTTATACCGTATAGGTTATAAATACATACACACACATACACACACATATGTAAATATATATAATATATATATATATATATATATTATATATATATATAAAAAAATATATATATATATATATATATATATATATATATATATATATATATATATATATTCACGTATGGGGGTGGGCCCCTATGCCCAGACGTAAGGGGAGAAAAAAGGGAATAATGGAGCGCTTATGACTAACCTTAGATAGCAGTAAAAGGGATTGGTTTATTTTGTAATCTGGAAGGTCGCCATTGAAAACCCAGCTAATTACTCTAATTTACATTTATTTACAAGAAACATTTACGTGGTCAGAGCGCCGTATAATGTCTGGATCACTCCTATCTTTCACAATATGGAAAAAAAATGACCACATTCAACCCCTACCGCAATGCTGATTTCCAAATTTAGGATTTCAGGTAATACAAGCGCTTGTGAGGAGACGGAGCACAGACTCAGCAATCTGGAAATGAGTTCCCAAATTACACACAACATCAAATAAAGACTTCTTTCACAATATTACAGTTACTCACTATGGAGGGTGTTTATCTTTAATCATACACAAGGGGAGGAACTCTAGCGCTTAAATGAAATGTTCACTGAAGACTTTGTTTATCTGGGATGATCACAAAAGGTAGCATGCGGCCGCTAGACAGAAAAGGAACAAATGGAGGTTCGTTGAGAAGTAGGAATTTGAATTGGAAAATATGGACGAGTTTATTTGACTCGGAGGAAAAGAACTGGCAATATGACTGTAACTCAAGACGTACCTTGGGTGCCTTATGGAGAGTAATTTTGTAGAGGTTGGCATCGGCTTTGTCAGAGTTCAGGGCGCGCCAGTAAGCGCCTTTATAGGCCTATGGACAGGCTGGCTCGGACGTTTGTCCGAGGTCAAGAACTGGGCTCAACTGGGAGCGTCGTCAGGTGCGAATCCTGGGTGTTTGGGCATCTTTTCCCCCTTGTTGATGGGTCATGCTGGAAACAGACATACGCCCAGCGAAGGTTCACAGGACAAGGGATCTTATTAGTAGGCCTAAGAAGTACCTAACTAGCTACACAATTCCCTTAGGATACGTCCCTAATGCTTAATGAGTTTTTATTCCCTCGCTACTCCGACTGGCGCTGGACATGCCTATGTCTGGCCTGAGTTTTCCCTCCTAAAGTCAGCTGATAGGAGAAAAAATGGCTGCTCTTCTAGAAATAATTGATTTACTAAAACTGGGGAGACGAGGCGATCTACAAACATAAATATATATATATACATATATATATATATATATATATATATATATATATATATATATATATAATGTATGTATGTATGTATGTATGTACGAATGCATAAAAACTTCAGGTAGTGAGTCCCCAGTCTTTCATAGCCAGGTCAGCCTACTTAGAACGACGCGGCCAGAGGGTGAAGTGGCCTTGTTCTCTCGGTGGCCACGAATAAACTCCTCCAACATTTCAGCTTTTATTTGTTTGTTTCCATTTCCATCTTTTTTGTTGCATGACTTTTAACTTGTGTTCTCTACTGCTTTTACACCTTCAAGAATCATAACATGGTGAGCAAAACAGCAGACAATGAAGAGGGGGTCAACTGAGGAAGGGCAGGAGAAAAAGACGTGACTGGATTTTAATGAAAAAGAGAATCCCTAACTGAACTGATGCTTGCATAGGGTCGTCTTCACGTAACAACCTTCAGAACGTTGGTAAACAGATGTCTAAATTCTTTTCGTACTATGCCCATACACACACACACTATATATATATATATATATATATATATATATATATATATATATATATGTATGTATATATATATATATATAATATATATATATATATACATATATGTCTATGTGTATGTATGAATGCATTCACGCATGCATCTATGTGTGTATTTCAACTAGCCAGGAAAGAAAAGGTGAAAAACTTAATTCAAGTTAGCACTTTCGTCTTTTGGACATGTCCCAGACACACGGTGAAATAAATAAGACAGTCCGTAGTATATATCGAAACTTATTTTTTCATCGTAAGTCTGACGATATCAACAAGACGAAAGTAAATTAATGGTGTTTGCCCGTCACCTTACGTGGACGCACACACACACATATGTGTGTATATATAAATTATATATATATATATATATATATATATATATATATATATATATTATATTATAGGATGTATTTATTTCATTGCATGATACGACGTAGTTTCTTGTTCCTTCATATATTACTAATTCTTATCTATAATGTACCCAACGGTAGGTTATGAAATTGAATAAAACTGTGCTGAGGTCAATGATTCAAATCTGAATGTTATTTCTTAACTACCTTAGATATGTAGCTCTTACAGCATTTTCACTGTTGTCTTTTTACAACAATGATACTGATATTGAAGTTGCTTTTACATATGACCTCTCCATATTGTCTAATTGGTGAGAACCTTAGACTTCTTAAAGGCTCGTTGATGAGATAACTCTCCCGCAGGTTGTAATTTCGCGAGTGAAAGAGATAGGGTTGCCTGACAGGAACCAATATATGTTAATTGGCAAACTAGAATTACTTAAAGGGTTTCTCTTAAAGAAGACAATCTTTGCTTGATAGGCTAATTAGAATACCTTAAAAGGTTCTCTTAAAGGAGCTAACATGTACTCATTTACAAATTAGAATACCTTAAAGAGTTCTCTTAAAGGAGTTAATATGTGCTAATTGGCAAACTAGAATAACTTAAAGGGTTCCCTTAAAAGAGCCAGTCTTTACTAATTGGCTAACTAGAATAACTTAAAAGGTTCTCTCAAAGGTGCTAATATTTACTCATTTACAAAAAAGAATACCTTACAGGGTTCTCTTAAAGGAGTCAATATGTGCTAATTGGCAAAATAGAATTACTTGAAGTGTTCTCTTAAAGGAGCCAATATATGCTGATTGGCAAACTAGCATAAGGTAATAGTTCTCTTAAAGGAGCTAATAAGTGCTAATTGGCAAGCTAGAATAACTTAAGGGTTCTCTTAAAGGAGTCAATACGTATATGCTAATTGACAAAACAAAATAACGTAAGGATTCTTATAAGGATTCAATATGTGTTAATTGGCAAAATAGAATAACGTAAAGTGTTCTCTTAAAGGAGCTAATAAGTGCTGATTGGCAAAATAGGATGGCTTTAAGGGTTCTCTCAAAGAAGCCCATATGAGCTAATTTGCAAACTGGAATAACTTGAAGGGGGTGCTCATTGGCAAACTAGAATGACTTAAAGGGTTCTCTTAAAGACGCCAGTATGTGCTAATTGGCAAACCAAAATAACTTAAGGATTTTCTTAAAGAAGTCAATATGTGCTAATTGGCAAACAAGAGTAATTTAGAGAGTTCCCTTAAAGAAGCCAATAATTATGTGCTAATTGGCAAACTGGGATTATCTTAAAGGGTTCTCTTAAGGGATGCTATATACACTAAAGGCGAACTAGAATAATTTGAAAGGTAAACAGTTTGTACAGCATTGTGGACTGGTGCCATCTTTTCTTTAGTATTGACCAAACGTTTCCATTTTTAATTGTTGAAGGATACCACGTTCATGTTTACCTGTGCAGAATATTTCAGAAGAAGTTTCTTTATTCCAGAAGTGAAAAAGCTATTTTATGTAAATCCAATTCTTTTGGTGTAAAGTGATTTTTATTTGCCAAGAGCCTCCTTACTATGTAATATGGACTATACTGAAAACTGGTTTTCATAAAGTTAGTCCTTAAGTTCAGTAGAGTAAAGTACTGATTACGTTGCATTTTAATTTATTAAGAAACTCGTACAAATATTGACTCATAATCTCCATAAGACAGCTGTAAAATAAAGTATATATTTTGTGGAGTTCCATGAGCCATGATGTCTAAGAAAGGAGGTTTCTAAGATAGGAGGTTTCTAAGATAGGAGGTTTATTTCATTCTCTGTTTCCATGGCAAACTAGATTTTAATATATCGGTTGTTAATGTAGTTCAAGAAAGTATTAGGTTGAATTTAATTTTTCGAACCAGGAGAGCAACTATTATTTTAATGTTAGTCTTTAAAACAAAACAAAGAAAGAGTCTGCCAGTATTCCTGATAAAGAAGAGCCCGTGGCTAGTCGATCTTTTGGTTATAATACAAATTGTCAAGAGAAAAATACGGGAATTTTTCTTAAGTTAATCGCTTGAAATCACTACTACTCGTGTAATTAAAACCTCCCTGTAATTGCCCTGTGATAGTGAATTAAGTATTTGAATGGTATCAGGGTTAGGTTTATAAACATAACGATGTAATTTCTTACTTAACTGTGAAAGAGTCACTACCCAAATTTATTTCTTTGAGCCTTAAAAATCCGAAGAGGTTATCTACACATATTCAATTCCCTGTACTACATTTTTTCAAAAGAAAGATTCATAAATCTGGCTAGCAGTTTTATCTCGTGCGTCTATATGAATCAAGGTGTTGTGATAAAATTCCTAATATGGCTGCGTGGGACAAACGCACTACAAAGTTATCAAGGTCGAGGTGGGTTGATGCCGACTCTGAAACAACGAATACCTGAGCGCAACAGGGATTTGCAAGTGAGGGGCGGCTTTAACTCATACCTCACGTGAGAGCCTTGTTGGTAAAAACTATCACTGTACGTCTTGAATTCTTGGTTCTGTTGTTCGTGCCCGTGGACTGACGAATTTCTTATCAACTAAAAAAATTCCCCTTCGGTTAACGTATATTAAAATATATTAATTCTGAGGTCGAGGGAAATAGATATTAAAGGACATTAGTACTTTATATATATATATATATAGATATATATATATAATATATATAGTATATATATATATATACTATATATATATATATATATGTATATATATAATATATATATATATATATATATATATATATATATATATAATTATAGTACATATATAGCATACATATATGTATGGGTGTGTGTATATATGTTTACTTAAGTAGAATCCCCAGTTTTGCTCTTCAGAAGTGTCTGGGTACAATGTTGCAAAGTACATTTTCACGTTTAGTGAATTAAGTAATTCTTTTAAATATGTGTTGATTTCAGATTTTACGTAAAGTTCTCACATAAAGCCTATGGTTTCGTTTTAGTCAAACGGAGATCCATAACTGAAAGTTCTTAAAGATAAAAAAAAAAAAGTCACGAAATATCTTTTGTGGCAAGTTGTATTGCATCAGCCCGGTCATTATGATCTTATCATGATCTTGATCTGTTAATTTCACTGACCAAGATGTTATCTTAAAGTAATAATTGCGTGAAACTCATAAAAAAATATTTTATTTTTGGTTTTATGAAACAGACCCTCCAACTCCACCGCACCAAAATTTTAAGAATTCAATTATTTCTTGGGGCTTACGTTCTTGAGCTCGTGGTTATACCCCCTTTTTTCACTTATTATTTTAATGACGTTTCCGTATCCACCCTAATGAAGGACCCCCATTTGATTTATGTGGCATTTCATATTGCAAATAAGGAAAGGGAAACACGTGAGAGTAAAAGTAATATATATATTCGAGGAAACCCAAATAAAATGAGATGAAAGCCTATCTTTTTATGAGTATTTCCTACCCCTTCGGGATCATCCCTAATGAGTAAGTAGACATGAGCAACAAATGGTCAGAATTATAAACCTGCATTTTAAGTCGTATTTTCCCTTCGACACATTTCCTGACAGAGCCAATCAGGGAATAAATAAAAATGGGAGGGGAAAACGCAACGCTTGGCTCTTAACCTATTTCCCCATGAAATCATTCCCTATAGAACAAACGAGAAATAAATAAGATATAAGGAACAGTTTCTGAGTATTCCGATATTTCATTTTTCCCCTTCTCTAGAGATTAAGGTGCGGAAGAAGAATGATCAAGAAAAATGAAACTACAACCAACCTTACAGCCTCTTTCGCCATAAAATCATTCTTTACAAAGCGAAAGAGAAACGAAAGAGAAAAGAGACAAAGGTATCATTTCTGAAACTTATGTTTGGTGTCTTTTCTTTTATGTTTAGCAAATTAAGCTAAAGACATTATACATCGTAGAACGAAAGAGAAATGAAAGAGGGAAAGACACAAAAGAAATACATTCTGGAACTTACGCTTTATATTTTTTTCTTCTCATATGCCTTTAAAGATTAAGATACGAAAGAAGTAAGATCGCAGGCGCTCGCCCACCCCCCACAAATAAAAAAATAAAAAAAAGAAACGGCAACCCACCTTTGCAACCTCAAATTCCTCTTCCGCTGAGCCTCACCATAGAACAAAAAAAGATAGAAAAAAAAAAAAAAAAAAAGAAAAAAAAGGAAGAACGCCTAAGGAAATGTGCCTGCTTTATATTCCGATGAGTCATGGATAAGTCTTCCCAGTGCAGTGTCGGCATTTCCGAGAGCCGTGATGCCGAAATGCCGAGACCTCTCGGGTGGGTGGGGGGGGGGGGGGGGGGTGTCCAGGTCCAGCCAGGCGGGAAGAAAGAAATCTCGAGAATCTTGAAACGGTAATTCTGATGTCCATTTGATCGAAGGGTTGTTCTTAATGATTATTTATTCAATTATATATCTATCGAACTGTTGTTTTTAAAAACTTGATGCAGTGGTCACGTTTATGCCATTCCTTCCTTCCCGGGACCTTGTAGAATTCGGTGTTAATTATTGTATACTTAATCAAGTTTATTCAGTGCTAATTACTGTATACCTAATGAAGTTTATTCAGTGTTAATTATTGTATACCTAATCAAGTTCAATCAGTGTTGATTATTGTATACCTTAAGTTTCTTCATCTTCGAGGTTTCGATTACATTAAACGTCATCCACAACAGACTTTCAATGATATCGAAGCCAATATACATTTTTGACATTCTAACGATACATGAGTTATTCTGAAAGGCAAATTCCCGTTCTAAGACAGGTTGAAGATTTCGTTTCTTTTTTTAAATGTTGTTGGCGTTGCTTCCTGATTGAATTCACCTTTATTAACAAAACAATGGTTTTCGGCGTCAACAACCAATAAAGTTTTGTGTCTTTCTCTTCTGTCTTCTTCCCCCTTTTTGTTGGATGAACTCGTGACCCCGAGTTGTATTATGTCACCCGGGCGTTGCAGGTGTTGCAATATTGCTTCAGGCCTCCTCTTTTTTTTCGGCATTTAAAGAAAAATAGGTTAAACCTCATTTTTCATTCGGGAACAGTAAATACAGTTTTCGCTTCAATATTCTTTTTTTCGGTGACATTCTTGTCTTTTCATTTCTAATTTTTTCTTCGTCTTATATTTGTGTATCTTTAATACAGATATATGTATATATATATATATATATATATATATATATATATATATATATATATATATATAGTATATAAAACACTTTTGATATTATACCGACATATGCGTTATTCAGAAAGTAAATTCCCGCTCTACGGCAGGTTGAAGATTTCCTATCTTTTCCTTTAATGTTGTTCGCGTTGCTTCCTTATTGAATTCACCTTTAATAAAAAATGGCTTCCGAAGTCAACAACCAATAACGTTTTGTCTTTTACTCTTCTGTCTTCTTCGTCCTTTTGTTGGATGAACTCTTGACCCGGAGTTGAATTATGTCACCGAGCGTTGCAGGCGTTGCAACATTGCTTTAGACGTTTTTTTTCGGCTCTTAAAGAAAAAAAAGTAAATTCTCGTTTTTCGTTCGGTAATCGTAATATAGTTTTCGCTTCACTGTCCTTCTCCTCTAATGTCTTCATTTCTATTTTTTCTTCTTATATTTTTGTACGTTTAATTCAGATATATATATATATATATATATATATATATATATATATATATATATATATTATATATATATATATATATATTTTGGTGTGTGTGTGTGTGTGTGTGTATATAATATTAAAATAGAAAAAAGAATTACACATTTATATAGATATATATAATATAGATATATTATAGATATATATATATATATTATATTATAATATATATAAAGATATATAAAGATAAGTATAATAAATATATATCATGAATATATATATATTATACTTAAATATATATTTATATATCTTATATATATAAATATATATATATATTATACATTAATATATATAATCTATTAATATAATAATTATATATAGACTTTATATATATATATATGTTTATGTATATATAATAGATATGATATATATATATATTATATATATATAGATATATATATATACACATATGTATATACATATATATATATATATAGGATAGATAAATTGATAGATAGATATACTATACGATATATATATATATATATATATAGTAATATATATATATATAGATATATATATATATAGATATATATATATTATATATATATATATATATATATATATATATATATATATATATATATATATATATATATATATATATATATATATATATATATATGGACGGTACTGACCTTTCATGCTCACAGATCTATGGTAACGTGCGCCGTGGAGGCTGTACTTTGGGGAATTAGGCTTATATAAATTTTCTTACCTTGCTGAATTAGCTAAAAGGGGTTCTAATTTAGATGAGAATTGAAATTGATATGTTTCTTTGCATTAAGTTCATTCTTCGTTAGAGATTCTTACAAATGTTTTCCACCTTCTGAGTTACTGGGCTCTTGGACTGATAAAACTTAATTGGCACTTGTTGCAATTACGAGTCTATAGGCACGAGGGAAATTTACTGAGTATTGATTGTCACTTTCACTGTCTTTGATTGATTCGCACACCACACTTTTGCAACTGTTCTTCTTCTGGGGATTCTTCTCTCTCTCTCTTCTCTGCCTGTTGCTGCGCCACTGGTTCTCCCCTCTCGTTCCCCTCTTTGTCGTTGTCTTCTCTTGACTTCTCTGTTCCCCTTTTTTCTCTGCTCCCTTTTCTGCCTGCTCTCTCTCTGTCTCGCCTTTTTGTTCAGTTGAAATCTCCTTAGCCCCGCCTTTGGATTTTTGGATTCTGACTGGGTGTGGCATTTTCTGAAAGACTTTTTGTGTCTTAGTGGCTACTAACTTCATACGAGACCGCCTTCCTGTCAGGTCTTCTACAGTAATTCGTAGGCTTTGAATTTGTATACGCCTCCTTCTTCATGTCCTGGCTTCTTAGGGGCGTATCCCTTGGTAACCTCATAGGTCATTCGTTGATACTTCTTTTGGGCTGTCTTATGACCAACACTCATGGCTTTTGATTCGTCGATACTAGAGGCCTACCTTTGGGAGGGTGGAGCTTTTAAGAATTTGGTACTTCCCTCTTTCTAACAACGGGTCATAGAATTCCTTTTTAACGTATGCCAGATGGCGCTCTCTCTGACCTGTTCACGAAAGGAACGCCGATTAGTCAGGAGCTAATGATGGAGTAGTTTCCAATTTCTCGAAGATGCCTGGGCGATATCCTTCGTCGCCCATAATCTCTTGTTGTCACTAATCGCTGGTACGGACAGAGGCTTTTTGGGGGAGATGAAAACCAGATGTCTAATGGCTAAAAGCCTAATGTTTGGAGTAACAAAATCCCTTCGCTAAGAAAAATCATTATCTTATTCCTTTTCCTTTCTCTTCTCTTATTATCCGTTTCGTGCCTTTTTCTCAAGTATTATTAAGTTATTGTCTTTTGGAATAACGACACTGTGCCACACTATTATATATATATATATATATATATATATATGTATGTATATATATATATATATATATATATATATATATATATAGATATTTATATATATAAAGTATATATATATATATATATATATATATATATATATATACATATATATATACATATGTATATACATATATATATAGATAGATATACTATACATATATATATATATATATATATATATATTATATATATATATATATATATATATATATATATATATATATACATATATATACATGTTATATATATATATATATATATATATATATATATATATATATATATATATATATATATATATAGTATATATATATATATATATATATATATATATATATATCTATCTATTTATCTATCTATCTATCAATTATCTATCTATATATATGTATATACATATATATATACATATATATATATATATATATATATATATATATTTATAATATATATGTATATATCTTTATATATATCTTTATATATATATATATATATATATATATATATATATATATATATATATATATATAGAATGAATAATTACACATCGGACCGTGATCCATTTATATATCAATTCAAGCTACAAATGTCCTTTAATATCTAAATTCACTTTACCTCCCAAATGATATATTTTCATATATGTACCGAAGGGGAATTTTTTAGTTGATAACAATTTCGTCCCCCCATGGGATCGAACCACCGTCCATGTGGACGGGGACGAAATCAGGACAGTCAGTGACGCTATCCAATCAGCCAACAGAGACGCTATAAGTTCATATCGATTCTGACCTTACAAATCACCCTCGACCTCGGTGCTTTCGTAATTAGAATCGATATGGAACCCCGTCTACCATGTTAGCCAATTCGAGCGTTTGACAGCACGTAGCCTTTTGTTATGAATAATTATCACATCGAACGCGTGATCCATTTATATATCAATTTCAAAGCTACAAATGTCTTTAATATCTAAATTCACTTTACCTCCCAAATGATATATTTTCATATATGTACCGAAGGGGAATTTTTAGTTGATAACAATTTCGTCCCCCATGGGATCGAACCACCGTCCAAGTGGACGGGGACGAAATCAGGACAGTCAGTGACGCTATCCAATCAGCCAACAGAGACGCTATAAGTCATATCGATTCTGACCTTACAAATCACCCTCGACCTCGGTGCCTTTCGTAATTAGAATCGATATGGAACCCCGTCTACCATGTTAGCCAATTCGAGCGTTGACAGGCACGTAGCCTTTTGTTATGAATAATTATCACATCGAACCGTGATCCATTTATATATCAATTCAAGCTACAAATGTCCTTTAATATCTAAATTCACTTTACCTCCCAAATGATATATTTTCATATATGTACCGAAGGGGAATTTTTTAGTTGATAACAATTTCGTCCCCTCATGGGATCGAACCACCGTCCAAGTGGACGGGACGAAATCAGGGACAGTCAGTGACTGTCCTGATTTCGGTCCCATCCACTTGGACGGTGGTTCGATCCCATGGGGGGACGAAATTGTTATCAACTAAAAAATCCCCTTCGGTACTATATGAAAATATATCATTTGGGAGGTAAAGTGAATTTAGATATTAAAGGACATTTGTAGCTTGAATTGATATATAAATGGATCACGGTTCGATGTGTAATTATTCATAACAAAAGGCTACGTGCTGTCAACGCTCGAATTGGCTAACATGGTAGACGGGG
>NC_061107.1:126483620-126553620 GCF_015104395.2 Macrobrachium nipponense
TTATGTATTCAATTTCTTGATCCAAATATTGGGGACAGACAATCCGCAATGCTCGTAAAAACATAGAAGAAAAAATTGATATTTTGATGTTAAGATGGTGGCCTGAATAGAAATAAACATAAGTTAAGTTGTTGGTTGGTTTCCTATAAATGCTGAATTTACATTGAAATGGTTCTCTATGTATCAAAACATCTAACAAAGGGAGGCAATTGTCTTTTTCCAATTCTAGAGTAAACTTAATCGATGGTACCTGGTTATTTAATTTAAAGAGTAAATCATTACATCAATACCAGCAGGCAGAACAGCTAAAATATCATCAACATATCTATACCATTTTACAGGAATATAAATGATATTAGGTAAGTAGCGTTTTTCAAAGAATTCCAATGACAAGTTTGAGAGGAGTGGTGATAAAGGGTTTCCCATTGCCATGCCAAATATTTGTTGATAAAATTCACCATTGAATATATACTTACAATCACAAATGCTCGACCTAGTGAGTGAAATAATGTGACTTATAGGTAGAGGTAATTCATGCTGAGTTAGTTCATTACGAAGGAAAAATAAACAACGGAGTTTCTTCAAGATCTTTCGACTCAACGTCCTTTACTCAGCAGATAAACTGACTTACATGAGGAATTGACAGTACAGGAAAGGTCGTATAATTGACAGATAGGGATAGGAGATTAGTACCTAGAATCCGGCACACCTGGAGAATGAGTAACCTTTCCAAACTAGCATGAACATGGGTACAATTTAATATTAGTTGTGGCCTCTTTCATTTAGACCCTTGTATTTGTAACTTGTTTAAGAATGACCTCAAAGATATAATTACAGACTTAAATACAAATTAGTTGCCTTAGAGATATCTTCATTATATATGTATGTTTAATATGTATTGTGAAGATGTATTGTGAATAAGTTTTTGTTTAACAAAGTTCTGAATAGCTGTCACCCTATATAACCCTTTAATTATCTTGTCCTTGTGTCTGAGCAGATTAACTTAATCTTTTTTTTTTTTAATTGTACCCATGTTTATGCTTGTTTAGAAAGGTTACTCATTCTCCAGGTGTGCCGGATTCTAAGTACTAATCTCCTTATAATCCCTATCTGTCAGTTATACGACCTTTCCTATACTGTCAAATCCTTATGTAAGTCAGTTTATCTGCTAAGTAAAGGATGTTGAATCGAAAGATCTATATATATATATAATATATATATATATATATATATATATATATATATATATATATATATATATATGTGTGTGTGTGTGTGTGTGTGTGTGTGTGTGTATATAACTATATATATATAGTATATATATATATATATATATATAACTATATATATATATATATATATATATATGTATATATATGTATATATATATATAACTATATCATATATATATATATATATATATATATATATATATATATAGTATATATATACATATATAGTATAATATATATATATGTATAGTATATATATATATATATATATATATATGCTTTGATAAATCAAATCATGATCTAGGAACAAGTACAGCAATACAAAAATTTTCTGCCTCTCATTAGCATATCAAAAGGAACAAACAAGCAAGCTAACGACAGAATAAGAAAGCACACAGGTGCCGGTACTGACCATGACATTTCGCTTTTCCTGATTATTTTCTTCCATACTTTTTGCTACTTTATAGACTCTTATATTGCCTCTTTTTTTGCCCTTTTATAGTCTCTATACTGCCTAAAATTAGAGTCGTGTGGCTGCCCACAGGCTTTACCAAACACAAAATGAAACAAAGAGTCAAGTGAAAAGAATGTCTAAAGCGTGGGATGTCTCTGATCTTATTTTGGACCTGCACCGCTAAATTTGATTTCATTGTGGGCGATGTTTTCGTTGCCAGAAGTGAGCAAGAACGAATTCAGCTTTGCCGATGACAAGTTCGCCAACTATTCGAGCCGAGGTGTTTTTTGTTTCAACCCGTTTGTTCATCTCTGATGTAATATTCGCTAATTGTTCTGCTAAGTGCTAAATATTCCCCACTCAGAATTCCTCCAATGAAATTGCTAAATTGCTTAGTTGAAGTGCGCTACGGTTTAACACTGAACGAAGACAGAAGCTGCTATCTACTTGCTTCCATTTTGAAATCTAAGGCATAATTCCTTACTAATAGTAAGTTACTATGTAAAGTACTGTTTCATTGTATGGCAAGTGCATCTTGCTTTAGAATTGGTTTAGATCCGACTATCATTTTTTGCCCTGCCCTTAGTTTGGAATCTAATTCAGTTGTGTAATCACGATACGTTTTTGAATTGTTTTTTATCACATTTCGTTTAGCCTTTTAAACAGAGACTGAAAATAAACATTTACTGAGTCTAGTTTTATGTCGTAGACACCAGGGTAAAGGTTTATTCTAGTTATCCTTTCCTTATATTATTCAGTTGCGTTTACTGGTTATTTTCATGGGTATATCTAAGCCTGTCTCGACACGAATCAATATAAACACTAATCAGCGTAATTAACAGTTAAAGTTTTATTAGTAACAATCTTAGAAGGTTATTAATTGTAACATTCAAGATACCTAGGAATAACTACAGTAATATGAAAAATTTTACAGGTTTTTTTCGAAACCTTCCACTGCATAAGAGAGCGATATAAAAATAGAAAACAAGTGATAAAAATTCCGCGAATTCAGTAGATTCACTTACCCTGAATTACAGGAGTAATATAAATGGTCTTCCGTTTACTTCGCTGTGTTATTATAATCAGATTTTCAAAACTGCGCGGAGAAAAAAAATAATATGAATACTATGAGTATATTGATATATAGCTTTCGCATAGATTCTTTTACTTTCTTGCTTCACCTATTCTATAATTAAACTTTGTTTTTTTCTTCGTGTCCTCATATATTCACTCCTTAAAATTCATGCCATTCATTCCCCAAGCTTTCTGGTTTTAAATCCTCCTCTCCCTTTCCGAAGTTTTCTGCCTGCAAATGTGTTTTCCTAAATAGTATGCATATAATACGAAAAATCTTTGACACAATTCCGCCCCCCCCCCCCCCACCCTGAAACTCTGGGGGGAATCCCCCCTGGTTGGGAATCACTGCTCTATACTAACCTAGAGAATACTTTTGATAGAATTGTAACCATAACTATAGTTACTGTGATTATAATCATTACATATTCTGAGAGGCTATATATCAATATACTCATTGTATTCATATTATTTTTTTTCTCCGCGCAGTTTTGAAAATTATTATCAAATAGTTAAACATATATATATATATATATATATATATATATATGTGTGTGTGTGTGTAGTATGTATATATATATATATATATATATATATATATATATATATATATATATATATATATATATATATATATATATATATATATATATATATATATATAGGATATATATATATATAGATATATATATATATATATATATATATATATATATATGTATGTGTGTGTGGTGTGTGTGTATGTGTATATGTATATATATATATATATATATATATATATATATATATATATATATATATATATATATATATATATATATATATATATATATATATATATATATATATATATATATATATTATATATATATATATTATATATATATATATATATTCATATATATATATATATATATCTATATATATATATTATATATACATATATATATACTATATATATATATATATATATATATATATATATATATATATACATATATATATAATATATATATATATATTGTGACGAAGTGCCAAGTATCTGGTTACTACACTTACCATTCATTAACTGATACCTCACAAAAGCCAGACACCTGAACCCTCATCACAGGTATTAAACGATTGAATACTCTAAAGGCAACAGTGATCTCTTAACAACTTACCAGTATTGCAGAAAATCAGACTAAGTTCATCAAAACAGGTGTGAGGTAATCTTGTAAGTAATTGAATTAATCAAAGGGCATCACTCCATCAACAACTTTAAAAGTCTAAGTATTTCATTTCCCTCATTTCAGAAGTCTAAGTACTTCCCTGGTTCTAAGTCACTTAAAGTTAATGAAGAAAAACAGATCAATTACCACTCTATGTTTCTACCTAACATCAATATAATCAAATGCAAATATACTGGTATAAAAATGAAAACACTTATAAAAATTTTAAATACAAAAATTTATTATTAAACTCAAAATTTATAAGTGAAATTCACAATATCAGGGAAAATTACTGTTACTTGAAAACAAAGTAAAGTTTAATTAATTCTTGAATTAAATTAAGTAAAATTAAATCAAAATTAATTTATCACAAAATTCAAGAAAATTAATTCAATCAAAATTCAAAAGTGTTAGGCAATAATTGAAAATTTGAAATTAATTCACAAGTGCTAAACAATAATAAAACTTGAAAAGAATTCTAAGTAAATGCAAATTAATTCACAAGTGTTAAATTTAATTAAATGTGCAATGATTAAGCAATGAAAATAAGTAAGTCAATTAAACTGTGAATGCAAATGAAAATACAGAAAAATGTGGACAATATCGAAATTTGCAAAAAGCATTAATCACACAGAATATAAAATAAAAAGCACCACTTCAATAAGAAAATGAACAAATGCACAAAAATGAAACAAACACAAAACACAAAAAATTTGCAGTGTGTAAAAACGTAAATAGTTTCTCTCAAACCACTTAACCATCAGTTATTTAGTTTTTACCAAACCACTGTTCCGTTCAGTTATTAGTTGTTATCTAACCACTGTTCCTATCAGTTATTAGTTGCAACTAATAAAAATACAATACACTTTACCTTTTTGGTATACCAATTTCTTTCTTTCTTGCTGCAGCTCGTTTCACACTTTCACAAAACCAGGCACCGTTACGAAACAATGTTTGTTCAGATTCCACAAAAAACACTAAATAATACTAAACAAACTCTAAGAAATATCAAATATGAAATTCTCAAGTTAAGGCTGACCATTCAATAAGTACGAAATAGTTACGTTACTTTAACATCAAAAGTGCTTTGCGATGGAGAGAGAGAGAGAGAGAGAGAGAGAGAGAGAGAGAGATGCGATCGCTTTGAGTATCTACGCCCGAATGAAAAACTTCTCCCTTACGGAAGCTGGATTGGGATGACACAAAACGTTTTTGGCAATAATGCTTCCAGAAGCTTCGAAATCTTACGAAACTTTACATACAAAATGTGTAATCTGCACTTAGCTTTGATCAAAGACATATGCGTACATGACGATTCTGTTCAAAAAAGACACGTACTCGATTCGATCACTCGAAGCAAAAGTCCCTTATCTTACTTGATGACAGAATCCCCAAACACAATGAAGGCTCGAGCTCGCTTATCAAACGTGTTGACAGATTTTGAAAAACAACTCTAGCTTTGAACGGACAAAGATATTCTCTTTCTTTCTACATTCTACGTTATATATTCTTTTAATACATTATGTTATGCGAAATCTGAACACACATTTTAATTAAACATCCTATCTCTAAGCTATCGAGGAATCTGAAAAAATGTTGCACAATTCAATTCTAACATTTTATACAGTCAAAGAGGGGATATATGCATTTTGAAAGTAGCAATATATAATAATATATATTACATATAGATATATATATATATATATATATATATATATATATATATATATATATATATATATACATACCTACATATATATATAATATATATATATAACATAGATATATTATAATTATATAGTATATATATATATATATAGAAAAGATAGATAGATAAGATATATAGATAGATAGATAGGATAGATAATAGATAGATGTATTGTAGATAGATGTATTGTACATATATATAAATATATATATATATATATATATATATATATTATATATAATATATATATATATGTTTAACTATTTGATAATAATTTTCCACTTTCAGATAGTTTCAATCATATTAACAGCAAAATCCCTGAATTTAGTCATTCATCAACTGATTTAAAAAATCGAAGCGATGCAAGATTTGTCATTAAACTGATGCTTTGCCAATAAACAAAGTGACATAAGTCTTTAAGCAAGTGATAACAAGTGACAGCGATTATAATGTCGAAAAAAAACTAAAGGGCAGCAATTTTCTAGGTCACGTAAAGTCACTCCTAAATTATATCACCTCATTGTGACATTGTAGGCTATCGTAGGTGACTATAATATAATGCCAAAGAGGACTGTATACACGAGTAAAGATTAGCATGTAGACACTGAGGTGGCTAACAACATATTACTCTATTTATTCAAGTTCTCTTTTTTTATTCAATGTCTTGTTAACTTGGCAGACTGGAAAAAAAAATTATTCAAACGCAGTTGGTTAGAATAATTTTTGGTTAATACTAAAGTACCTTAAATAGTTTAAGCTAGTTTTCTCAGTGTCTGTAGCTGTGTTCAAATGCAACTGGCTTTACGTAGACATATTAATATATTACATAGTGAATAATCCTATTCACGTCTAGAATATACTACTAAAAGTTATTTCAATACTGCTAAAATTCTTTTGATTAAATATCAACTAGTTTGAAAGATATCTGTTTCTTATTGTCAAAATGCATTATTAAATTGATTTCACATCAGGTACATTGGAAGGCTGAAAACAAAACGTATCAGATTACATGGGAAGCATTTTTCAAAGGATTTTATGTTTATCTTGCTATTTCCGAAAGGGGAGTTTATAGAAGAAAAAAAAATCCAGCCTCCCGAGTGCTGACACTGTCATTAAGATTTCCTTTAAGTTTATTTAGATCTTAACCACATTTTCCGATACTTTTCATCACAGTAATTATGAAGTGGTCAAGGTAGTAAGGGTCTGAAAATTACTATGTAATGATAAAATTTTGAGGCACCTGCATTAAAGCATTCTCTGAATTTTGGCCTGACATGGACCCGGGAAATTCTTATGTCATGATCGAATATTGGTGTACCTGCATCCAAGCACCCTTCGATTATTTTGTTTTAGTACTGTCTCTCTTTGGCAATATTTCTAGCAGTGAAATTGCGCCATCATGAAGTTACCTGCTGCTCTCAGATGCAATTCCAGGAACTACTAATTTTCCTAGATTTACAATTATGACGCCTGCCCACTCCCTTATCTATACCTTCCTTACTGTACCTTCGATTCTCTCTGCCTGTTTCCCAAAATAGTGCCTTCTTTGGCACTTTTCTCCTTTCCAGTAGGGCCATCCTGGAATCTTCCTCTTCGATTTTCTGATAACTGATGTCCTAATCCAGCAGAATCTGTGTACTGAGGTGGAAGTCTTTGTTATCGAAGTCGATGAAAACTTCTGGGTTGAGGTTTTCCTATTCCTCGTAGTCTTTTAGTCTAGGAAGTGACATTATCTGGTTTTATTCGTTTCTCTATTAAATGTACTCAAATCGGTTTTATTTTTTTTCATAAAAGAGAAGGTTTCTCTTACTAAGAAGAATCTGAAAAACTTTATTTTGTTCTCCTGCTGAGGAACATTCCTGGTCATTTACCACTAAAATTCTTAAGAACTGACTTTCAGTTCATCTCTATTCCTTCCTTATGTCTTGACAATTATCAATAATTTACCCCTGCAAAGTCTACTTCCTAACTTTCTTTGTCTATTAATAATTCCTTCAAAATCTCCGGTGAGTAAAAGAAACAGTATTTAATATATTGAAAAGTAATAAACTTTTTGGATACTTTTCATTATACTAATGATGAATTTCAAAAAAGATTGTGACAAGTTTTGTAAGAGGGAAAGAAGATTAATGTATGCTTGTATACATAAGTATTGGCCCCGATAATTTTCTTCTTTCTGTTTTATTTACCACTTCTATATTTACTTTTTGAAAGGCTTCCGTGCCTCCTGCTTCCTTGAAAACCAACAAGATATCTGGCCTATGTTGTATTCCAAAACTAATTCTTTTAAGATTTTCTTTGTTTACTCTCTAGCTTAATTTATCTTTTTTTTTTTTTTTTTGCTTCTTTTTTGGGAAAAAATAAAAATGTTAACTTGCTAACTAATTAGAAAATTGCTTCTATTTTGGTGTTCCTCTTTTCTTTTCGACAGAAGTGAGTGTCAACGACTTAGCTCAGTTTTTCACAAGACTTTATTTGTCCTCGCCTGGTGTTGTGTTGGGTTGAAATTACGCCTCGTGAGATGCTAGTTTATTGTACAACCCCTCCCATCCTGTGAGAGGAGTAGCATCAGTAAAAGATCAATAAACAGAACGCCCAAAAGGGTTGAGTCACAAAGTGGAACAACATCTGTCATAAGTTTTAACATTGAAGTAATTCAGTTCGAGCTAAAGCTATTTATATAAGTCACATTTACATTTATATAAGAAAAAAAAGTAGACAGAAGGAAATGAGTGCTACCCCTCTCCTAATGGAACACACGTCTGAAGTTGAACAATAGGAATGACAATGACATAATAATACATGCATGACAGCAGATATCATACTATAATGGGCGTAATGTCTGTCTGTCTGTCTGTCTGTCTGTTTGTCTGTCTGTTGTCATTCAATCACGGCCAAACGGCTGGTCAGATGGGCATGAAACTTGGCAGGGTTATGGTGGGGACCCCTAAGATGGTTTGTAATGGGGTTTCATCCAACCTAACCCCCTCCTTTGTAGGGGGTGGGGGTGAGAATGGATTCCCTGAAACGGAGCTATCTCTGGCCGTGAAACGAGGCTAGTTATTCCCGTAGACTTAGTTACTTTACGATTTTTCATACATAATTTCTGTACAACTTCCCCGGAGAAAGTCGCGAATATTTCAGCTCGGACACAATAGAAGATGAAAATTATCAACAATATCCACAAGATTTTTTTAATAACTTAAATCCATCGGGACTGCCAGTGCACAAAATAACGTTGAAGAAGTACTGCCCAGTAATGTTGCTTCGGAATTTCGATCCTGCCAATGGACATTGCAACGGAACGAGGTACACCGTTATGGAGCTAAACTCCCACGTCATCGAAGCAGTGATAGCAACGGGCCCTCACACCGACAAACGTCTGTTCATCCCCCGGATTCCTCTGATGCCTTCGGACAACCAGTTTCCGTTCCAGTTACGGCGCAGGCAGTTTCCCATCAACCTGGCCTTCTCATTCACTGCAAACAAGTCGCAGTGCCAGACTTTGGATCGTGTTGGTGTGTTTCTGCCGTCACCCATGTTCACGCATGGCCAACTGTATGTGGCGATGAGCAGAGCAACTGACTCTGCCAACTTAAAATTAAGTTGTGGACAAACTGATAATATTGTGTACAAAGAGGTTCTGTAGTAGGTATGTATAAAAATCGCCCATATTTTAATATTGCTGAACAAATAGTACATATAAATTTTTCCCTTCTGCGCCCGTATTTTATCAGTTTGCTAGTAGCAATAATAATGATAATATGCTGGAAGTAAAATCTCTTTTAAACATGTTTGATTAAAGGTTAGTACTGCATTAGCTGCATTAATTTTATAGAGGTTCTTCTCTATAAAGTTAATGGATCTGATGCAGCAATAACCTTCAATAAAATAATAATGATAATAATAGCAGTAAAAACACATTGAAGGAAGGTGAGTTCTTTTTCCTTTCAAGCAGCCACGTAACACCCGCCAGGCCTCCTCCTCCCATGGAGAGGTTTGTAATTCTAGGGTTGCTTAATACCGGAACTACTTGCCTTACACCGCCAAGCTATGGACATATTTCAAATCTTCTCTAAAATTATCGTTGTAGGCTTTCCTCTTTAAAGAGGCGAGCCTGCCGATTAGCCTGTAGTTAGATTGTACTTTCTTGAACCCTGACATGAAAGGGAAAAGGTATTTGGTTCTGGACTTGAGCTCATGAAGGCATCCTCATTCAAAGTCACAGAGGAAGTGTTGCTAAAACCTTCCCGCGCACAATAACTGCAGAGGAAATTACTCACGTGAATCACGCCTTCACTCTACGGTGCATGGCTGCATCTTGCTGCTCAAGGACGACAATTTGCAACTGTCAATTTTATTCTTTTACCGAAGCACTCGAACTTGTCGTCTTAACCTCCTTAAGTGGAATCTGTTAAGTTTTAAGCCTTCTCGATATTTAATGATAACAGCCTTGCGGGCTTTAAAGTTCATAAATAAAGGTCACCTGGAATTATTGCTTTACTGTTCGGTTATAGTTACATTTTTTAAATATTTCAAAAATTATCAATTATCCATAGAAGATATCAACAAGCCTTCCCTTTTACTCGCACATGCAAGGTGTATGTGTGTGTGTGTGTGAGTATGTGTGTGGATGTGTGTTTGTTGGATGTTTCCTCAGTTATGTAGCTATTTCGAGAAGTTTTGTGAGAAATAAGTTTCGTAGAAAAAAATTTGTTACCAAAAAGTCACTTCGATCTAAGCCAATTTTCTTTTGAAATGTGTCTGCCAAATTTCAATTTTGTTTTGACTGTTTTTCACATTTTCTTGCTATATCATGGCAGTACTTACATATACGAATAGATCAGAATTTTCATCGTTTTAAATGTTTCAAAACCGGTTACATAATTATCTAAGTGGCCTTTGCGGAGATTTGCACGCTTCAAAGTGATTTAGCTAGGGTACTTATATACTGACTCAGTGTACAGGTAGTCTGCCTTGAGGTAACTTTCTTTCTTTTTTCAAGTATTCTCACACCGTTTGAAGGTAAACTCTTCTAGACGAGAGTACAAAGAGCACTTACTTCTACAGACGTACCTTACAATAAATCTGGTATAGTCTAACCAAGAAAATCTTTTGGCAATAACATATATGTTGTGAGTAAACTAAAAAAAAAAAAAAAAAACGTCATTCTTTCATCAAGTGAACTGAAAACTTATATTGTATAAATTGACTGAATCAATTTAACTCGTTAACATCACTAATTTCCTGAAATCCTTCTCACTGTATCCTTTGATACACAAATATAAATGCAGTCCATTACGTTAGAATAAAGAGATAAGATATATGAGATCCTTCTTCGATTTAACTTGCGCTGTATTAGATTGCCGCCTATGTATGTATTGCACCACATAGGCTTGTATTACAGATTTTTTTTTTTTTTTTTTTTTTTGCATACTCCAAATGGGGTTTTCCCGTCAATGCAGTTACGATTTTTTCCATTGTTCGAAAAATTCCTGCTTCTAAATTATCACTAAGTTGGATAGAGTCCTCTATTTAACGCCACTTATAATACACTTACCTATTGAATCAGAAAGTGCTATTCGTTACGCTATGTCTCGGTAACCCCATTCTATCGTGATATGTAGAAGTTACGTCGTTTCGGCGCGGTACATAACGTAGGAAAGAACTTTTAATCTCGACCGTTTTTGCCATTACCGTCATTTTGATGATATGGGTACATTAATCATAATGATAACAATAAATATACAATTCATTCAGTTGATTCAGTGCTACATGCAAATTTATGAACATAAAAATGTAACTTGATGCATAAATTTATAGATAAATGCATGCTGGCGTACACCTGCTCCAATGCGGAAACCCAATAGGTCACTAGGTACGCCTTTGCGTCATCCTGCTTTGCCAATATCTTGCGCGGTTGATCTACAAACTTCCATTTGTCTAGCCAGTTTACCTTGGCATTGCTGTCTTTAGCCGTGTCATGAACAGCGGGATAGATAGACAAGGGAAAAAAATTTAAGAATCAGAGGCAATAGTGGATAAAATGAAAGAACAATTCGAAAAAGTCACAGAAATGGAACAGATGACAGTTATTTTGAATCTCGTATTTGGCTGGCGGCCAGGAACAGGTGTCTATAAAAATTGAAAAGAAATATATTTATATATATATATATATATATATATATATATATATATATATATATATATATATATATATATATATATATATGCATAAAGCGAGACCCATCATGGTGTCTTTAGGTAAGGTATGAAACCTGCCATTTCTGGCTGTAACAAAGCCAACCTGGTTCGAGCATCCGAACAGGCCCGATTCATGAGAAGCTAAACATTGTCTTCATGTATACTTCCGTTTTTATCTCTACTCTTTTTACAGACACTGTGGTTCCTGGCCGCCAGCCAAAAACGAGATATCGAAATAACTGTCATCTTTTCTTCGTGGTGTACTTCATCCATTGTTGTAACTGTTTTTCGAACTGTTCTTTCATTTTACATATGTGTGTATGTGTGTGTGTGTGAGCACACTGTACGTTCTTTTGGATGAGTGTCTGTAAGATCAAATACCTACCAAATATTATTTTCAGACTTCACCATGTATGGATCTAAAAGGCCTATGACTCAATAGACCACTGATCTTTAACTATCTTTATCAACTGATTGTTGGCGTTACTGAACCACAACCATCAATTTGTCAAGGAGAGAGAGAGAGAGAGAGAGATAGAGAGAGAGAGAGAGAGAGTGAGTTATGCGCTAGTTTGACGTAAGTTATAAAGTGAGATTGATGCTTCAAGAGTATCCATTACTCCATTCACAGAACTGCCACTTGAAGATGTCATCGAATATTTCCCTTCAAAAGGCTTTCAATCTAAAACATGATCGGCATCTGTCAAACAGTTCACTCCCAAGGAATTACTCGGCTCGAATGACAGAAGCGGTGTGTCATTTTGTATACCAAAAGGTGTTAAATGAATGCACGTGACTATGCTAGTAGCTCTTGTTCACCACATTAACGGGTGTGACGAAGTGTCCCGGCTGCCAGTCGGTTTATTTAGGTTGCGAAATGTTCGTAAACAATGGCTTGTTCAACTTGACTTAAGGCCTCTTTATCTGGGCCACAATCCCCGGTCCCCATCGTTTCGTTCAGATGTGGTCATTCTTTTCCGCTAAAGCTTTATGCAGCTGTAAAAGTTCTGAAAAAGGTCTTAAGTATAATAGTGGAATACATAAAATTCAAACTCAAATTCAAAAAATTTATTGACATAAAAAGGCGTCAAAAGGAGCTGTTAGCCTTGCTAGACGGCCCACTCAAAAAAACCATGAAGTTACTACTAGTTTTAACAAATGAAAACACTTTCTGCATAAATAATTTCGAAATTACACAAAGTGAATTTGCACAAACCTTATAAGACTATTTCACAAGATCACAATTACACTATACTTAATCATAGCTATAATTTTCATATAACAGACATTCTAGTAAAGTCCTTAATTTTAGTAGAAACAGACTAAACCACATACATCCCTGTTGTAATTAATTTGAATGCTAGGAATACATCAAAGCTAAGTGAAGAAAAATAATCAATTTTCCTCCAATTGTGGGCGTATTCCGTAGCTCATTTCTTTGGCTAAATTGTTTTAATTTGAATTTGTATGTTCGTCTTATTTGCGTTTTATGTTTATAGTTGGACAAAACGTTGGCTTATAATAATCATCCTTTGCATGTATGTAAGTATGTATGTATGTATGTATATATGTATGAATGTATGTATATATATATATGTATGTATATATATATATATATATAATGCATCTTTACTTTATCTTTACAAGTCATATGAGGCCACGAAAAATCCATTCGGTCACTGAAGTTTTTCCTTGTACGTTCTCTTATTCATGTTTATGCTGATATCTTGGTTATTATCAGTGTCTTTACGAGTTGCACTCCCTTTTCCTTGTACGTATTTATATCAGTACATTTAAGAGTAGATATCTGTAATAACTCTCCACTTTTGCATTTAATGAAGACCCTACTGCTTATTATTATACTTTCCCCATGCAGGTAAGCCAACATTTGAACCCATTTATTTGGCTGTTAAATAAATTGCAAAGTACATGGTCCTAGAAAATATAAGCTAACTGATTTAGTGAGTTTTAGTTATATACGCTATATGGTTTTGCAATCATAAAGGTCATCAGTAAGTAGTATTTGAAATTCAGTATGGCGACAAACAGCCCCACAACTTCTCTCTTTTACTCATTATTTAACTTGATTAAAAAAACACTGTTTTACTGGTTGTTATTTTTCAAAACCTTATTCTGTTTGCTTAAGGATTATCTTACCTTTCGCGAAAGACCCTGACGTCATGGGTGCAAGAACAAGCCATTAATTCTTATCCATCTCTTGGAGATGGCCCAACTCTTTCCAAATATTTCACAATCTCTACTCAATTCAGGTCATAGCTTCGGTGTTTCGTCAGTTTAGATGTTTTGGCCCTATGTCAGGTCCCAAACAGTGATCGAATTTTACGGTATGGTTTCCTCGCTCTGTTTCATTTCTTCACTGTTGTGTCAACCTCTATACCTTTAGTTTTAAGGCTTTAGGACACTTTATATAAAATTCTATGGGCATTCCTGCAGTTTACTAATATATGATTTTCTTTTCCTGAAATGGATAGCCAAGGTCGAGTCAAAATAAATATGAATGGGTGGCTGCTTCCCTGATGGCAGTTACCTTTTTGCTGGCAATGCTCCCGTATGTCATGCTTGGGCCAAGAAGTATCTGGCAGTTCATTAATCGATTCCTGTGCGTGCGTGCTTGTGTGTGTGTGTGTGTGTGTGTGTGCAGACATTGAATGAGAAGACCGTACTTGAATGGCTTTGTAGTAGTGATCTGGCAACATCATTCATGTTGCGAGCACATAGCGGACGATTTCTTGTTAGTGAATGGCAGTTTATACACCTCTGATGAACTGCTACTTCATTTTATACATCATTTAGAGGAAGTTATTTTTATTTACTTGAGGACTGCCAAGAATTATTAATTTTACCAAGTGTTCAATGTTTGTGGAAGTGGTATCTAAGGGCGGTGGGAGGGCAGTTATATTGTGTTTAAGAGATTATGAGTGAGATGCTGTCTTATGATGGTAATTTAGAGAGTGACAACGTACAGAATCCATAGGAGTGAATGAGAGAAATAATTCTTCTTTCGTGTGACGAAAAGGTGGGAAGGGCAGTTATAAAGATTAGAAGGTCATGTCGTTACTTCGCACCCCCGAGATTGTGTCTGGCAATTTGAAGATTGATGAAGTAAGACTGAGAGCGGAAAGACTGATAGGTGACAAGTAGTATGGGTTTATACAAAAACAAAGTGTGTGCCTTTGTCATGATTCAGCTATGAGATAAGGAAAAGCTGTAAGGGTGGTTACAGAATTTAAAGGAATAACTATCATTGAGGATATAATTGGCAAAAAGGAATTTCTTGGCAACAATGTAAAGTTTCTTATGACGAATACGGAGTTTATGTTCTGGTATTTAGAACTGAGTTAACATAATGACTACAAACGCATTTAAAATCAATATCGAAGTTCAACTATAGGGTGAGTTTTATCAAGAGCCGGTAGCCGGTCAGAGTGACACAGTAGTATTGGCTGGCGAAAGATGTACTACATCCAGGTCATTTAGAAGTGAATGTGCGTTTGATAACAAGTCCGAAGTGGGGTACAGCTGCTGTAGTAGATTCACATCAACCATGCATCTGATGTCTAGGACCGTCCCTTAAAACGCTCCTGATTGACTGTTGATCAGCCAATCACAGAGGGATACTTTTGAAAGATGTATCCCTCAGGAGAAGTGGAACATACTTCCTGCCTATGTGAATTCCCCCGAGAGACTGAGTGTTTCCAGCTCTGTGATTGGCTGATCAACAGTCAATCAGGAGCGTCGGAAGGGACAGGCTTAGACATCAGATGCATGGTTCATGTGAATCTCTTATAGTCACATATAATTCCCTTTTGGTGATCATTTCCCATCGGGGATATTCCAGAAGTAGTGTCGATATTAAACAACTATTGCAACCTAATGATTTATATATAAATCACGGTGATGTGATCAAATGTTCATATATATATATATGTATATATATATATATATATGTGTGTGTGTGTGTGTGTGTGTGTGTGTGTGTGTGTGTGTGTATTGTGTTGAGAACAGAGCTTACAATTGCATAATAATGAAAATCGGTTAGTCAGAGAGTGGAGCTAAACTTTGTCGTAATGGTGGTGTTGTTTGAATAAACATGTGTCGTTTTAGTATTCAAAACTGCATCAGCGCTACTACCCCTTATACGGTCGCAGTCTTCTCTCTCTCTCTCTCGTTGTTGTCCTATTTTTTCCTCCTATATTTTAATGCCTTTCTCCTTCCAACTCTGCATAGAAATACTACCGTTATGCTAGCATCATAATTGGTATCCCAGATCTAGATACATTATAACCTAATACTAGTATTCGAGTGGTTTACGTGCTCGTCTACCGATTCGGCAGTATCGAGTTCGATTCCCTGCTCTGTCAACGGGGAATCAGAGGAATTTGTTTCTGGGGATTAGAAACTAATTTATCGATATAATGTGGCTCGGATCCCACAATAAGGTGTAGATCGCGTTGCTAGGTAACTATTTATTTCCTAGCCACATAAAAACATCTAATAATCTAATATGATTTTGGTCTCCATTTTGACGATTCTCAGCCAAGTTCATTGTTTTGCGAGGTTTTATTTTCCCATAACTCAATTATACCACATCAGTTAACAGGAAAGCTCAGGCCGTTGCGGTAATCGGCTAGCTACCATTTATAATGAGAGCATAAGGGGGACTGTTCATATTTAGACAGAAAGATAACTTTACTGTTATATTCGCATTAAGCCTAAATCTTAAAAGTTTTGCCTCTCGTGGTACTGTTTGCGCTTTTTGTCGTGTTTCACACAAATATTTCTCATTTGGTCCGTTTATGTACAAACCATAAATTGACCCTTTTATTTGTTAAGATGATCGTGTATATATATACATATATAATATATATAATATATATATATCATATATATATATAGATATATATATATATATATATATATATATATATATATATGTATATATATAGATAGATAGATAGATAATATGTAAATATTATAAATAATATACATAATATATAGTATGTATATATATTATTATATATTGCTACTTTCAAAATGCATGTATCCCCTCTTAGACTGTATAAAATGTTATGTAGAATTGTGCAACATTTTTTCAGATTCCTAGCTAGCTTAGAATTAGGATGTTTTAAATGAGTGTTCAGATTTCTGCATTACATAATGTAAAAGAATATATAACGAAGTATGAAAAGAGAGAGAGAATATCTTTGTCCGTTCAAAGCTAGAATTGTTTCAGTTACTTTCATCACCTCGAGATTAAGGGAGCTCGAGTCTTCGTTGTGTTTTTAAAAACATGTCAATCTGAATTATTGCTCTATTTCTGTCTTGATCGGGTACGAACATGAATGTATACTCGTCTTGTATGCGTATGTCTTTGCTGAAAACCACATGCAGATTTCACATTTTATCTGTAAAGTTGCGTCAGATTTCGAAGCTTCTAGAAAGAATTATTGCCCAAAACGCTTTGTGTCATCTCCACTGTCCAGCATCCTTAAGGAAGAGATATTCATTGCATCTTAGAACTGCGTTCCATTCAGACACCTCTCTCTCTCTCTCTCTCTCCTCTCTCTCTCTCTATCTGATATTAACGTAACGTAAAATGGTCACTCGTAACTTGTAGATTTCAGATTTGATATTTCTTAGTTTATTTAGTGTTATTTAGTGCTTTTTGTGGAACCTGAACAAACATTTTACAAGTGTGTGTAACAGCGCCTATTTTTGTGAATTGGTGAATTTATTTGAAGAAAGAAGTTGGTATACCAAGGTAAAGTGTGTTATATTTTTATTAGTTGCAACTAATAACTAATGGTTAGTGTTTGGTAAGAAACTAATAACTATTATCCAATGGTTATGATGGTTTGGTAAGAAACTAATTAATTACCAAACCATCATAACCATTGGATAATAGTTATTAGTTTCTTACCAAACACTAACCATTGGTTACGATGGTTTAGAGAACTAATAACTATTAGTACAATGGTTTGAGAAAAACTATTTACATTTTCACACATTGGAAATTTTTGTGTTTTGTGTTTGTTTCATTTTAAGTGATTTTTTATGTTTTGTGCATTTATTCATTTTCTTATTGAAGTGTGTGTTTTTATTTTATATTCTGTGTGATTAATACTTTTTGCAATTTTGGTATTTTCCACATTTTTCTGTGTTTTCATTTGCATTCACAATTTAGTTAACTTAGTTATTTTCATTACTTAATCGTAGCACATTTAATTGAATTTAAAACTTGTGAATTAATTTGCATTTACTTAGAATTCTTTTCAAGTTTTATTATTGTTTAGCACTTGTGAATTAATTTCCAAATTTCAATTATTGCCAAACACTTTTGAATTTTGATTGAATTAATTTTCTTGAATTTTGTGATAAATTAATTTTGATTTAATTTTACTTAATTTAATTCAAGAATTAATTAAACTTTGCTTTGTTTTCAAGTAACAGTAATTTTCCCTGATATTGTGAATTTCATTTATAAATTTTGAGTTTAATAATAAATTTTTGTATTTAAAATTTTTATAAGTGTTTATTTTCACACCAGCATATAATTATATTGATGTTAGGTAGAAACATAGAGTGGTAATTGATCTGTTTCCCTTCAATTAACTTGAAGTGACTTAGAACCAGGGAAGTACTTAGACTTCTGAAATCAGGGAAATACTTAGACTTTTAAAGTTGTTGATGGAGTGATGCCCTTTGATTAATTTAATTACTTACAAGATTACCTCACACCTGTTTTGATGAACTTGGTCTGATTTTCTGCAATACTGGTAAGTTGTTAAGGGATCACTGTTGCCTTAAGAGTATTCAGTCGTTTAGTACCTGTGATGAGGGTTCAGGCGTTTGGCTTTTGTGAGGTAACAATTAATGAATGGTAAGTGTAGCAACCAGATACTTGGCACTTTGTCACTATATATACATATATATATATATATATATATATATATATATATATATATATATATATATATAGATTTATATATATTTGAGTATGCACATTTATGTCTGTGTGCAAAAGCCAACAAGGAAACATGAAAGTATAGTATATGATAGTGGCCAGTTTCTTCTATTGAGACATTTTCCAGACCACTACCATATAATAAATAGAAATGATCGTTTTACATATACTCGAATGAAAACAGTGCATACAGGCATACATACAGTTGAGAATGCAAGCCTTTTCCTCGCAGGTGTTAACAGTCTTTTATTTGTTTTTGTTTTTTACTCTGCATTTTCATATTCCATGAGTTTTCATCTTTGCCTATTTACTGTATAAGTGTTCTCTATAATGTAGCAGTCAATTGCAAAATGTTCTATTAGACGAAATCAGTCAGGATCATAATTATCTTCTTTTTAATATTACTGTACTTGCATTGAGAGTTATATTCAGTTTTTTTTTCGAAATTTATTGACTTTATCATGCAAGGTGCAGTACACGCTATATATGCGATGAATTAGATTTCGATATTAGGCAATATTGCAATGAACGCTTTAAGTATTCATATGACTCAACAAGCACCAGTAGAATATCAAAGTCGCCTGACAGCCATAACGGTGTCATCCACCTACGGTCAATGCAGCTTTGATTGACCTCGAGACGGAGAACTCTGCGTCAAGAACAGCGACTGGGTAGCTGTTTCTTGATGAATGATGGTATATATATATATATATTATATATATATAATATATATATATATATATATATATATATACGCTGCACATGAAAAAATAACACAGACCCATATATGATATCATATTAACAATATACGTATACCTTATATATATATATATATATATATATATATATATATATATATATATATATATACATATATACATATATATATATATATATATATATATATATAGTATAGTATAAACACACGAACACACACACATACATATGTATATATATATATATATATATATATATATATATATATATGATTGGTAAAAATTTTCTGTTACAACAGAATTCCATCTAATAAAAGGAGCCCATAAACAGGCCAAAATATAGATACTAAGTACTATACTTCAGAGACTGCTGTCTCCTTATATCATATATGGGTCTGTGTTTATTGTTTCTTGTGCAGCGTATATATATACCACATTCATCAAGAAACAACTACCCAGTCGCTGTTCTTGACGCAGAGTTCTCCGTCTCGAGGTTAATCAAAGCTGCATTGACCGTAGGTGGATTACACCGTTATGGCTGTCAGTCGACTTTGGCATTCTAGTGGTGCCTGTTGAGTCATATGAATACTTTGAGTGTTCATTGCAACATTGCCTAATATCAAAATCTAATTCATTGCATATATAGTGTGTACTATATAGTGTGCATATATAGTGTGTACTATGTAAAGGCAAGTACGGTAAGAAATTAAAAAGAAGATAATTATGATCCTGACCGATTTGGTCTAATAGGACATTTTGCAAGTGACTGCTACGTTATAGAGAACAGTTACACACTAAATAGGCAAAGATGAAAATTCATAAAATATGAAAATTCAGAGTAAAAAAAAAATAAATAGATAAAAGAATGTTTACACCTGCGAGGAAAAGGCTCGCATTCTCAACTGTATGTATAAATTTCGAATATAGTAATAATAATATTAATGAAAAAAAAACATAGTCCTGGCAAATCCATGCGCTTCTGTTGCCGTTTGTAGGGAAGTCAGGTCAGGGCCTATTAGTAAGTTGACCATGGTGGGTCACAAACGAGGAGGAAGGATTTAGGCAAAAAACTCACTGGAAACCGAAAATTTACATTTCCCCGATAAATGTACAGAGCAGAGATAAACACGTGCCATTATCTTTTTACCTTAAAATCCCTTCCAAGTAATTGCTCTTACGTTGTTGCCGCTGATAGGCACATACGCGCATTTCACACACATATTATATTATATATATATATATATATATATATATATATATATATATATATATATACATATATATATATATACATAAATATATATATATATATATATATATATATATGTGTGTGTGTGTGTGTGTGTGTGTGTAAACAAAAACATACACGTATATATACACACATATGTAACACAAACGTACATGCATGCATGCATCCATACACACACATATAATATATATATATATATATATATATAATATATATTATATATATATATATATGTATATATATACGTATATAAGTTTGTATGAATGGATGTATGTATGTATGTATGCAAGCAATCAATGCTACTTGAGTACTAACTTTTTATAAAAAATATATTTATATTTTTGACAACCCGGCCCTATAAAGCGCCATACGATTCGGGGGTCAGTGAAGATGATAACGAGTTCCAGAGAATTTTGCGGCGCAAAGGAAATAGAGTTATTCAAGTGGGTTACCATATGAGCATTATCCATCAGTAGAGTGTTGTTAGACCATAATAATTTGCTAGAAGTGATAATTTTGTGGCGTCGTACAAGCCCGATAAAAAATATTTTAAGATGAAGTTGCGACGCAGGGAGTATAAACAGGAGTATGCATATTTGGAAAAACGCTTTGAGCAGTCTGTCGAGTTTTCATTTTGCGTTTCTTCCGTAAAAATCAATTTTCTTACCTATTAGTAGGTAAGAATTGCCGGCGTATATCATTTTGGGCAAAGCACTCTCACCTGGGTCTAATATAAAAACAAAATTTAACATTGAAATATATGTAATAATTTTTTTATGGAGTAAAGTATTCTGCCTTTAATTTATTACTTCGACCCACGATCAGCCATTCGAATGATTACGAATGACTTAAAAACCATAGATAACTTTGGTATACCTGTAGAAGATAATGACGATAATTACCTTCGTGATTGACAAAATTAAAGCTCTGGGTATCCCGTACGGGAATTCAGAGCTGTCTGAAGAACTGTATTTTTTTCTGTTCTTTTTTTCTTTTCTTTTTTTTTCGTTACACTCCGTTTTATAAATTCAGAAAGGCTGTCAATTTGCTCTTCAGGGCTCAGAGGTTGGACCTCACTGCGAGGAGGGATTCCCGCCAAACGGGATACTCCAAGTCACGGTTCTTGGCTACGTCCTGGTAGTGATTCTCACGGCAGGTGCACAATAGGACGGAAGAAGAGCAACAACTCGAGAAGAAGAGGATGTTGGGAAAACGAGATTGGAAGTGATGCTGGAAATTGCATTGAGTGAAGAGGAGGAGCGATGGAATCGCTTAAACTGAGAGTCATGAAAACAGCACACACAAACGTCGAACTGAGAATCATGACAAAAGCAAACCCGAATGTCGAATGTTACGGAGATGAAACTAGGTGTGAGGTAGATGGGAAATGAAAAAAAAAATGAAAGCTTTATTATGGGATAACGGCCTCACTAAGGTTGAGACAATAGGCGTTTTGAATGAGAAATAATAGATGCGAATTAGAACAGAGTAAAAAAAAAAAAAGAACGTTCAGTAATGGCGCTGTTAAAATTGATCTGGAGAGGATGGTGGAAAAATGAAGAAGAAGATAGAGAAAGAAAATACTTTATGAGAGGCTGATGTTGAGTTTAGAAATTACAGGAAACGAATAACAGAGGGCAAGACATTATGAGAGAAGAGGAAACACAGAATAATAAGAGTAACACTGAATAGAAGATAACGATAAAGTTGCAAATTAATGAAATGGAAAAAAAGAAAAGAACGAATGAGAGAGTAATATAAAATAATAATAAAAATCAAGAGAACAGCAAAATAAGGAGAGAAGATGAACGAAAACATGATGAATATATGGGAATGAAGAACTGAAGATCAAGAAATGAAGACATGAAATAAGAACTGGTGTTTAACATTAATTTTAGGAAAAATAAACTCGCCTTAAAATATAAGAGATTATCATGATAACTGCCTCGGAGAATAAAAATGATAACGAGAGTGTAGAACGTAGGGGGAATTGAGATAGTTTAACACTTTTAATTGTTCTAACAGTCTTATATCCACTGATACTCATTTAGCATGTGGGGTATCGAGAGCACTTTTGTAGTGCGATTAACCTTCGCCTCAGGAAGAAAAAAGGTGGGTCCAGGATCCATACAGAGATCCTGGGTGGGTCAGGAATTGGCTGGTGTGCTGGGTGACAGGTGTGCTGGGTGACGGGTGTGCTGGGAGGGATGCTATGTCCTGAAATGAAAGAGTGTATACTAGATGGGACTGACTGAAACTTTCAGTGATTGATAGCTCCGAGGAAGTGCATGTAGCAGTTAAGAGGCTGAGGACGATTTTATGCAATTGAGTTCTGTCCTGATTCCGTAGTCAGTCACGTAAGATTAACTAGTATGGCTTTTTTTTTTTTTTTTTTTTTTTTTTCTTTTTTGAGAGCCACTCCTCTTAAACCGTTCAACCTTTTCTCGCGTCAACTTACTTTATGGATATGAAGACCTTCCATTCTAAGGAATGTTCCTCTCCTCTTTCTAAATCCCAGCATTTCCGAATTCGAAACTTTTCGGTATTGTATTCTTCATACAAACGCCAAACGCAAATTCTACATATCTATGACCTCAGAAAATCATGGTTAAAGTTAACGGGAGACGGGGAATTTTTTAACACTGAAAAATATATTTAGACCACAAATCAGTTTTAGAATCGTTTTATTAGGTCATTATTCTTGTTTTTCAAAACAACTCATACAAATAGAATAAATATTAAAATCCCGTAGTAAATGCTAACCTGTCTAGATGTCACATCCTTAAAATAAAAGCACCAAAAACAAGCAAAACGCCGTTTAAGGCACCATTGTTCGCAGACAGACTATTGATGACTCATCGGCAATATTATATAACCCCCTTGAATGTCAACGGTGCTGAAATGTGAGGGATTCCCGAATAACAAACAGCGAGTCGTTTCTTCGCGAACGTTGGGTTAGTGGTTTGCGGTCGGGAAGTCGATCCGGGTTACTTTTGTTTCCAGTGACACCGCGTAATTCGGATGGGTTGCCAGGTAGGCAAAAAAATGTAGAATATACGCCGAAGGGTTTTCTGTACAGTGTATAATACCGTAAAACACTCAGCCACGGCCCAAGAAACTATCAGTCGCGATCCATGTAACTTTCAGCCACGGTCCGGTGGCCAGATGCACTTTAACCTTAACTAAAATAAAAATATAAAAAAAACAGAGGCTAGAGGGTTGCAATTTGGTATGCTTAATGATCGGAGGGTGGATCATCTGGCCTTAGAAGCTCTTAAGATTTGAGGGCGGACAGAAAGTGCCGACGGACAGACAAATAGCTATCTCAGTCGTTTCCTTTTACATAAAACTAAATTTTATTTATCCCAAATAACAAGCTTCTCACTATCTTGGAATATTTGAATCAGCAATTTTAGCCAGGCTAATGGCGTGATATCCTTGCCTTTTTCCGCACGAAGACAATGGAGATCAATGTTTTCCGTGAAGAAGTCATACTTCAAGTTTATAGCTGTTAGAAGAGGTAAAGCACGCCATAAACATTCAGATTATTTTTATCTCACTAAGGAAAGGTAGTCACATTGTTCAAAAGCACATATGAAGTATAATAAGATGGTTCTCGGCTGATTCTCTCCTTTGCAATCTCGACCCCCAACCAACCCACCCCTCCCCGGGTACCCGACGCCTATCTCATTTCAGAGGAACGTGACATCATTTTGTTAAACGCCCGACTCCCATCAATTGTCTGAGATGCAAGTCATTTCACAGACAGTAACCTGAGTTTCGCACAGGACTGAACTGCCTTTTCCCCCTCCTGTTTAAATTTATTCTGTTGTCTGGATACACATTGGTGTTTAAATTTATACTGTCTTCCAAAGTGTATTCTCCTGGTTGGTGAACTGTACCATTGTTCCTCTGACAAGGATTCTAGGAAAAGAGTTAGAGAAAGTCTATTCGCACTATTTCGTCTTCAAATAATGCTCTCCTGCAAGCCCACCTTTAGACTATAAAATTATTCCATGTCTGGGAACTTACGAACGGTGGCTTCTTATGATTACTATTTATTAGTTCACGTCTAGTGAGTAGAGATAAGTTTCATTTCAGTCCGGACAAGGACTTTGAAAAGTATGCCAAAGCAAATGAAAATACGAATGCGAATGTGCATGTGGTAATTTAATGTAATAATTTATACGCGTGTTTTCTATAGTATTGTATATGTCACTATGAAGCATGACATCAAATCTCTATCCCTATATACAAAAAAAAGCCATTCGGATATTTTTTCTTATAATATACTACCATGACTGCCTGAAAAGTTATGAAGCAGACGTGGCAAGGTGATTATAGAGAACAATAAAGTTGTAACTCATGAATACACGGATTTCACGTTGTACATCCGTGAAATGTTTAACTAGATTTCCTCGGCCTCACCCAGATAAAAGTGTTCCTCACGCAAAACGAAATGCTAAAAAGTTTCACAAATATACGTGGTCTTCAAATATTGCCTAGAAGACGACGTTTGTGAATACTATCTGGCTTATCATTAACATTACAACAACAATATCATAGGTGGCAGCCGTTTATATTTCGTCTTCTGCGGCGCTTTCAAGGTGATATTATAGCTTCTTGGCATAGGCCCTTCGGGTCCTGTTTTAGACTTTTTCTTTCTTCCGTTTTTTCTCTGTCTATTACTTTCCGTCAATTCCCTCCGGTCTCTTGCCGTCCAATTCACTTATATTATCTTGCTCCAATTTCCGTCTCTCACTAGAAAACAAATTTTTTTGTCAGAATCGTGAAACGTGAATAAGTACTCAGGTTGATGAATCCATATCTTCAAGTACTGATCCCATCTTCACAGTGACGAAAAAATCTAAATTATGTCAATATAACTAACCTTGAAGATTACCGTAACAGACTAAGAGAGAGAGAGAGAGAGAGAGAGAGATCATTACGGGGTGGAGCCAGCTATGATGTAAATTTAAAATCGAAATACCCACTGAATGAAGGTGGTCTGTAAAGGAAGACAGGAAAAGGTATTGAATGCATTGGTTTTTTGGGTGGAAACCCTTAGAAAGAGAGAGAGAGAGAGAGAGAGAGAGAGACTGTCTACAGTACATGAATATTCTGTACTGAAATGATGACTCCATGAGAAATAAGATGAAGGCAGTCACATGATAACACCCAGGCACATTAATTTTGCCAGCATTAGAAGTTTTTATATGTGTAGGCTAATCCATGAATATTAATTGTATCTGCCGTACCCTTAGGGGGCATTTGCATTGTCTTTGCTTCCTAGTTTGCAAGGCCACTCATTGCTCAATCACATGTGCCTATAATGCGCAGCCTAGATTCAATGCCTCTCTATGCAGTGCCACTTTTGCACTGGTAGCACCTCCATAACAAATTATCTAGAGTAATTGCAATATTCAAACTCTAGCAACCCAACCAAAATGATCACCTGTGGGAGCAATTGCTATCCATGAGGAGGTGGGTCAGCTGATGGGCCACACTGGAAGTCAGTTACGAGCCTATGTAAAAGAGCCGTTGAGCCACTGCCAGTGCCCAGTGAACATACTGATCTGTGCCGTGCTCTGTCCGTCACAGACGTCGAGCCTTTCCCTACTCTAACTCCCTTGCCTGAGCCTGCCTTAGTGCCAGAGCACCCCCTCGATCTCCCTTCAGGAAATCTTGCAGTCTGCGAACCTTTCACACCATCAGATCATGTGCACGGATCCCATAAGACAATACAGACTGATGGTCTTTTTAACTTATAGATGTTTGACCAATATCTCAGTGAGGCTTTTGGGAGACTCTTCTGATAAGCTGAAGACATGTAACAGGTTGGCTGCAATCTGTGTGTGTAAAACGTGCCTCTTATGACTTAACTCCGTCTTCAAGTACACTCAAAGCTTTTTTACCAGATCCTCTTTATCAGTCATTGTTGACATTGATACAGCTGCTGGCAGTGTTCCATCAGAGATCTTCTTTATCTGTTCTGTTTTGCTGACGATTCAACCCTCCATATCTCTTCTACTTGTTGTCGTCACTGACTCAAATTTGTTTTTGGTCGTTTGTAAGATCTAATTTGGAGAGCAATTCCAAAAGGGATTCTGCAGTTTTCAATCCGTTCACTCCTTCCAAGGAACAGTTATCATCCATCTTTCAGAATTCTATCCCATGCAATTATTTCATATCCTTTTTTTAAATATTTAACTATCATGTTTATATTAATATCTTGCCATTTCAGGATACTTCAAGCTTTTGCTGGAGTGATTCAGTATTTAAATTGCTAGCAATACTTCATAAAAATTTGGTGTTTATTTTGTTACGGCAAGCTGTTTTTTGCTTTTACAATTGTCAGATATTTGTGAGGGATTCGTATTTTTTATTGTGATGGTAAATGCTTCAGCAAAGGAAGTTAAAGGAAAGGAGAACGCATTTTCGAGAAGTTCGGCAGTAAGGAGGCTTTCGCGCCCGTGTTGGAGGCGCCTGTTCTGGAATTGTCGGGCGTGCTGTGGAGCGCAAACACGCGCCAATGTGTCGGGAGAAATCCCGCGTTTTCTGATGCAATACCTCGTCTAGATTCATCTAGGGAGTTCTAGTAAACTCGGGAGTCTGTGACGCTCGCTGTAGGCCCCGCCCCCAGAATGCCGTATAAATACGATGGAGGAAGTAGCAGCAGGAGGAAGAGATATAGAGAGATCGTAAAAGAGAGACTCCAGTTAGTCACAGAGAGATATCCTCAGTAAGAGCCACAGATCAGAATATCAGTGAGAGATCAGCAGCAGAGATCGTCAGAGAGAGACTAGAGACGAAGGAAGCACCGACGAAGGATCATCAGAAGAGTTGTTCGAGAGTTGGTTGGATATTGGTCTTGTCGTCTTCAGGAGTGGACGAATTATCTCGTGTTATCTCGACGTCGAACAGACTTCAGAGAAGAAAAGGTCCTGCTCCTGCTAGAGGTTTTGGGTAGTTCCTGCCTTTCAAGTAGACTAGTTTCTGCAATACAGTCAAGAGGACATCTGCAATTGCCGCTCTACTTTTGGAGAAGCCATCGCTTTGAATTACCAAATTGACTAGCAAGTATTTGAATTGCCTCACTCTTCCCCCAGTTCATGCAGTGTAAGATTCTATCTTTTTATGTAAATAGGAGATACCATTCTGCATTTACCTTTGTTAGTAAGCTTGTAAATAAACCTTTGTTGTGTTAGTGTTTCTTTCTATATTCGTATCCCCAGTTTCAACTGTTGGTGTTGAAATATTTTTTTTTTTTTATTTATTTCATATCGAACTTGAAGCAGACCTCTCTCAGAGGCCGTAACACTGTGTCGACCCTGGCCAGGATATTTCGAATCCGTAACATTGTGGCGACCTTGCCTAGGTTATCAACACTTTAACAGTTTGAAACAGGGAAAATATAGAAAGAATCAGAATGAGTGAGATGGTGAAAGAGTTTATTGAGTCAGGTAAGCTACTTGGTCTAGAGGGGAATGATCTCCGTGAGTATGTTGAAAGGAAAGAAAGGGAAAAGTATGAGAGAGAGGAAAGAGCATCTGAGAGAGAAGTAATGAAAATGCAGCAAGAGAGAGAAATGTTGGTAATGCAACAGGAAGAGAAAAAGAGCGTATGCATGAGCAGGAGAGAGAGAAAGAGCGTATGCATGAGTTGGAAATTGCTTGGTTAAGGGAAAGTACTCGTAACAGTCGTTCAGGCGAGAACGAAAATGGAGCTGATACGTTAGGTATGAGTGCAATGTTAAAGTTAGTACCAAAGTTCGATGAGGAAGATGTTACGCCATATTTCATGTGTTTTGAGAAGTTAATGGAACGAGTAGGTTCTCCTAAAGAAACGTGGACTTTATATTTGCAGTCAGTTTTGAGTGGTAGGGCGCTTACTGTGTATAGTTGCATGTTTAAGGAGGAATGTGATAATTATGATATCGTGAAAGAAACTGTTCTTAGCGCGTATAGGTTAGTACCGGAGGCGTACTGTCGGGAATTTTCTCGACTTTTATTATATGATTCGTGCCCGGATGTTCTGGGCAGATGACAAGGCCTTGAGGAGGCGCGCACTCTAAAACTCTTAGGGTGAGATACAATAAAATTTGGTCAACATAACAGTTTTATTACGAAAAATAAACATTTAAATACATTAACAGAACACCGAAACTAAAGTTCCTAGCAGAATTCCACAGTACACGCAGTTTCGTACTGCTTTTACCAATTTAATACAAATACTTGAAAATTCTCATGAACTTTGTATGTTGCAGCACATAGGATCTTTGATGTCACGTGTTTGTAAAGCACTAAGTCCACAACTGGACGAAAAATCTGCACAATACGAGACCCATTGACTCAATGTCACAAACAAATAACTTTCTTGCACTGGCAGCTTTCTTTTACTGCATAAATAGAGTCCCTCATCGCAGGGATGGCACATATATACGTGGATCAAGTTAACTTACTGTTAAGACGGAATTCGACCTAGCATGGCGATGGCTGGGAGTTGGAGAATTGAGAGACAAATTTTTACGGTACTTACACGGATCAGGTTCTGGGCAGGAATGACGCGTCACTTCGCCCTTCTTCAAAGGAAACTTACGCTTTCCCGCGTGGACTACAGAATCCTTGTAATTCAGGCGGGAATCATCGATTATTTCGACATTACATATATTACTAAATCTATTTTATTCTTGAATGTGAAATATGACTCTTATGTTATTATTTAAGATCAATGAATTAACTTAAAGTTCTGGCTGAAGGCCGTAATCTGCAAATTCTTTAATGACTATGGAGTCCTTGGCTCCAAATCTATACATAGATAATTTATCTCTTACTAGTGATCAGCGAATTATATTTATTAACGAAAATTCATAACGTCTTCTTTTCTATAAGACGCACTCCTTCCCCGCCATGCATTTAGGAATTGCGTCATAAACTGTCGTATATTGGACAGCTTTCTGTTCAATGAATCGCCCGCGAGATCCCTCAGTCTTGCCCCAATTTAACGCAACACTTGTGAAGTTAAATGGCGGGGATTTCGAATGATCAGTTCGAAATTCACGACATACTCCACACCCGAAGTATGGGGCATTAAAATGTTGGACAATTCAGGAAAGACTGAGCTCGGGGGGGGGGGGGGGGGGGGGGTTAACTACTCCTACACTACTCAGTCAGGCTCGCTGCGTAGCGCTCCACGACGACTAACAGAGTACACAAAAAAAACATGACATGTCAAAGAAAAGTTATATATCAACATTACACCCGGGGTAATCAATGTCATATACAAATAAAACATCAATGGCAGATATATATACATAAATGTACCCATACACATAAGGTAGACATGAATCAGCACAGAAACTCAATAGGCAATGGGCCTGCAATAAGATCAAAAGTATAAATGTAAAATTAAGATCAAGGAAACATGAATATACTCTCATAAGGCATTCTGCCTTCACTCAATCAATGGCATGAAAAATGAAACAGTCATATATGGACAACTTTGTATGCAACAAGCATAGACTTTGGGCACTCGCCTTAAAATGCAATACAACATGCAAGAGAAACTTCTATATTAAGCTCTTCATCTTCAATAATCTTCATGCAACACGCATGTTATTCTAGGCTACTCGCCTTCAATAATCAACAAGCATTAATCAGATAGACAGGCCATTTGCCTTTAAGGAAACACAGATTACAACTGATTCAGTATGTACTCTTTTACGGGACACATGCCCTCAAACGCATTCCCTTCTCTACAAGTACTCATATACATTTTTCTTAATCTACTTTGAGGGTGGGGGCTACCTCTGCACAACGCTCGACTTGTTTGCACAAGAGGGGGCTCCCACTACCTTACGCTAACCTGACGCACTTCCATCCTCTGAGGATTCAACTCACCTACACTTACTTGGGTCCACCCTCCCTGCCTACCAGAATACGGGACCTTCCTGTTTTCTTTTACTGTTTCTAGCCATAACTTATATATATTCGCTTTCCATTAAGCACTTCATCAACTCACGCTGCTTAGCAGCAGCCTTTCTCAAAGGGCGTGCAGAATGTCTTGGTCTGCCTAACTGAACGTCAGCGTCACTACCACTCAATACCTCAGTATCATTCACTTCAGCACTCTCACTTACCGTATTGGTATCGCTCGGTTCGTTACCAATATCGTCAGCGTCTTTGTCCCTCACGACCTTTGTGGCCGATTGTTCAGATGTGGCAGCCAGTGCCATCCCTTGGTTGTCCCCAGACGTCACAACATTTTACCGGGAGGAATTACCTACTGCTGGGCTATACGCTCCCTCGTCTCGGACCTCTTCGTTGCCGTCGTCGTCACGCACCATCTCCTCCGTCGCACCAACATCGTCACGCCGTTCGTCTCCAACGCCATCATCGTCATCTGAGGGGGCAAGTTCCAGGGGGACCAAGTGGCTGACAGTACGCAGGGACTCAACATCTTCGAACAATACCTTGGCCGAACGCACGACACCGTCGTCGTCCGGGTACGTCTCCATGACGCGTCCAAGGGGCCACATAGCCCGCTTTTGATTTTCTTGCTTTACTAACACGATGTCTCCGGGGTGCAGCCTGGTGGGTTCCCCAGACTGACAATCGTGTCGGGCTCTTAGGGCACTCAGGTACTCCTTCCTCCACCTCTCTCGGAAGGCTTTCAAAGTGTCTGTTAGTTTAAGATATCGATCTCGTAGCCTCCGGGAGATGAAGGTAGCATTAAGGTCTTCATCTGCAAAACAGGTGCCATTAAAATTGATTAAGTGACCTCGCACTAAATGAGAGGGGGTGAGGACCTCGTCCTCGCACTTGTCACCGCTATACATCAACGGCCTATTATTCACTACCGCCTCCGCCTCTTTCACTAGAGTCAATACGTGGGCCTCCGGGAGATGCTTTCTCCCGAGGGCTATCTGCAATGCACGTTTTGTGACACCAATCACTCTCGAAAAAACCGCCTTTACCACGGCGCACAGGGTGTTTGGAATCTCCATTCTACGCCAGTCCTCCTCAGGAACTGCTGGACTTCATCCTCTTCATAAAGTCCCTGAAGGAGGTTGCTGGCCGTCTTGAACGTTTGGTGGTTATCAGAAGTGATTATGGTCGGGGCTCCATGCGTAGCGCTGAATCTTCGAAGAGCTAGAACAAATTCCTCCGCATCCAAGGAGGGGCAGAAATCTATATACACGGCCCTGGTGGCCATGCATGTCACGAGGAGGATATAGCCTGGCCGCGTTTCGGTTTGTATAGCTGCGGTGTGGCCCACGCCAACTGCGGCAAATGGCTTCTGCAAGGTGATTCTTTCCTTCGGCAGGGGGGGTGGTAGTGGTTGTCTCATCAGCGGTTGGAATGCTAGCACGCATTCTGGACACTTCCGTACAACTTGCTTAGCAATTGACCTCAGGCCCGGCGTCCAGCATTTCTGTCGAAAAATCGCCATTAGCGTATTGACGTTACAATGGAGGTGTAAACAATGCAAATACTTTAAGTATGCTCTGACTAAGTGTCCCACTTAGGCAGGCAAGAATTAAATGTTTCATCTCTTCAATTTGGGACACTCGTCCCCTAGTGCATATCAATTTGTCTACTATTATTAGACTTAATTGCCTCACAAAATTCAATATCTCACGAGGGGGTCTGACCTCACCCTCAAAATATGCATACACAGTAGGTAAATAGAATTTTTGTTCTAATAAGACAAGAACTCGAAAAGGATCCCTTTTCACTTTTGCAAACTTTAACACTAATTTGGTTACTCTAATCAAAATTCGGAACTCAACCTCCCTGAGTAGTAGTTCCCATATCTCTCCTGGGGGAATAGACCTTGTTTCTTCCCTCAGTTCCTGCACCGCCGCTACCACGGTTCTGATATTCGTTAGATCTTCCTCTTTGAAGGGAACAGTCTCTCCAGGGATTCCCAAGAACTCTGGACCTTGGCGCCAAAGAGGATTCTGCTGCAATTGCTGGATTGTTGCGCCCCTTGACAAGACATCAGCAGGATTCTGTTTGGCGGGCACATACTTCAATCTGAAATCACAAATCTGGCGGAGGAAAACAACTTCCACCACATGGTTAGATATAAAGATATTTTTGTTGTCCTTGGCATCCGGTGATGCCACCCATGCTAAGGCAACTTTGCTATCTGACCAGATACTAATTTCTTGCGGCTCTATTAGCCCTTTAATTGTTTTTGCTAGCCTACAACCTAGCAGCAATGCTAAAAGTTCTAATTTAGGGATGGTGATTTTGAGCATCCCTTTCGGAGTGATTCTTATTTTGCTGGTGAGTAATCTTACATTACTTTCTTCATCTCTGACATATGCTACAGCACCGTATGCCCTACTACTGGCATCGGTGAATATATGGAGTTCGGATCTTCTGACTCCTGCCGCTCTTGGAAATGTTAACTCACAGACTGATTTCAATTCTACTAGCAGTTCTCGCGCTTCTTTAGCCTTTTCCTTACATAACACGTCATCCCATCCAATCTCTTGTTCCCAAAGTTGTTGGAGAAACAGTTTTCCCCCTAACAAATAAAGGACTGACTAGACCTAGCGGATCATAAATTGATACTAACAGAGATAGTACCCTACGCTTCGTAGGTACCCATCCCTCCCCCAATTCACGAATCCTCTCACTCTCTTTCACACACAGACGGTCGACGTCTCGAGCCCATCTCAGCCCGAGCACGCTCACATTCACAGGTTCTTTCCACTCTTTCTCGCTATCGAAGGCTATACTGTTTGTTGCCCACCCTTCTAACGGCATTCTGGCCCTATCCAAAATTGCGTGGACAGATTCTTGTTCCTTTTTCATCTCATCCAAACTGTAAAATGTACTGACATAGTTATCAACATAAAAGGACTTGCTTAATTCAGGTCTTCCTTCTAACTTAAAATGATGATTCAACACTTGTTGTAACAAAAAGGGACTAGCCGTGATGCCGAACACCACGACTGAAAGCGAGGGTCCCCCCCCCAGCGCTCTACCTGCTACCTCTCGCCACAATCTTGTATATTTGGCATCATGGGGATCTAACAGTACTCTATGAAATGCTTTGCTTATGTCTGCAAGCATGGCGTATTTATTCATTCAAAACTTTAGAAGCAAATTATAGGCCAACTCTACTAAATTAGGCCCAGGTAAACAGGCATTCATTTTAATGATTTATTATTCTTAGCTTTGGATGAGGCATTGAATACTATTCTAAGGGGGGTCGTGCGGCTATCCTTTTTAATGCCGAAATGTGGCATGTAGTATACTTCTATTTTTGGATCTTTTACTTCATATATAAATCCTGCCTCTAGGTATTTGTTGATCACTCCCTGATATTGATCATAGTATTCCTTGTCTTTCTGAAATTTGGTTTGCAACGAATCCAGCTGTGCTACAGCATTTCTAAAGTTGGTTTCTTGCCTACCTTCTGAACGGAACGGCAAGCTAACCTGATATCCTTCAGGCTTCTTCGTTACACTCTGCGAAACCTTTCGCATAGCTTCCGCTTCGCTGACAGTGTATTGCTCGGATGGTGCGATGCCTAAGGTGTCTAAACGCCACCATTCATCAACATCAAATGCAATTGGGTTCGCTCACGACCCTACAAATACCCTGAGTGTTTTCTCACATGATCTATCTTGTGACCTTCTAATAGCCACTGTGGCACTTTCCCATATGGCGACATACCATTATGGGTCAGAAAAACTTATCCCATCGATCCTTTCTACTCCAATAATAAAATAATTAAAATAGTCTGCACCCACAAGAATGTGCACGTTTCTTAACTATCGCTCTTACTGTCAGGATCTGCTAAACCGTTGGTGGTACCTCCCTTCCCCACTAGGTGTGTCTTACTCTTACATAACCTACGTTATGAATCGGGACGTCTACGTTCTCGTGAGTTTCATTCGAACAATTCTATTACCCATCTCTACCCAGTAACTCACTACGTCATACTGGCCACTGATTTCTGCTGAACCAAAGGGAGCAATGTTTAATGCCACTCTGCCTACCACTGGCAGGCCTAACTGCTTTGCAGTTTTAGCGGAGATAAAACTTCGTTGACTCCCAGTGTCCAAAAACAAGCGAACCCGTTTACTCCCCTGCTTGTGATGGATCTCAGCCATGGCCGTTGGCAAAATCGTACAGGGAAGATCTACACTAGACGTTTGGGCTACTTTAGCGCTCTTACACGGTTGTGATTCTACTTTCTCTTTGGGCGGACGGGGGTTTCTATCGTGCTGCCTGGTCGTCGCATTTACTACTGGGCGGGAGGTTGTAGCTTGACTGTTACTTACTAAACTGGGATTACTTCAGGACGAAGTGGAGGGAACTGAATGTGCTTTTCTAAAGCTGCTATTATCACAAATGGAAGTATTATGATTATTTCCACAACTTTTACAGGAATTGGGGTTAGTGCATCTATCACTACTGGGACCTAACTGAAGGCAATTAAAACACAGGCCCTTTCTTAGTAGAATGCTGCGTCTGGCAGCCACGTCACTTACTCGGCGGCATCCGTGAGGCGGGTGCCGTTCATTGCAAAAGGGACAAGAATTATTCTGCATAGGTTTTGTTTTGGGTCTAACGCTGACATCGTTATTCTTATCAGATTCTAATTTTTCGCCTCGCTGTAACGCGTCATCTTCCAACATGTGAATTATGAAGTCTATAGCTTCAAAAAATTCTTCTAATTTATAGTCACATTTTCTGAGGTGTTCGACCACCTTTCGATAGAGCTTACCTTCTGACAACTTCTGATTGATAAGGCTCATGACCATGCCATGGCCTATATCATTAGTACTGAGCCTCTTTATTTGCTCAATGATCACTGTTAACTCAAACCTGAACTTCTTCAGCTCTACAGGGTTCAACGAGGGTACGAAAATGTTGGCAAGTTTTCGATGCAAGATCACGAGCGTTTGGTGTACATTACCATATTGCTTATTTAAGAGATCTAACGCTACCTGGTAATTCGCGGCGGTTACACTTAGGGATTTAACGATCCTAAGCGGATCCCTGCCCAGAGTCCCTAATAAGTAAGTAAATTTGGACACGTCGTCCAAATCTGCCCTTCGATCCATGTGGATCGTGAACAATTCTCTGTAAGAAACATATTCCTGCACTTCCCCTTCAAAAGTGGGGAGAGGCAGCGGTTTCAATTTGGAGAGGGAAACATTCCCTGTCTGAGTGACTTTCAGTTTATCGATTCGATTCAACAAAAGGGTAGAAGCTTGCACAGCTTCTGCTAAGGTTTGCCTGATTCTGGCATCTAAGTTAGATTATAACTTTACGACTTTATGTTTGTACAGCTCTCGAAGCTGACCTTGTCTCAACTGTGTGACCAAATTTTGGTACACGCTCTCAGAATAAGTTTCTACTAACGCACGCTGTGATTCGGCAAGTAAGTCCGCGGTGAGACTCGGCGAAGCCTCGAAGTGAACAATCATAGCCACTGCCATTTTGTATTATTTACTCTACTTCTTAGGGGGGGTTTTGCAAACTAGGAAATGAGGAATTTTCTTACGTTATGAAGACGGGGTGCAAAGACTAGTGACACGTGGGGCTAATTGCACATCGGAACAAGCTGAGCCTAGTTATTTTGTCTGTCTCTCTCTCTCCTGATTAATCTCATTAAACGATTGAGGAATGCGTTACGGATTTCTGAATCAAAATGGACTCCGTCCCTTTGTTTGCCTTCGCGGTAGGCACGAGAGTTCATAGGCAAGTGTCGGACTCTGTACATACTTCTTTTGTAGCAGTATTTGGAGATTCTCGCATTAAAGTTCTTAACCTTCTTGACATATTCAACAGAATTTACAGTAAAACGATTATCAGGGAGATACTCTCTGATCTCTGCGTCGCAGATAGCAATTATTTCACAAATTTTCCTCAAGCGTTCAATAAGAGTACGTAAATTATCCCAAACGGTTTTGGGGTGATCGTTTGCTAGGTCGTTTCCTCCTACATACAACACGACCAACTCATACCGTCTCTGCCAGAATGATCGACTACTATCTAAAAATTGACTGACCAGACCTCCTGGCCTTCTAAAGATCTCAATCTGGTTATCTGAACACTGGGGCAGATTCGGTGGGAGCTGACTGTGTCCTATCAGGGCTACCCTTAGACCATACTTTATTGAAATTTCCCTTCAAGCTCTAGAGCGCACTTGTCATCCGGTTCTCGAAGGACCAAATGTCGGGAATTTTCTCGACTTTTATTATATGATTAGTGCCCGGATGTTCTGGGCAGATGACAAGGCCTTGAGGAGGCGCGCACTCTAAAACTCTTAGGGTGAGATACAATAAAATTTGGTCAACATAACAGTTTTATTACGAAAAATAAACATTTATATATATTAACAGAACACCGAAACTAAAGTTCCTAGCAGAATTCCACAGTACACGCAGTTTCGTACTGCTTTTACCAATTTAAAATAAATACTTGAAAATTCTCATGAACTTTGTATGTTGCAGCACATAGGATCTTTGATGTCACGTGTTTGTAAAGCACTAAATCCACAACTGGACGAAAAATCTGCACAATACGAGACCCATTGACTCAATGTCACAAACAAATAACTTTCTTGCACTGGCAGCTTTCTTTTGCTGCATAAATAGAGTCCCTCATCGTAGGGATGGCACATATATACGTGGATCAAGTTAACTTACTGTTAAGACGGAATTCGACCTAGCATGGCGATGGCTGGGAGTTGGAGAATTGAGAGACACACAAATTTTTACGGTACTTACACGGATCAGGTTCTGGGCAGGAATGACGGCTGACGCATCACTTCGCCCTTCTTCAAAGGAAACTTACGCTTTCCTGCGTGGACTACAGAATCCTTGTAATTCAGGCGGGAATCATCGATTATTTCGACATCACGTATATTACTAAATCTATTTTATTCTTGAATGTGAAATATGACTTACGTTATTATTTAAGATCAATGAATTAACTTAAAGTTCTGGCTGAAGGCCGTAATCTGCAAATTCTTTAATGACTATGGAGTCCTTGGCTCCAAATCTATACATAGATAATTTATCTCTTACTAGTGATCAGCGAATTATATTTATTAACGAAAATTCATAACGTCTTCTTTTCTATAAGACGCGCTCCTTCCCCGCCATGCATTTAGGAATTGCGTCATAAACTGTCGTATATTGGACAGCTTTCTGTTCAATGAATCGCCCGCGAGATCCCTCAGTCTTGCCCCAATTTAACGCAACACTTGTGAAGTTAAATGGCGGGGATTTCGAATGATCAGTTCGAAATTCACGACACGTACTGTAAGAAATTTAGAAGTTTGAGAAAGGATGAAAATATTACATATGTAGAATACGGTAAGAAGTTAGATAGGCTGTTTTTTGATTGGTTAACTTCTGCTAAGGTTGAGGATTTTGACGGTTTGAAGAACTTAGTGTTGTTAGAAAACTTCAAAGATAACGTATCCCCTGAGATTAAACTTTATATAGAGGATAGGCAAGAAGTATCTTTTGCAGGAGCAACTAGGCTAGCTGACGAATATAGTCTAACTCATAATTTGAGTGTTAGTAAGAAACGAAATGATCCTTCGTCTGGTAGAGTACAAAACAGTAAAGGTTTCAGTCCTAGTAATAGCAATGCGAGTAAAAGTGACTATTCCTGTTATACATATGGAAAACCTGGTCATACGTTTAAGGTTTGTAAGAGTAAAGTGGCATCTAGTGGCTCAGAATTAACTTGTTTCTAATGTAATGGGAAAGGGCATTCAGCGAGAAATTGTGCAGTAGAAAGGAAGGACGGTAAGAAACCAGTGTCTCTAGTTAACCTTTCGTCAAGTAGGAATGATGTGATGAGAGAAACTAGGAAAATATTTGGTGAATTTCTGTCAGAAGGCATAGTTTCTTCTCTTGGAGGAGTAGATTTGAGAGAAGTAGTCTTGCTTCAAGACGCAGGGGCTGTTGTCTCACTGATTCGAAGAGAGTGTGTGCCGAACAGGGCAGAAATCAATATGGAAAAGAAAGTCATGTTAAGTGGATTTCCTAACACTTGTGTTCTTTGTCCTTTGTTGAAGTTGAATTTAGAAAGTCAGGTAGTGTCAGGAGAAGTGAAACTTGCCGTTGTGGACAGTTTGCCCGTTGAAGGCATTGACATTATTGTCGGTAACGACTTAGCTTTATCCAAGAATGTGAATCCTGTTGTGAGAAATATTCCAGTGCCTGAAATGGTAGTAACTAGATCGGGTTTAGATACAGACGTAGACTACGGTCATAATTTGTTCGTTGATTCAAACGTGAGTAAGTTCGTGGATTCGAACGTGAGTAAGTTCGTGGATCCGAATGTGAGTAAGTTCGTGGATTCAAACGAAAGTAAGTTCGTGGATTCGAACGAGAGTTCGTGGATTCGAACGAGTGTTAGTTCGTGGATTCGAACGTCTTGGCATGAGTGTGGCTGAGAGACCGAATCTATCGTGGACAGTAATAGCCAAACGGAAGGTGTAGCTATCAGGAGTAACGTAGTAAATGTACAGGTATCTAGTCCTAGTTACGGTGATGAATTAGGCTCTAACATTTTGGATAAGGATGAGCTAGTCAAGTTGCAGAGAGAGGATGAGACACTAACCCGAATTTTTTAATGTGAGCTGGATGATGATCTCGATGATGTGTGTAAGGAAACTTTTTGTGTAAAGGACGAAGTTTTGTGTCATGTTCGTCCTAAGTCAGGTAGTGAAAGGGGAATCACAGAAAAATTAGTAGTTCCTAGGAAGTTTCGTAAACTAGATTTGAAGTTAGCACATGATGAACAAGGACATTTGGGGGTAAATAAAACTTTCAAGTGTATTAGTAGGGCGTACTTTTGGTCTAAGATGAAAAATGACGTGAAGAGGTATGCTTTAAGCTGTTCTGAATATCAAATTGCCGGGAAACCGATTCATGTAATTCCCAGAGTTCAGTTGTGTAATATTCCTTCGGTAGGCGAATCTTTTGGGAATGTATTTATAAATATGTTCGGACCTTTGCCTAGAAGTAAGGGTAGAGATGATAACATAACTAATCTTGAGTATTATAAAAACAATCTAAGAGATGTATGGCAGCTTGCGGAGGAGAACAGAAGCGCTTGGCACTTCGCGAAAGAAAACCCGAACGGAAGTCAAGGGGAAACTGAAGGAAAACCTGATCTTAGAGCAAAAGAGAGAAGTTTGTGTGTAAGAGAGAAAGTTTTAGGACTAGTCTCGAGAGAAAGTCCCTTTTTATCTTGTAAGTTTGAAGGCCTTTTTCAGTTTTAGAGAAGAGGGGAAATATACATTTCAGAATTAATGTGGGTAAGAGTAGAGCAAAGGCAATGAATGTAAATTTGCTTCAGAATTATAATGAACGCCCCGTGCCGAGGCCTCCGCCCGTGTAACAGTGTTACTGAGTGAGATTAGTTTTGAGAAAAACACAAGAGGTGTTTTAGTATTTATAAGTTTTAATCAAAATTCAGAAAACGGAAATAGTAAGAGAGAAGGATAATGTTATAACAGATAGCCTCTCTAGTTTTCTCAGAATGAGTAACCTAATAACCGTTTTCTGTTTTGGCACGAGTGGTTGAGTGAATGAAAATTATGGAAGCTTTATGCAGAATTGTTTCCCCGCTGTTTAATTCTTACTTCTCTTTAAAAAAAAAAAATCAGTTGATTTCATTTTTTTCCTCTTTTGGAGGGGCGTGTGATGGTAATTGCTTGAAATTTGCTTCATAGCAAAGGAAGTTAAAGGAAAGGAGAACGCATTTTCGAGAAGTTCGGCAGTAAGGAGGCTTTCGCGCCCGTGTTGGAGGCGCCTGTTCTGGAATCGTCGGGCGTGTTGTGGAGCGCAAACACGCGCCAATGTGTCGGGAGAAATCCCGCGTTTTCTGATGCAATACCTCGTCTAGATTCATCTAGGGAGTCCTAGTAAACTCGGGAGTCTGTGACGCTCGCCGTAGGCCCCGCCCCCAGAATGCCATATAGAGAGATCGTAAAAGAGAGACTCCAGTTAGTCACATAGAGATATCCTCAGTAAGAGCCACAGATCAGAATATCAGTGAGAGATCAGCAGCAGAGATCGTCAGGAAGGACCGACGAAGGATCATCAGAAGAGTTGTTCGAGAGTTGGTTGGATATTGGTCAGGTCGTCTTCAGGAGTGGACGAATTATCTCGTGTCATCTCGACGTCGAACAGACTTCAGAGAAGAAAAGGTCCTGCTAGAGGTTTTGGGTAGTTCCTGCCTTTCAAGTAGACTAGTTTCTGCAATACGGAGTCAAGAGGACGTCTGCAATTGCCGCTCTACTTTTGGAGAAGCCATCGCTTTGAATTACCAAATTGACTAGCAAGTATTTGAATTGGCTCACTGTTCCCCCAGTTCATGCAGTGTAAGATTCTATCTTTTTATGTAAATAGGAGATCTCATTGTTGTGTTAGTGTTTCTTTCTATATTCGTATCCCCAGTTTCAACTGTTGGTGTTGAAATATTTTTTTTTATTTATTTCATATCGAACCTGAAGCGGACCTCTCTCAGGCCGTAACACTGTGTCGACCCTGGCCAGGATATTTCGAATCCGTAACATTTATCTTTTAAACTATTTTCCTTTATTTGAGATTCTTTATTACCTTCTACTCTCTCAAAAAGAGTAAATCCAAGATATTGTCTGTGTTTATTATATTTCAGTCTTTTTCTGTTTATCATTGGTAATGTAGCTGATTAAATATTTGATTACAGTGAGCTTTCGTCACAACAAATGAAGACATCGAATTTTGTAATACTTTTTCTATAAGAGTAACTTTATTTAGAGATATGAATCTTCAGAGAAAATATTCACGAAACAGTGATTCATCCCATACATAGTTTATAAATACTCCATACCATACCTCTTTCAAATGTTGTGTATTTACTTTATAATTGATTATTCATCTCCTGAAGAAAACCAGCTACTTTACAAATCTAAATATACTAGTACTTGACTTACTCAAGAAATCCTCTCCCTAAATAACAAAGAGGTCCCTCTTCAAGGACGTGCAGCGTGTTGCCATGGCCCTTGCAAGCTGTGTCCCCTTTCATTTCCTTTCTAATCAGTGTGTTGGTGCCCAGCAAACATCAGCTTCCGCACCACCAATACTTTTAATGAGAAATGCGCCATTGGAGAATTCCATTGCCAATCGTTTCTTGGTACTGAAATCTGACAAACAATACTCCGTTGGATTCAAATAGAGTTCTTCCTTTTCCCAGGGCGTCACACCGGTTAGACTATCTCTCCCCATACTTACCTTTTGGGAATTGATACTACTATAACTGCACGGTTGGTTCAGTGGCCGTCTTTGATATGGCGGCTGAACCCTGGAAATCTTTCCGGTTATACTTTACGTGGATCTCATAACCTTCGATCCTGTAAAAAGCAGGACTGTCGATCCTTTCTGCATTAGACCCTACTCATAAGATTAAGTTTTCTGTCTCTGTGCCTCCCTCTCTAACATAAATACGTCTATATATCCATACGTAGAGAAACTCATATATATAATTATATATATATATATATATATATATATATATATATATATATATATTATTACAAAATTTACCTCACAAGTGCAATGACCCGATGAGCAGGAGGAAGGCATAGGGCTAAAGTAGATACATATCAAGCGTGCATCTGATGTCTAGGCCAGTCCCTTACGACGCTCCTGATTGGCTGTTGATGAGCCCGTCACAGGGGTGGAAATCCCTCGGTCTCTCGAGAGAGTTCACATAGGCAGGATGTCTGTTCCAACTCTCCTGAGGGATACCTTTGAAAGCTGTATCCCTTGGGAGAGATGTAACATACATCCTGCCTCTGTGAACTCTCTCGAGAGACTGAGGGTTCCCAGCCCTTTGATTGGCTAAGGCTTATCAACAGCCAGTCAGGATGCTCACCCCCATGAACCTCTCCTGAGAAGATCTCTATAGTTATTCTCTAGAAGTTCCTATTCCTCGTATTGCTTTCCTGTCTCATTCAACATTTCATCTTTCAACATAAAGTGATCTAGAATTTCTTTTCATGTTTCTTGTATGCATCAGGCCTGGGCTAGATATCGTTTTGCCCGTTTGTACCGTACTGTGAGTAATCGGAACGATCGTAACTAAAAGAAAAAAAGGATGAAATTGAAAGCAGGAATGTAACTGTCTTTCCTCTTCTTCCTCTTCTTCTTCTTCTTCTCCTTGTTGTTTTGTTCATGAAAGGAACTTCTGTATTAAAGAGTTTTATTAATCACAAAGAAGAAGGAAGTGAAGTATACCATTCAAAACTTCGACTTATTCCAATGTGTAGGGTAGAGATGTTCTTTCAGCGAGAACAATCTTATCAAATCTGAGTATGAAATTTACTGTCTAATTTGCCACGAGAAGTGCTGTAAGGCTAACATGAAAGTTATTTATAGTTTGTAGCTATTAAGTGTTAACCGATTTGAAAATCTTTTCCAAAAAAATACTGCGGACAGATATCGCTATGATGACGACTTGGAGATGTTATTTCTTTATGGGAAAAGGGCAAGGATTAACAGTTTGAGGATACTGGAATATTTGTGTGGTGGGAAATAGGCATGGATTAGAGTTCTAAATGTTATAGGTGTTCAAATCAGACATGAAGGACGAAGCAGGCGTGATATACCAAAACGATTTCTCTTGAAAGAACCGTGATGAATCTAGTGTTTCGCCTATAATGCTCAGACAAAGCCCTGATGTGGGGGTTGGGGGGAAGGAGGTGGTGGTGCCGTCAGTATTCCTTAGGTGGTACACAGTAGACATTAGGCACCAAAATAAGGGGTGTTTACAGCATCCTTTCGGCACTTAGCTGCAACCACTTTATGCCTTATCTTCCATCTAGATGTCCGCATTCTTTAACAATAAATCCTTACTGCGTCTGCGGAGTTTTCTCCCAGTTCCATGTTGAGATCCTTGTACTTCATCTCCTTTATTTTCTGGAACTCGCTGTTTTATTGTACAACCACCCTGGCTCCCTATCCAGCCTGTTTTAAGCCCTGAATAGCCTGAAGGGCCCCGATGCTAGTCTTGATTGCCCAAACTTCATTATCAAATCGAAGCAGGATTTCTTTATTAGCAGATCTTCTGCAAGCTATTTCTGGAGTGAAGGATAGTATGATAAAATGTACAGCAACTTCTTCCAAGATATCTATTACCACTAAGCAAATAAAGTAATTGGAATAAAGCCTATTCTCATTCCTTTCATTTTTTTATTGATTTCACAAGTTGAAAATTCGAGAACCAGGTCATGGATCGTCAAAGAGGAATGACAGCAAACTGCGTCACTGACTAATTCTAACAACTGTTTTACTCATTTCAGTTTGATTAGCAGATCATATCAATAACAAGCTCTCTAGTCTTTCTATTGCGCAGTTATACAACACCTCTTGCATGGACAAAAAGTAATTACGTGTTGTGCTTGATAAGCTGTTGGAACGGAACAAACATTCTATATAAGCTGCCTCTTCTTTAGGAAACATTCGTGAATTGCATCCATGATAAACAGGACTTACTGTGTCTATTCTACACAGAACATATTGATGATACTCGTCACGTGGCAGAAATATTGTTCGTATTATTTCTTACCGAATGGTACATTCATTTCATTGAACGATGGTAGGTGCATAGAACTCGTGGCTTTGCGAGTATAGGTAAAATTTCCCGAATTGCTTAACTTATTTGACTCGAACTTGACGCCGAGACTGACTACATGATCAGTGCTAACATTGATTTATGTAGCCTTTACAATACTTAATTTAGTCTCTGTGCGCTCCCTGTATTATCAAATACCCTAGACAAAAAGCTTCCTGCTTCAGCATGTAAATCGAAAAAGTCTTTGTTTTCTGATTTTTCTACTATTTCTAGAATATGTTACTGCATGGTCCCCATACTCTAGCAATGTAACCTTGTCTGTCCATATTCCTGATGTCTTAAGGGATAACATCATTCAAACTGCTTACAATTGTAAATAATTTTACATTGCATGATCTCATAGCCAATTCCCTGATTTATGAAGAATGTATTTTTATTTGTTATTTTCAGTAAATCGTACATTCACACTTTATTAGTCTGAACGATCACTTATTGATTGCTCACCATGCAAAAACTCCCTGAAATTGTAATATTTCATGTGTAGATAAGATTTTACAGTCGTTATATTTACTACATATCAAATAACAGTTACCTTTCCATAGGTAAGGCTAGCTACGTTACGTGGAAGGCCAAAAAAGCTGTTACTTTTTTTTCTTTTTAATTATGAGATACTGTATTACTTATATAACCAAGAGACTTCCTCTTTGCCAATCCCCTGTCACTAGCATCTTTAACTTCAAAGTCAGTCTGTCTCTTAATAGCTACCCTCCAAGCTAAGCCACTGCATCAGAGTTTCAGCTTTCGCTGCGCTTAATAGCTTTCCCTTGTTTAAAGGGATGAAGCTTCGCAACCAGCTATTTCACTCTTGTTTCATACCTGGACTAGGTCAAGGTTGTCGGTTGCCCTGGATATTGAGTTCACAGGTTGCTAAACCTTTCTTATGCAATGTCAGAGTTGTGGGACTTGTTTAGAACCACCCACCCACCCACCCAGAAAACAAAAAAATAAGATAAAAGTAGACAGATTGAACAGGGAAAAGGTGAACTACACGCAGAATGAATCTACATCTGCTAACGGGGGTACGGAAAGTTAAATTTGGCTGTAGTATATGTGGAAACTGTCCCCCGACTCACGGATTTATTGTTACCTGCTTACAAAGACACGCAATGCGAATTTAGGAAGAAATAATTAAACGGTTGTATAACGCCCTCTACCTACCCAACTCGAACAGTATTACATCTTCCTTGTATAATCCACTCAATTACCCGCTCAGAGTTCCGCCCATTTGGATGACGTAAAATTCTCCGAATCGTCCCTCGCTTCTCCCTCACGCCACTCCAACCCTACCCACCCACCCCTCTCTCTCTCCTCTCTCTCTCTCTCTCTCTCTCTCTCTCTCTGAATCCACCCGCCCCCCTCTCTTCAACTATAGGACGACCCCAAACATCCGTCACCGGTCCTGGAATTTATATCGCTAATACATCCTGCATTCAGAGGGTGCTTTGTTGCAGTGCGTTTTCCGTAGAGTTTTTATTCTTCTTTCTTTCTCTCTTTCTTTCTTTCTTTCTTTCTTTCCTTCTTTCTTTCTTTCTTTTTCACGGCATGTACGTTACTCAGTGTGTGCACCTACTGAACTACTGAAAGAATTATGCGATTAGATGTTTGCGTTTTCTGTTCCCGTGACTTTCCATTTTCCATCCTTGATGTCTCCTTCTCCTCTCTCATGTCTTCATTTTTATACTTCTTTCTTTTTTTTGCTGTCAAAACTTTATCGTTTATTTCCACATTCTCTTCGAAATCTTCATTTTGCGCCATTTCATAGCTGCCTCCTCCCTTCTTTCCTTTTTTTTCCCCTTCTGTTTACTCAGTGTCCTGTTTGTTAAACTAACTGATGCTTTTATTAGTCTTATTGTTTATTAATTTTGATTCAAAATGCTTCTCCCTTTCACACCGATTTCCTTCCCTCTACAACCCTTTCAATTCTTTCAGTTTTTTTACCTTCCTTTCCCTTTTATTTTTCCTACATTTTTTTTCTTCAAGGCTTTCCAACTTTGGCTGGATTTCCTTCTACGACACCTTTTCCCTGTTTTCGACTCTAAGGTTTTATTCGATTACCACGCCATTCCTTCCTTCCTAATTTTTCAGTCGGGTTTCTCGTCTAATTCCCTTTTATTTTCTCGTCTTCCTCATTTCTATTCATTTCTCTTCGGTTATATGATGATCGTATCTTTGTCTTCCTGATGATCAGTAATTTGGGGATTTTATGAAGTATAGCAATCACTAGTCGCGGGTGTATCCATTAGACCTTCTTAAGGACCAAGGGAACTAATGGCGTATATAAATTTTTATGTCTGATATTGCTCTTGTTCTTGTATTTCCTCCCTTTCCTTTTCTTTTTTCTTCTCGTGTCAGTTATCATATGGTAACACGTACCACAACAACGTCAATTATATACGAACAGGTATCAAAAGCTGAATCAGGTACAGTCACGTTACAAAGTATTTAATCGGTTGCCGTAATGTTTCAGACAATAGGTAAATGGAAGTATTGAGCAAGCGCTATCTGGCAACTATTTGTCAGTTGTATACAAACAGGTAGCTGTCACAAGTCGAATCAGCTACACGTCAAGCCAGATTCATAACAGAGTGACAGGAAGACAGTGTGAAGTAGGAAGGGAATAAATGAATGAGAAATGTACAAGGAAAGAACAGAGGAGAAAACCCCCTTTCTTTTTTTCTTTTTTTTTAATTAGCTAAAGCGATAGTTACTGCAGCCATGTACAGCAATCATAGCACTGTATATCTGAGGCTTTTTTTATTCTGTTATGCAATAAATTGTAGAATCCATAAATCGAGGTGAACGATATGTGAGCACGCGAGCTTGTAAATATAAGTCAGTTCCGAGTAATTTAGCAATCTATGCTGCACATGCTACCGTCAGTATGGTTTCAGGCGTTTTAAATCACGTGGACAATGGTGCTTAGAACTCGTTAAGTTGCCTCAACCGCGGAAGACAGGTCATACAAAAATAAGAACAGCTTCGGCACAGTTCAGTTTCCAGTTTTAGGTTTCTATAATAGGGTGGAATATCAAACATCATTTTCGAATAACCCAACAGTTTGGAATTCCCACCTGAGTGGGAGGATAGTTTCAGTCCAGTCTACCGTAGTGCTCGTAACTCGTTACGATGCTTCAAGGTACGGAAGACAGGTCGCTCAAAGGTACTATATGTATGGGAGCAGCGGCATATTTTGATAGGTAATATTCACTTCCCATGCGTGATACCGTTCCATTTCAAGCTTTAGGTTTCTGTTATTTACTCCCTCTCAGCAGTGTATGAACTCCAACGATAAAGGTTGTGGATTAGCAAAGGGTTATTAGACTGCAAAATGATGCCAAATAAGGAAGTAAATTAGAGGCCAAGTAATAGCAGTCAACGACACTATATGTCTGTTTCTTTATGTGCGTTTTATTCTGTTACATGTATGTGTACTTATTTTAATTTCATGAATGTGGCATTCATGAAATTTTAAAAAATGAGATCATACATGAAATTAAAAAAAAAAATAGATCATACATATAAAGAAAGTAAAACTGCACAAGTAAACAAGAAAATGGCTTAGAAGGAATGAGAGATACAATTATCAACTGCACTAGAATAAACACATCACCTTTTATACTTGGGAAGGAATGAGCTGCAGTTTCTCTTCGGCCCTTTCATCCACCCACTTTCTTCTTTATGGGATGAAAATCAGATATATCTGTGGAAGCATTTGTGGTGCTCTGCGAGTACTGTGCATTCAGTCGTGCATATCTGTACACCCTTCACAAAAGGATGGAATGGAATATAGAATTAAGGCCAAAGACCGAGAGCTGAGATCTCTGATGTCATTCAGCGCTGAAACGGAAATTAGGAGTAGAAAGATTTGAAAGGTGTCACAAGAGGAAAACCTCACAATTGTTAAGAGAGGCTGGATAGAAAGATGGAAGAAGAAGTATATGAATGGAGGGATGATCAAACATTTCTTTCTACCTGCAGCTCCAGTTGTTTTAATGACAACACACCTATTCATACTCCTTCGTACTTTGTAATGAACATGACACAGATGAATTGTGAGTTCCCGTAATGCCATTGACTTCATAGTTTATTGTCTGCAGGAGGAACTGTAATACTGAACTATCTTGGCACCTTCCCTCATAACTATGACGCCAGATCATTAGCAGTTAATCACTCAAACTCTTGAAGTTTGTTGTGTTGGCTTGACTTGAATGTTATTGATCATCACGACATGTCAGCTACGTGGTTAAGGAGCCTATTCATATCTAGTGTTAACTTAGTTCTCTTCTTCTTCTTCTTCTTCTTTGCCCACTTTGCCAAGACAGTACAGTGCCTCTCCGACCTGGGCCTTTCCAATTTGTTACTTCGGTGTAGAGATTTACAATACCTGATTTGCAGTATTACGGAATTATTGTTTCTTATTTTATAGTAAAAGACTAAAGTAATATATAACTATGCTGAATGCATAAATTTTGCATCACTGGTATACATAGCGTGTTAATGCTATCATTTACCCAGTTTCTTTCTTAAACTTATCTCTGAACAGGAAAATTTTGGTAAACAACAATTCGACTCGTACTTCCAAAAATGACACCGAAGTCTCTCTCTTTACATAAAGCATAGCCATAGTTCTCTAAAAACTTCCCTTCCTCGTCGAGCTTTCTTTCTGCCAAGTCAATAAAGAGCATGGTGAGAGAATCTTTTGTGACACGTATGTACGTACCTGACGCCCGTTCACGAAGATGAAAAGAAATCTTTAATTTTCTAATGCCAGATATTTCGTGACTAATGCGTAGGAGCGTGAGACGTAATTCTATAGTGTGATTCTCACGGCTGCTCGTGAGAGACGTCTGGCCAGATTTCATATCTAACGAATATTTTCAACTTAAGAACGACGATAGACACGAGTCCACACTTGTTCATATCAATTCTAGTGCTGCAGTTGACCTGAATATTTAACCCTGGATTTTTATTTTAATTCATCACTAAGTTGTTGAATGTTGTGAACGGCATTTTACTCTTTAGTATTGTAATCATTCTAGCACCTGGAGATTAGATAATGTAGTATATAAATGATGCAATTCTTGGTGTATTTATTTGTTCTCCTCCAAGACAGAGGGAAGTAGCTACTAACTTTAGAGGAGATTTTGAACAAGAACAGTTAAGCACCATTCTCACTTTTCATGGTCCATCGTGCTTGGGTAACACCAGGTTGCAAGAATATTGTTAATATCATTTGTTGTATTCAGAGACTTAGGAATTACTCTTAATGTCCTGCATCGACAAACATGACAGCAATGGCCCCCTTAGCCTTTGGTCTTTCTTTCTTTACCTTCAGCTTTTCCCATCTTTATCTGGGGTGGCTGTTTGCTATTAGTCTTCCCCATCTTCTGCCATCATTCATGCACCATTACCTCACTCACGCTCCTCTCCCGCCTGTCCCTGTTCACTGTGTCTCTCCATCTCATTTTTGATCTACCTCTCCTCCTTGTTCCGGGCACTTCTATGTTCATGGTTCTTTTACAAACAAAATCCTCCTCTCCTCTCATGCCCAAACCATTGCAATCGTCTCTTTTGCAGCTTCTTTCCCCGCTCATAACCTTTGGTCTAACGTCTAACGTGGCTGTTGAACCCAACACCTTAATTCTTCTAATAAAAAAAGTATTGCACTTATCTTTCATAGCGATTAAAATTATGATTGAACCATTTTTCGAACTTTTCGAACAGTCCGCGTGTTTCAGTCATCCATACGCCACTTCCAAAAGGAAAATCTCTGTCTTTGCTGATTAAAACGAAAGCTGTTTGTTTGGGAAAATGTAGTTATGCATATTCTACTGAAGAACCACGTTGTTACAACTATCGAAAGTTTGCTGGGCCGATAGTGCTTGTAGGGTTCAGGTACGTATAATAGTCCTTCCGTAAACTGCCATGATTCTTCGTCCAAAGTTAAATATTGTTTCTTTATGTTTCTCTATATTTCTTTGTTTGTTCATTTGCTTAATCATTATTCATTTTTTATCTGTCTTATATTTAATTTCATTTTCATTCTTCCCCCATAAGGCTTTTTTTTATTAATTACATTCGGATATTTTGTTTATTCTGTTCTGTTGTTGCCTACTTAATGGCATTTTTAACATTTTGCCATCAAAAATAATAATAATAATAATAAAGATAATGCCCAACTGGAAAGCCCCAGGTCCCGATGAAGTCCATGGATACTGGCTCAAAAACTTCAAGGCCCTACACCCACGAATAGCAGAACAACTCCAGCATTGTATCACAAATCACCATGCACCCAAATGGATGACCACAGGAAGAACATCCTTAGTACAAAAAGACAAGAGTAAGGGAAATATAGCCAGTAACTACAGGCCTATCACCTGCCTACCAATAATGTGGAAGTTACTAACAGGTATCATCAGTGAAAGGCTATACAATTACCTAGAGGAGACAAACACCATCCCCCACCAACAGAAAAGCTGCAGAAGGAAGTGTAGGGGCACAAAAGACCAGCTCCTGATAGACAAAATGGTAATGAAGAACAGTAGGAGAAGGAAAACCAACCTAAGCATGGCATGGATAGACTATAAGAAAGCCTTCGACATGATACCACACACATGGCTAATAGAATGCCTGAAAATATATGGGGCAGAGGAAAACACCATCAGCTTCCTCAAAAATACAATGTGCAACTGGAATACAATATTTACAAGCTCTGGAATAAGACTAGCAGAGGTTAATATCAGGAGAGGGATCTTCCAGGGCGACTCACTGTCCCCACTACTCTTCGTAGTGGCCATGATTCCCATGACAAAAGCACTACAGAAGATGGATGCCGGGTACCAACTCAAAAAAAGAGGCAACAGAATCAACCATCTGATGTTCATGGACGACATCAAGCTGTATGGTAAGAGCATCAAGGAAATAGATACCCTAATCCAGACTGTAAGGATTGTATCTGGGGACATCAGGATGGAGTTTGGAATATAAAATGCGCCTTAGTCAACATACAAAAAGGCAAAGTAACGAGAACTGAAGGGATAAAGCTACCAGATGGGAGCAACATCAAACACATAGATGAGACAGGATACAAATACCTGGGAATAATGGAAGGAGGGGATATAAAACACCAAGAGATGAAGGACACGATCAGGAAAGAATATATGCAGAGACTCAAGGCGATACTCAAGTCAAAACTCAACGCCGGAAATATGATAAAAGCCATAAACACATGGGCAGTGCCAGTAATCAGATACAGCGCAGGAATAGTGGAATGGACGAAGGCAGAACTCCCTAGCATAGATCAGAAAACCAGGAAACATATGACAATACACAAAGCACTACACCCATGAGCAAATACGGACAGACTATACATAACACGAAAGGAAGGAGGGAGAGGACTACTAAGTATAGAGGACTGCGTCAACACCGAGAACAGAGCACTGGGGCAATATCTGAAAACCAGTGAAGACGAGTGGCTAAAGAGTGCATGGGAAGAAGGACTAATAAAAGTAGACGAAGACCCAGAAATATACAGAGACAGGAGAAAGACAGAAAGAACAGAGGACTGGCACAACAAACCAATGCACGGACAATACATGAGACAGACTAAAGAACTAGCCAGCGATGACAATTGGCAATGGCTACAGAGGGGAGAGCTAAAGAAGGAAACTGAAGGAATGATAACAGCGGCACAAGATCAGGCCCTAAGAACCAGATATGTTCAAAATACGATAGATGGAAATAACATCTCTCCCATATGTAGGAAGTGCAATACGAAAAATGAAACCATAAACCACATAGCAAGTGAATGCCCGGCACTTGCACAGAACCAGTACAAAAAGAGGCATGATTCAGTGGCAAAAGCCCTCCACTGGAGCCTGTTGCAAGAAACATCAGCTACCTTGCAGTAATAATGTTACGAGCACCAACCTGAGGGAGTGATAGAAACGATCGGGCAAAGATCCTCTGGGACTATGGTATCAGAACGGATAGGGTGATACGTGCAACAGACCAGACGTGACGTTGATTGACAAAGTCAAGAAGAAAGTATCACTCATTGATGTCGCAATACCATGGGACACCAGAGTTGAAGAGAATAGGAAAAATGGATAAGTATCAAGATCTGAAAATAGCATAGATCTGAAAATAGAAATAAGAAGGATATGGGATATGCCAGTGGAAATCGTACCCATAATCATAGGAGCACTAGGCACGATCCCAAGATCCCTGAAAAGGAATCTAGAAAAACTAGAGGCTGAAGTAGCTCCAGGACTCATGCAGAAGAGTGTGATCTTAGAAACGGCGCACATAGTAAGAAAAGTGATGGACTCCTAAGGAGGCAGGATGCAACCCGGAACCCCACACTATAAATACCACCCAGTCGAATTGGAGGACTGTGATAGAGCAAAAAAAAAAAAAAAATAATAATAATAATAATAATAATAATAACAAAAATGATAATAACGCACTTCATTAAACAGAATGGCCGTCTGGATGCAGTCGAGTTAGTATTGCAGTGTCTCAATATCTCGAATGAGTTTCTCTGTCACAGAAGGTGAAATATGAAACAGCTGTCCAAAGTGCATTTATTCTTTGACGTTTCGAGAAATTGAGACATTGCAATACCAAGTCAGCGACAGCCAGACGGCCATCCTGTTTAATGAAGTGTTTTCATTATTATTATTATAATTATTATTATTATTATTATTATTATTATTATTATTATTGTACTTAGGAAGCAGACCCTCTCTCAAGCATACTTTATTAAAAGTAATGGCTACTTCAGCAGCGTTACACTTGTAGAGATTCTTCTCTAATTTGCGAATAGCGGCTTTTTCCGTGCTACTTAAACAGGCTGGTAGAGCCCCTATAGAGGTCATGGTCAAATACAGGGTCAAAGTAGGCGTATATATTTGAATTTTACAGATAAACTATGATACCGTAGTCATCAAAGTCATTGACGATTTTTTCTCTCTCTCTCCTCTCTCTCTCTCTCTCTCTCTCTCTCTCTCTCTCGCTTTAAGAAAGAGAGAGAGAGAAAATCGTTAATGACTTTGTTGACTATGGTATCATAGTTTATCTGTAAAATTCAAATATATACACCTACTTTGACCCTGTATTTGACCATGACCTCTATAGGCGCTCTACTAGCCTGTTTAAGTAGCACGGAAAAAGCCGCTATTCGCAAAATAGAGAAGAATCTCTACAAGTGTAACGCTGCTGAAGTAGCCATTACTCTATAATTATTATTATTATTATTATTATTATTATTATTATTATTATTATTATTATTATCATTGATGACAAAATGTCAAAATGCCACTAAACAAAATATCCAATTAGTAATAGGAGACAAGTAAAAGATGCGTCGGAGTTTCTTCAGCGCAGTCGAGTTTTTTGTAGTGTATAATGATGTGTAGAACTTTCAGCCACAACCCGATGGTGGCCTGTGTGGTTGGCCCCTATATATATCGGTACCAGACGCACGATCATGGCTAATTTTAACCTTTAATAAAATAAAAACTAATGAGGCTAAAGCGCTGCGATTTGGTTAGTTTTATGATTGGAGGATGGATGATCAACATACCAATTTGCAGCCCTCTAGCCTCAGTAGTTTTTCAGATCTCGTTGCGGACAGAGAAAGTTCTGACGGACAGACAAAGCCATCTCAATAGTTTTCTTTTACAGAAAGCTAAAAAGACCCTTATGAAGGAAAAATGAAAGTGAAGATAAATAAAAGACAAAAAGACAAATAAAAAACTAAGAAATAAACAATGGTTAAAGAAATGTATAAATAAAGAAAGATAAAGAAACAGAAATAAAGAATATTTAACTCTGGCTGAAGAATTGTGCCATGTTTATACCAGCAGAGTATGAATCGAGAGCTTAAGAAACTGCAATGCAAACCCAAAACGCATCCAGCACACTAGGTACTTTTAAAGATTTAGGATATATACCATTTAAACACTTTTCAATAAAAACTAATTTGGTAAATGAACTTTTTTTTTTCCAGGCATGGAAGCGCTGTATACCTGGCGGAGAAATGCCCGTGCCCTAAGTGGGTGAGTTTATTATTATTATTATTATTATTATTGTTGTTGTTGTTGTTGTTGTTGTTTCGGTAGATGAAACATGTTCTCATGGAACAAGCGTACCAAAGGGGCCAATGAATATTGATTTTCGACCTCCCACCTCAGACCCACAACTGCAGCAGTAACTGATAATGATACAGAGCAAATGCCTCTTCATCGCTCTCGGGAAGACGTGAATGAAAAATGAACTGTTACATACTTTCCTCAGTTATATTCTGTTATACTTTTTTTTTACTTAAAACATTTTTATCCCTTTTCTTCCATTTAATTCAGTTAATTTTATATATATAAAAACAGAGTGATCGATCATCAGGTTATAACTAAATCACGTAATTCCCATCCCTCTTTTCTGGTTGCTTCAATAATGTATTTCAGTGTCTCCTTCTTTCCACACATCTGTCTCTCTTCACCATTACAGTTACTGTTTCCTTGTAACTTAATTTTGGAAACAGCAGAATTATAGGAGCATTCAGTATCCTCTTAACATAATTTTCATCAATGACATAAAAGTACATAATAATTTTTAAAGTTCTTTTGGCAGCCGCGTTATTATAAAACGTTTCATAGCTTTATACAATTTCATTGAGTTTCCACAAGAAAATAATCATGTACAATTAAGAGTTTTACAAGTGAACAGGAACTTACATAAACGTACTAGGAAAGGCCAAAATATACTACATAGTTTAAAGGTAGAACTTGTATCCACAAAAAACGCAATCACTGGTTGGGGATTATTGCTTCGACAGGATATTGTCCATTTCCTCAGGAGAGGCAAATCATAATTAATAGAGATGCAGATTGTTTATATGAAGAGAAAGAATCTCATCCATTTCCACCTAAAATTTCAAACCAGTGTGATGTAAGATCTTGCAACAGTTTAATTCTGTAATGGAGAATATACGCAATAGTTTTGTAAGGAAACTGCAATCAGCAGTTTCCTAAGTAGACAACATCTTATACCTGACAACGAAATTCTTGGTAATGCTTCGTCTAGACCTCCCATGGGCACGCAAAGGAAGCCTCAAGGCTTTCCGTACAAGGTCCATGAGGTAACAACCCCTTCCTCTTCGGAGACTCTACCCCGCAGGGGTGAAATCAGATTGAGTAATTGGAATGTCGAGAGGCAGGAATAATAATATGTCCAAAATACTTTAAGCAATATCGGTAGGCAGTAGTAGTTTGAATGTAACCCTAGCGTTTTAGACCCCGTAGCGAGGGTAAGGCCGTCAGTGGACCTCATGCGCTGCACTGTAGGCATTACTGAAGGTTCTTTGCAGTGTGTCTTCGGCCCCAAGCTGCAACCTCTTTCGTTCCTTTTCCTGTACCTCCTTTCATATTCTGTTTCTTCATCTTACTTCCCACCCTCTCCTAACACTTGATTCATAGTGCAAGTGTCTAACAGTTTTCAAACCTTTTACTGTCAATTTCCAATTCAGCGCTAAATGACCTCATAGGTTCCAGTGCGTGGCTATTGGCCTAATTGTATCTTCATTCATAGACGCTTTTGAGAAGAATTTAGAAAGCTGTTTCTTTAAAACTCGAGTCCATTGAGCCATCACTCCATGAGGTACGGGATGCTGAAAATAATCTGGGTCTCCACTAACGTAAATGTGCATCAAAATTACTTTTAAAGGAAAAATCAGAACTAAACGGTATCGGGCCCTCAGGAAACACCAACTATTATCTTTGTGATGATGAGTTCGTAACTTACTGCGCATCTGGGGCATTCAGAGGAAATTGTATCCAATGGAGCCACACGCCAGAGATATCAGATTATCAAAACTATGATATATATAAAAGCAGCTTCGATAGAATTCAAGAAGTCTTGAGTGTCTGTTTTCAAATTACACACACGCACACACACATACACAGACACACACACACACACACACACACACACACACACACATATATATTATATATATATATATATATATATATATATAGATATATATATATATATATATATATATATATATATATATATATTTCTCACTGCGAAAATCCCACAGCTCTAGTAAACCTCTATATAATGAAATAAATTCCTGTAACAAAGCTTTCCCGCCCTGTTTCACTGACGTCTGAAATTGTTGCCATATTGGAAGTTGGCGCTTCAGGAAATGTTGTGTTACAGCTGATGGAAATGACAGTACAACGGACTCTCGCTCAGTTACTTAGACTCCGCCCAAGTATGAACCGACGGATTCCAAATGTCTCGGAAATCCCTCACGCCATCGGCGACTTTGGCAGAATGGAAATTACTGTCAGTAATGCTGAAAGTTTCTGCGCACTGTAGACATAGGCGCGACAAAAAAAATCCGGTTTTCGCCAGTTAGCGAGTGGACTTCGCATCCCACCGAACGTAACCCCGGTGTTCAGCAAAGACTGATCCTCACTCAATCGTTCAAAGTGAAAGTCGTCTAAAAACTAATAATTAGTTTTTTCTGTCAGATGAATAATCAGACATAGATAACAAATCTTATGGGTTAATTTTATCATTATTATCATCTTATTATTATTGAGTTAAAACGAACACATTCAAGAAAGCAAACCAGAAAAGCCCTTAAATTTCGAGCCAAATAGACTGTAACCCTTTGTAACAGCTCGTAATGTGTTATCCATACTGTGGAAAATCACGGTAACACAAGAAAGATGAGTTATATAGTAATTCAAGATCTTAGGGATGTTACGTACCGGCCCGAAGCATGGACCGACATACCATCATTCTACATTTATGTTTTTATGGCCCAACAGACAAAGTGATTGACCCAGGCTAGACAACATGACGTCTAAGCATGGAATGTGTCGCCAGTAGACTATTTTTGGTACGTACGGCGTGTGTAGTAGCATTTTGATCCGTGGTTCTCAATCTTTTTTTAGTGATGGCACCCTAACTAATGTAATCATTACCGTGACCCCTTCTTCGCCATCCCACCATATCGCATGAATATATATATATATATATATATTATATATATATATATATTATAGGATAGAAAGATATGATATATATGTAGTATAGATTAATATATATATATATATATTATATTATAGTATATATATATATATATATATATATATATATATTATATAGTATATATATATGTATTATATATTTATTATATATATATTTATAATATATATATATATATTAATATATATATATATAATATTATCATATATATATGGAATTATATATAAATATATAGTATATATATCTATATATATATATATAGATATATATATATATATATATATATCTTAATATATATATATAATATATATCATATATACATATATATATATATATATATATATATATATATATATATATATATATACTACTATATATATATATATATATATATATATATATATAATATATATAAACTATACCTATATATATATATATAGATATATATATATATATATATATATATATATATATATATATATATATATATATATATACTATACATACATATATATTATATATATATATATATATATATATATTTGTGTGTTTTGTGTGTGTATTTTAATTTTAATATTAGAGTAGGTACACTGATAACAATCATATGAAGACTTTTGCAAGCCTTTTTTTTTTTTTTTTTTTTTTACAAATGTTCATTGAGATGATCTAGCCAAGACAATCTTGCGGCACCCATAGGCGCTGTCTGTAACACCACGGCTTCCAGTTTGAGAATCACTGATTTAGATGTGATGGCGATTCATAATTTAATTTTCTAAAAGCTACATTTCTCGTGTGCTAATATTTCAAATCACTGTTCCATCGGCGAAACATATACTGAAATGAAACGTGCTAGGTAACAAGTTTATGAAAATTCAAACGCTTAGTTCCTTTTCATGAATCGATTATTGAAAAAAAAAACTCTTTTGCGGAGGTTGATAGTTAATTCTCGTTTTCAATATATATATATATATATATATATATATATATGTATATATATATATATATATATATATATATATGTAAGGCCTAGGGATTTTGATTAATAATATATTGTTCGTGCGTTCTCTGTGACCTATGGAATGTGGAGAACAGTGCAGAGGTGACGACCTGAGAGTAGCTGATCAATGAGTTTCTAGGGGTGGCGTGAGATAAAAGTGCTTAATTCAGGAAGTCAATGTACGACAGTTTATGAACTCTCAAAGTGCCTTTGGGAAACTGGTTGTAGCCAGTAATATGAGGCGTTGTCGAAGTGTGCATTCGTATGTGCGTGTGCGCCTCTTCTATTCATAATGTATCACTAGCCAAGTCTATGGGAAGACTTGCACAGAGATTCGGGGGAGGAAGGCAAAGCCATGATGGCAGGTGCCAAAGTGTTTTTTTAAACAGTGAGTGATATTCCGGTTGGGAATGGGTAAGTGTTACCTTTACTTTAGCCAAAGGGATGGCTTGTTTGATATCTTGTAAGATGTTCCATTTTATTAACTTTGTCTTTAAACTTGTGTGTGTACTTACCGGGATGTGTTCTGTATCTTTGAACAGACGGATCTGGATTTCGGGGGGACAAAAGAGTTCCCGGAGGGGTGTGGACTTTCTTTGGTGATTAAGACATTGTACTGTAAGACTGGATTACTTAGTTAATTGATTTAGTTATTCTTGTAAATAAACGTTATGTTATGATGCAACTCTCTCATTTTCATTACCTGTTAGAATGGAGAGAAAGAGGTGGAGAGAGAGAGAGAGAGGGGGTGATTGCCGAGAGAAAGAGAGAGAGAGAGCCTGTGTGTGTAATGGAGTAATGGGGTCTGCCTTCCGTTTCGTGTCCACGCTTACCTTATGAATACTGGGGGTTCTTCCCCCATGTTATAGTGGTGGTAGACGGTTAAAGAGGGGATATAAAAGGTTTTCTTGCTTTTCTATGCCTAGGAACGCCAATGTAGAGATGGGTGGCCAGTTAGAAAAATAAAAAGGGGTCGTGACTTAGCGATAGTTTTCGAACGACAAAGCTTTGTGGGATTGTGGAAAATCGTTAAACTGTTAGTTTTCAGTTACTTAGTGAGAAAAAATGAGAAAATATCTGTCTGTTAACTGTGCTAAAGGGAGGGAAGGGAAGGATGGGACTCAGCATTTTTCCCAGGGAGTCAGCCAGAAGCAGTGAGCGCACCCAGTGTGACTTTTGCTTGTGCAATGACGAGAGTGTTCCGAGATACCCGTGCGGGTGTTGTGTTTAATACATATATCACTGCCGCGTTTTACGGAGAATTTCGAGTTCCTTTTGTTCCCATTATGGAGTGGTGAGTGTTAAACTATTGTTTTGAAGGAGTGGGTTTTTGTTTAAATATTTCAGGGAAATGGGATTGGTTCAAGAGGTCAACAATTTTTCTTGTCTTTGCCCCATAGTGATGTGTTTTCTTTATTTGCACGTGTTTATAGTAGACGTATGCATTCGTCTTTGTTTAAAACATAGGAGTGTATTTTTCTATGCATGTGAACTGTGCTTGGATAATCATATCTGGCTTAGTGACAGAGCGGCCACAATTTTACGGGCTCAGCACATTTCTGCTAACCGGCGCAGGGAGGCATTGCATGGCGGGATATTGCAAGGGGAGTATGGCCTCCCTCGGGGGGATAGTGGCATGGAAGGTACCACTGGCCTCCCTCGAGAGATAGTGCAGGGATGGGCACTAGTGTATACCTTGGGAAGGGCTCCTCAGACACTGTTCAAGGGGAGATGGGGGATACTGCTGGTATGCCTCGGGCTGTTCTGCCGCTCGACTGAGGGGTTGTTCTCACTGGAGGGAGAAATTTTTTTTTCTCAGTGTGGGTGAACTCCCCCTTTTCCTTTTTTTTTCTTTGTGTTGGGGTATGGGTCTGGCCTTGACATTGAATGCTAAGATGTCAGCTGATTGATTAGTTGATGAAGTGAAATGCCCGTAGAGTCTTTTTTTTTAGAAAAGATTTTTTTTTTCTCTCTCTTGGACGAAGAGAAAAGGAAATAAAAAGAGATTTTTCTTTTCCGTGAATGCGGGGAAAAGTAGTTAACATGCACGGGATGTGTTATATGTTTCTTTGTGCCTTGAAAGACACAAATATAAGGGGGATACACAGATTATTTTTTTATTGTGTTGGAGAAATTACTTTGAAATGCCGATGATTGGTGTTGTATCTGTGTTGTGTGGCAATGGTGTTATGTCATGGTGTTGCATGCTGGAGAAATTGTATGTCATAGGATTCAGCAATACTGTGTATGCTATTTGAATTTCACCCTTACTTGAGATTTTTGCTATGGAGAGTTATTATTATTATTATTAATAATTATTATACTTGAGATGTGTCACGAGAGGTTTGCTTAAGTATAATTATCATTACGGGAGAATTGTTTTACGAGAGATTTGAGATATTTCATGGGAGATTATTCAATAATTATTACAGATAATTATTCAGGGAGAATTATTACAATGAATTAATGGGAGAAGTCTTGTGTTAATTATTTGTTGAGTTTTTGTAACTTTGGAGAATATTTTCAGTGATTCACGGGGATGAGTTTTGCTGAATCTTGATGAGTCTGATTGAATCTTGGTGAGTTGTGTTGAATCTTGCTGAATATTTTGCTGAATTTTTGGAGAATGGACAAGCATTAACATTGGTGATATTTTTTGTACTGATACTGATGATTTTGATGATAGCAATTTTTTTTTTGGTGATTTTGTGATAATGATATTTCTGATACTGATTTTTTGTGTACTAATACGTGGGCGTTTTAATGCTGTCAAGGGAGGTGAAATCTTTTGTGATTATGGGAAGAACTAACAACACATTGTTTTAGTTTTTTTTCTTTTTTTATGAGTTCAGCAGATAATTGCTTGACATCTAGTGAGTTACGGGAGATAGTTAATGGTGCCGTTGATTTTTCTTTTCTCCTTTTTTGGAAATTAGCCATCGCTGACACAAGTTTTTTTTACCAAGGGTGAATTTGAATTTATTTTTTCTCTCCAGTTGGTGTGGATTTTTTTTAATATCTCAGTTCGTGACTTAGAGTCATTGTTCGGGAACGTGTTTGTGTTTTAGCTATTTGATGCTATAGAGAAATATATGGGAGAATTTTTTGCACGTTTTGATTGCATACGTAATGGCACTACATTTCTTCTCTGGATATTTGTGTTCCAGAAATTGTGAGTTTTCTTGCACAATACCTTGGTTGTATTTGTGACAACTTTGTGAGAGATAGGAAACTTGGTTAAGTTTTCTAATGGCTTATGTCGTAGTGCATATGGGGAAGTCTTTGCTTAGACACCGTGAGTTGGGAATTCTGTTATAATGACTTGTGGCACTTTGGTGATTTTTTCTAGAATTTTCTAGACAGTTTTATTTGCCGAGTTTTTGCCCTTTTTTAGCAGTTATGCTAAATGGAGTGAGTTTTTATAGTTTTTGACTATAACATTGAGTTATTCTTTGGAGAATTGGAGTTATAATTGAGATATATTATTTTGGAGAGATAATTGGAGGTATATATTATTTTGGAGTTATAATTTGAGATATAATATATGGGAGATATATATTTTTGGCCATTGTTGATATTTGCCAATGTGATGAGAGCTATGTTTAGTTCAATTATTTTGCAGCCATCTTTGTTGCAAATGGAGACACATATTTGGAGATTATGGGGCAATGTTTGTGAGTGAGTGAGTTAGTTGCCTTGAGTGCACATTTTTTGGAGATATATATTTTTTGGAGCCTTGTTTTGTTCCACATGGAGTTATTGGGGAAATAGAGGTAAATATTTTGTATTTGCCGAAATAGAGGTGATTATTCTCTATTCCTGGAGTGGTGATTTTTTTTTACTGACATGTGGCTATTAGAGAAATAAGAGAATAATATAAGGAGGTTGGTTATTAACCAAATGGAGGAAATATTTTTATAACCGGAGTGGTGTTATTATTAATATGGTGTCTCATAATGGAGTTGGGATTAATCTTTGGCGGGTGACCCTTTTTTTGTGGTTATGGGAGTTTTCTTTCGAGCAAAGAGAAGATTTCTGTGGTTCTCTTTTTTTGATTTCGTGTCTATTTAGAGGCGAGTGGCATTACTGCATTACGAGTCATATGGAGATGTGTGTGCATTTTTTATGTTCACAAGTGTGTTATTCTTGGAGAAATATAATTTGGGCAATGTCATGTTGAGAGAATAAGTCTTCGAGACAAATTTTTGAACACATTAGTCATATCCTGGAGTTAATTCTGTGAAATGTGTCAGTTAGACCTTTTTTTTTCTAGAGGATCATGAGTTTCCAAACTTATGTGTCTGACTAGACAATTTTTATGCTACTGTTTGAGCATACGTCCGCAGGCGATTTTTCTGCTGACAAGCGATGTGATGAGCCGTGTGCTGAGCGTGTGCTGATTCTTTTCCTCTGATGGTGATAGATCAGAATTTTCGCAATATCTGGAAATGTTGGCTATAGCATTTCATGAAAGCGCATGTGTAAGAGTTTGCTTTCTGGCAAATTCCATAACTTTACATGGAGCATTTCTTGGGAAAAACGCGGGAGTTATGCATATTATACATATATTATGTATTTTGTGATTGGGGAAATCTTCTTGTGATTATCTTTTTTTTATTATTATTTTTCTTCCTTTCCCTATGAGAGATATGATTTGGGGATTGAGCTTAAGTAACATTTCTTTTTTGGACGGGAGATTTGATTTTACCGAGAGATGTGATTTTTCTAGGGTTGTTACTTAAGTAATGGGAGTTTGACATTAAGTCTCATTGTGATTAATTATTGAGCAGTAAAGGGGTTTTTGCTGTTAAAAGTTGGAGATTTTTACTGATTTTGTGGGTTGTTTGAATGTCAGAACTTGAGAGAATATTTTTTTGGGTCTGGGTATGTTACGAGATACTTTCTTTTTTTTCTTGGGCTTATTACGATTTTGTCTTCTTTTTTTTTCTCTTGTGAGCACATTCGAGTTCGAAATGTGAGTGCAGAATTCCGTGGAGTTGCTGTGATTTCTGAGTTGTGTGTGTGCTGATGTGCGAATTTGGAGAATTGAGTTGGAGAACTTGATGTTTTTTTTTCTTAGAGAGTTGTGATAATGACTTGTCATTTTAGTAGTCATATTAAGGGAGTTAATTGGGAGATGTTCAGTTAGTATTTCTGACCTTTTTGAGATCATTGTTTGATAGAGGTAGTATGTTTGGGTTAACTTTCTTGGATTGACCAAAGACTTGACTGACATACTAACACACACCCAAAAAAAGTCGTTCCCCGACACCAGCAAGACGTCCACCAGCCGTGCCGAGAGGTTGCTGTTATTTTACCCCAGGGTGATTACAAGAATTTCCATGATGGGTGTTCGAGAGAATTCTACAGCGTGTTTTTTGGGGATCTACAAGAAGCCGTGAGAGTCTTCTACGATGAGGGAGGCATTCCGTCTTCCTACAGTTGCTACAGCCTGCTATAGCCTGTTGCTGTCTGTTCAGCTAGTTGCAGACAAGCGAAGAGGGATATTCAAGAATCCTAATGCAGAAAATATGAGAGAAAATGCGTCTTGTGTTATTGGGAGATTAAAGCGTGATAAGACTTTATTTTATAATGCCAGAGACGTGCAGTTTTACTTATTTTATTTTAAGCCGGCCAGTGTTTTGTATTATATAAGCAATTTTGCTAGGCGGGAGCTAGCATTTGAGCGAGGCCGAGCAATCTGTAAGGCCTAGGGATTTTGATTAATAATATATTGTTCGTGCGTTCTCTGTGACCTATGGAATGTGGAGAACAGTGCAGAGGTGACGACCTGAGAGTAGCTGATCAATGAGTTTCTAGGGGGTGGCGTGAGATAAAAGTGCTTAATTCAGGAAGTCAATGTACGACAGTTTATGAACTCTTCTCAAAGTGCCTTTGGGAAACTGGTTGTAGCCAGTAATATGAGGCGTTGTCGAAGTGTGCATTCGTATGTGCGTGTGCGCCTCTTCTATTCATAATGTATCACTAGCCAAGTCTATGGGAAGACTTGCACAGAGATTCGGGGGAGGAAGGCAAAGCCATGATGGCAGGTGCCAAAGTGTTTTTTTAAACAGTGAGTGATATTCCGGTTGGGAATGGGTAAGTGTTACCTTTACTTTAGCCAAAGGGATGGCTTGTTTGATATCTTGTAAGATGTTCCATTTTATTAACTTTGTCTTTAAACTTGTGTGTGTACTTACCGGGATGTGTTCCGTATCTTTGAACAGACGGATCTGGATTTCGGGGGGACAAAAGAGTTCCCGGAGGGGTGTGGACTTTCTTTGGTGACTAAGACATTGTACTGTAAGACTGGATTACTTAGTTAATTGATTTAGTTATTCTTGTAAATAAACGTTATGTTATGATGCAACTCTCTCATTTTCATTACCTGTTAGAATGGAGAGAAAGAGGTGGAGAGAGAGAGAGAGAGGGGGTGATTGCCGAGAGAAAGAGAGAGAGAGAGCCTGTGTGTGTAATGGAGTAATGGGGTCTGCCTTCCGTTTCGTGTCCACGCTTACCTTATGAATACTGGGGGTTCTTCCCCCATGTTATATATATATATATACTATATATATATACATATATATAATATATATATATATATATATATATATATATATGTATATATATATATATATATCTATATATATTGTAATATATGTCGGTTAGTTGTGTTGAACTCTACGTATTGCAGTTCCGGAGAGGAAACAGTAGGTGAATCTGTGCTGCTTTTTCGCTGAACAATTATTTTCCTTCTACTAGAAATAGTGTTGTCCTTATTATTATTATTGTTTGTCTGTGAGTTGTAAGTGGTAGCAACGCTTTATGTCTTAATATTTTGCTTTTAGTAACTTAAAAATTAGCTTTCCTAATTTTCTACAGACAAATCAGCACAGGAATTGTTTGGATTCATGTAAACGATGGATATGATCATCACTAAAAGAACTATCTTTAGTATCCACAAAAGATTATTCTGAAAGTCTTAAATGTCATCTGCAGTCGTTTTAATTTCTGTATCTTAATGTCTCGAAGTCGAATTTAAGATTCATAGGACGTTTTTTATGCAGGATTTTTTTTTTTACTCAACATTGTATTCTATAAAGCATAACAACAGCAATTCTCCATTTCCTGCGTTGCACTCTGAAACGTTTTGTGTCCTCAGCCAGCGTTTTAAGAGATGATGGTAAAGTCCTTTCCATTCAGAAAACCGCTGGAAATTAATGTCATTGGAAAAAATGTTAAGCAACGCTACTCATGTACACTGACGTATGAAAATATATTAAAAGTATAACAAAGATAGCTAATGATCAATATGATGATATCATCACGCAAAACCAAGAGGGATAATGAGTAATTTAACTTAGTGTTTTAAGCTTTATGCGTAATGAAGCATTCAGAAATGCAGATATGACTTTCAACTTATTGTAGGACGGAAGAAAAAGTTAAGTATATTTTAGTTTAACCAGACCACTCTCCTACGGGTGGTCCGAAGGATTAGATACTTTTACGTGCCTAGGAATCAACTGATTACCTACCAACGAGACCTATAGCTTATTGTGGGATCAGAACCACATTATATCGAGTAATTAATTTCTAATCATCGGGAACAAATTCTTCTGATTCCAATTTGGGAGAGCGGGGTATCAAACTCGGAACTACCGAATCGGTAGGCGAGCACGTAAACCACTCGTCCAACGAGGAACTAGTAGGACTAAAGACACCTAAACAAATCCTGCATATGTTAAATCTTCAAGCCATTCGCTTATTACCATAGAGAGAAAGCGAGATAGATTTACTCCTCGTTGGAATAAGAGATCAGTAGATTAGTAATGTTACGATGGCTGAAAAATGTTCGTAGAATTATAACTGTAGTGAGTATAGACTGAAGCTAAGAAAAGATAACAATTCGTAATCATGTGATAGGAATCTTGGTGTCTGTCAAGAAGTCAGATCATTGCATAAATAAATGTTTTCAGTTTTACTTGTAGGTAAATTTCCGAATAAAGAGAGAAGATGAATGAACAAAGAATCACAGAGTTGTGAGAATAATCAGTAACATACTAAACTCGATCATGTGATAGCTAGATAAAAAGGTTCTATTGATGCTTACAGATGTGACAAGTGAGGAAAGGGTCATTATTAAGGCCTGTGACTGACCTAGTTCATTCTCTGGTCCACCTCTATCCCCTAAAGTTATTTTCTCTGTAGCTCTTCTGACCAAGCCGCTTCCAGCTTCACCTTGAACTGGTTTGTCGAATTTGCTCCCACCTAATTTCCATCTGCAGGTTGTTACAGTGTTTATTTTTTCCCTTTTTTTTTTTGCTGGCACAAAAGTTGATGAGCTGTGGCTAACATTCAGAAAAACTTGCGTTTTGGGTACACTCCAATTTTATCCTCTAGCATTTTAGTTCTCTCTTACAATCAGGTATTTATTACTTACAGTCAGTATTGTAAGTAATAAATACCTCAAAATTTTCCATGATGAAATTTTTAATCATCATTTGCGTACGAAGCTGCATAGACCAAGTTCTCACAAAAGCTTTAAAAAAAACAATCTGAATCGTTGGTATAAATAAGATTAAATTTTTAAACCAAAGATATCATAAAGGACCGAGATTAATGGTCACCTTATGGCGTTGTACTGGTGACACTATTTACCAAAAACCAAAAGCTAGTTCTAGCTCAATTTTATTAGTAGTCTTGGGTAAAAAAAAAGAAGAAAAAATGGTGATGCTATTACTTCCAAAATATTTTTCAATGCGTTCACTTCATTTTGGCATAAAAATTTTCGTCGGCGTCGAAGCCTAGATGCTATGACGCCAGTTCTAATAGCCACAAATTAATCAGTCAACAATTTTCTTATTGTTGTTCATATATTTTACAGGTTTCCATTAAATTCTATTTCTTTCCAATTAACTTTTCATTTTTCATTAGTCAGCTTTTTATTTACTTCGTTCTGATTACATTTAGGTGGCAAATCACATGGGAATCGGCACACGTGAAAAGTCGTTTTGTGAAAAAAAAAAAAAAAAAAAAAACTTCCGTTAATGGGATTGTTTGACGATTCCCCAAGAAGGAGAACGTACGCCAAGAACTCAGCCTTACCTACTATCGTCATTCCACGTCATTTCATTTCCTCTGTTGGAAGAAGTGCGTCTGTAGGAAGTCGTTTGAATTATGTTCGTTGCTTCTAATGGAACTTGGATTGTACCTTCATTTAGTTATCTTTGCTTCCTATCTTTTTATTTGATCTACTATTGTTCGAGAATTCAAAATCGATTTATTTTCGTTTTTTTTTTAATAGTGATCAGCTGCTTAGCATTTAGTGATAACACGAAGGATACTAGGAAAAGTACCAAAATAAGAATTATATTTGTACTATTTCTCCGTTTAGAGATTCGTCTCGTGTTATTTTATTTAATATTATTTGGCTATTCAAAATGGATAAGCTCTCTTTTCTCTGAATGTTTATCAGATGATTCGCGTTTAGTGATATAAGACATTATTATCATAAAGAATGATTAAGCAAACAGAAATGACACCCCACAAAGGAGGAAGGATGGTTGGAAAGACAGAATGGTAGTAGGAAAATAGGTAATAGAGTAGTTGGAGCCTCAAAATTCCAAGAAAAACCATCGTCTTTTGGCAGAATATCAGCGAAATCACAAGTGGTCATACAGGTTCGTCCTGCCGCCAAACTTAAAGTCCGGAAATTTCGTCCTGCGGTTATTGAGGGCCCAGTTTGTAATTTGCAATTCTGCTATTTCTTTTTACAACCAACTGAATTGCACGAACATTTACTGCATTGTAATCACCATTTCCATTGTGAACGTATCTTTCTGTCGTCAATCGATAAAGCCACGCGCTACATTATGTTTTAGAGTGGTTTACCCCGAAAACGAAGAAGAGCATGGCGTCCCTCATAATGTGGCAACCAAAGGATAAGATTGTACTTGTCGTTTGTTCGCAAAGCGGTGTTGTTGGGAGTCTCGAGGTCCCACAGTTTGCGCGCTCCTAGATCAGTAGTGCCTAGTGCGTCCTATTGGTTAGCCGTTCCCTCCTCAAAGCATACAGCTTTGTGCTTGCGTGTTGGTTACCTTGAATAACTCTCATCTTTCAAACTACGTGAATGCGAGTTTACTTTTGTCACTGTGACTTGGTGTGTCGACTGACGTTGAAGCGGTAAAAGGTACTGACAAAGTTACAAAGATCGAAAGAGTGACCAGTCATTGTTTGCTGTACGTGGACATGACGGGGGATAAGAGAAGCAATTCATCTCAAGATGATGGTGATGAAAAGATCGCCGATGAGTTGAGCGAGGCTGACCTTGATGAATCTGTCGTCAACGGAGAGGGTAAGGAGGGAATCCACGGAAACGACGCCGAAGTTGTAGTGAATGATTCTAATGCGCCAGTACCAGTACCAACGACAGCAACAACTCATGACAACGTGAAGCCTGAACCGGAAGGAGAAGGAGTCGGGGAAGGTGATGATGTTTGCGACTGCAGCTTCGTTCACGCCGACGAGGAGAAGCCAGCTCGAGCGCCAATATCTATGTGGGGGGTTTTGAGGCCGAAAATCATGTCAGCCCGTCACCTGCATACCATTAGGGAAGGAGAGCCTGGAGAGGTCTCTTCGCCAGACAGTCCGAAAGGGAGATGCTTCAAGGAACTTAAAAGAAACGTGATGATGACAGTTAGTGGTATGTGGGACTTCGAAGGGGAGTAAGTATCGTTTGTGCTTTGCATCACTAAAGTCACTGGCCTAGTAGTAAGGGTTTATTTACAGTTGATTTACAGCTCCCGGTTTCCACACTTGCCAACTGATTATTTTCATTGTTTAATGGGTTACATCAGTACGTACGCTTGCTTATGTGTTTATGACGTATTTGCTGGTATCATTGAATAACCCCATAAATTCATTCATTCATGCCATTCGCATCTACATGAAACAGTTCCTATCTACCTGAGCCCGTGTTGCAGATGATCAGACTCTAGAAAAATGTTATCAGTAATGCATTTTCTTAACAAGAGCAAGAATTCGTTTATATGAACACACACTGGCAGTCGTAAAAGGAATGTCTGTCTCCCATTTCGGAGGTTCATGCAAAACGTCAAACATTAAAATCAACTACCATCTTGCTGACTTGGACCAGCCTGTATTCACCATTCTCTCATACCATACATTTTGGCAGCTGTAAATATCTGGATTATGAATAAGTTTTCTGCATGACCCTAATTTGATATGGTTTCAGTATTCTGTAATGGATGGCCACTTTCACGAGATGGCGCAAAAGTTATTGCTGGTCAGTAGTGTATATTGCAAATTTTTGTTTTCACTTCAAGCACTGTATACCAGGGTAACTCCGAAATTTACCTACCACATCTTCCTTTCCCTCTACCCCATACACAGTATTTGCAAAAACACTCG